>NW_003852402.1:34633029-34728210 GCF_000181295.1 Otolemur garnettii | reverse complement strand
ACATATATAATTATATATATGTATATGTCCACATACATACACATACATTTACATTATGTATGTATATATACATATATAATGTGTATAAATGTATACACATACACTATATGTGTATATATATATATATAATTTATTTCTGATAGGTATATATCTAGGAGTAGAATTCTAAATTTGTTCAAAAAGTTGATTTTATAAATTGTTTGAAAGAGTATCAGTGTTTTCAAATTTAATTTTATCAATGTACTTTCCCATCAGCCGTGTATAAGAGTTCCAGTGGCTCTGCACATATCCTACCGTTTGATAATATCAGTCTGCTTAGCATGATGCTGGTGAAAGTGTTGTGATACCAGTTGGAAAGGAACTTGCTGCAGAGCACCTTTTCTTAGTTGCTGTGCCATGGTATTATTTTTCTCATGTTTGACATGTACTGTGATCTGATATCTTTACCACTTTCACCTCTAAATCATTGAGAAGTGGAAAAACGTGAATAAGACAGTGGCAAGGAAACTGGAAGATAAGCTATTAGGTTATTAAGAGTGCTTTATCTTACAAAGGTACAAGTGAATCTTTCTAAAAGCAGAGTATGAATGTCTTGACTCAATAACTAAGAAAATGACATGAAGGTTATGTTAACCAGTTTGATGAGAGTATTTCAAAATGTGTATGAAAAAAGCACACTGTACCCATGATTGCATTAATGTACACAGTTATGCTATAAAAAATAATAAAGAAAATTTGAATGGGAAAAAAAAAAGAGTAAAATGTCTGATTTCTTTAAGTACTAAGTTGGACAGTTGCTGTCTCCTACACGTCACTCTGATACTTCTTGTTTTGTTTTCATTGTGAAAGTACATGCTCATTCTTTCAAACATGCATTTGGCTTGTGACTATCAAATTTTTTTTAAAATTTTGTGAAATCAGGTGGCACCTGTGGCCCCATATGCCAGTGGTGGCAGGCCCTGGCCAAAACTGCAAAAAAAAAAAAAAAAAAAAGAAGAAAAAAAATTTGTGAAATCATGGATAAGTCAAAAAGTGGTGTCATTTTCCAATACGAGTCCCATCATAGAACCAGTGCAGCGCAAACAACTCAAAAAATCAGCAAAGTGCTTGAGAAGAATGTGGCTGATGAGCACACAGTGCATCAGTGGTTTGAAAAGTTCCATTCTGGTGATTTTAATCTTGAAAATAAGCCATCTGGGTGGCCTGAGACCACAGTGGGTAATGAAGAGCTGAAAGCGGGAGTGGAATCCAACCCATCTCAACCTATGCATGAATGAGCATCAAGGTTTAACGTGACCATTCCAATATCAGGGCACTGAAAACAAATAAATAAGGTAAAGAAGCCGGATAGATGGGTTCTGTGTGGATTAAGCCAGTGTCGCAAGAGACATCGTCTGAAGGCATGCCTTTCATTGCTGCCACGGCACAAAGGTGAACTATTTCTACACTGTACTGTTACCTGTGATGAAAAATGGATTCTGTTGGACCTTCTCAAGCATTTGTCACAATGGTCAGACAGATAAAGTGCTGAAACAGAGTCTGAAACCAAATATTTATTTAAAAAAATTAATGGTGTGTGCTTGGTGGCCCAGAGCTGGTATTATCCACTACAGCTTCATAAAACCTGGTGAATGGATGACAACAGATGGTTACTGCAGCCATCTGGATAACATGATTAAACAGCCGAGACTGATCAATAGAGACAGGCCAGTCCTCTTACAAGACAATGCTGTCATTCAGACAATGCTGCTCAAACTACAGATGATAGACTTGGAAGCTGTCTGTCTTCCACTGTGTTCACCAGCCCCTGCCTACAAGACTGCTTGCCACTTCCTCCAGGCTTTAGACCACTTCTTGCAAGGAAGAATATCTGATTCTCAACAAACTGTGGAAAATGCCGTTCACAATTTTATCAGCATTGCCCTCCAGCCTTCTTTGCTGTTGGCACACACAAGGCACCATTAAGATGACAAAACTACATCATCAGTTAAGTCACACACTTTGGTTGATTGTGTTATTTCTTGCTTGAGATGTAATAAACTAAAATTATGATTTGAAATCTGACATTTTATAATTAATTACCTAATATTTGATACATATACAGATTCTTGCTGTGATTTAAAAGAAATCCAGCATCTCAGTTAAAAGTTTGGATACCATTCCTGTTTATCAGGCTTCCACGAATCAACTACCTACCTACCACTCCTTGGCCATATTGAGGTATCATTAATCTTAGTAAAAAAAGAAAAAGTTAATTACAGTTTTACCTGTTTCTCCCATTTCTAAAATTTTTCCTATTCATCATTTTTTTTTTTTTAATAAATGAAGCTGTCTTCCCTTCCTAACCATCCATCCATCCCTGAACACAATATAATCTGGTTTATGTCACTGTTAGACTCCCGGAACTGTGTTCAATGATGTCATGGATGTCGGGGTAGGTGAAATATTGCTCCCCACCCCCCAAGATGCCTACTTCCTGACTCCCAGAACTTGTGAAAATATTTCATGGCAAAAAATAAAAAATAAGATTACTAAACAGCTGACCCCAAAATAGATTAATCTGGATTATCTAAGGGGTCCTTTATAATAACAAGGATCCTAAAAGGTGGAAGAGAAAGGCAGAAGCATTGAAGCCAGAGAGATGGCATTGTGAGAAAACATCACTGGCCATTGCTGGCTTTTAATATTGAAGGGGACCAAAAACAAGGAATGCAGCCAGTCTCTAGAAGCCAGAAAAAGACTAGAATATAAAATTTCCTCTAAAGCCTCCAGGAAGAAATGTAGTTCTACCAACGCTTTGATTTTAGCTCAGTGAAACTCATTTCAGACTTCTGACCTCCAGAACCGGAGGAAAATAAATGTGTCTCCTAAGCTACGATGCTTGTGAAGAATTGTTATTGCAGCAAAGAAATGAATATGCATCCTGCTTTCTAGAGGTATTGCTCTAACAAATAATCTACAATAAAATTGTAGATGTGACTTTGGTATTGGGAGATAGGCAGAAGTTGGAAGAATTCAGGATAACAAAATTGTATATTCCCTTGAATGCACTATTAATAGAAATATCAATGTCAGCAACTCCGCTAGTGAGGACTTAGGGGCAAGGAGATTTTATGTTCTTGCCCTCATTCTTATATTCCAGTGTGTAAAGAATGAATACAATCTTTTTCTGAAAATATTTATTCCCTTAGTTTCATTACATATTTATTTCATATTTTTTCTGTAAATTTATCTGTGCTTTTTTCCAGTTTCTCCTTTTCCCCTGATTCTGTATATATTATGTGAACCTTTATCTTTTGTAAATCTACATAGTTTCTCTCGGTAATTACATCTGCCGTGAATGATTTCATTTACTCCTACTCAGAAATGATTTATAAATATTTATTTTAATATGAACCTCCCTCTTGAACTTTCGATTCAAAAAAAATCCAACCACTTCATCAGCGTGCTTAATAAGATTTCCCGCAGGTAATTCACAGCCAGCACGTGAGACGGTGACCTGATTATCATCTCTCAGGTCTGCCTCCCGCTCATTCCTTCTCCAAATTGGCATCACTATCAGCTCAATTATCTGAATAAAAAACTTGAGGCCATTCTCAACACATTCTTCCGTATCTGTCTTCATATCCCCCCAAATCGACATGTTCTGCCTTTTAATTTTCTTTTCTAGTATTTGTTGATCATTTACCATGGACTGGGTACTGTTCGAAGCAAAGTGTAAGTATTAATTACTTTAATCCTAATAATAACTGCAGGGTTATATTCTATTATCATTCTCATTTTACAAAAAATTTGAAACCAAGGAAATAATTTACTGGAGGTAACGCAAGAGTGAGCAGACAAAATGGGGCTGAAAAGCCGGAAGACTGGCTGGAGAGCCTATAATTTAATAAGCATGCTGTGTTTTATCTTCTTTAATTCACCCTCTCTATTTCATTCACAAAACACTGTCTTGTTTTTCTCATCTGAAGTTTTCTTTTCCTTCTTTATGACTTCTTGACGGCGTTTTGTGTTGTTTTATGTTACTGCCTAAGTGGCTATCTCAAGTGTAATCTTTTTCTTTCTCTATTCTAATTCAAACTATAGCACTATCCAAGCAATCTTTTTTTTTTTTTTTTGAGACAGAGTCTTACTATGTCGCTCTCAGTAGAGTGCTGTGGTGTCATGGCTCACAACAACTTCAAACTCTTGGGCTCAGATGATTCTCTCAGCCTCCCCAGTAGCTGGGACTACAAACCTCCTTTACAATGCCCAGCTATTTTTAGAGATGGGGTCTCGCTCTAGCTTAGGTGGTCTCGAACTTCTAAACTTGGGCCATCCACCCACCTTGGTCTCCCAGAGTGCAAGCAATCATTTTGAAATACAAATCAAACTCACTCCCTTGCTCTATACTGAAAGGCTCTCAGTATTTTCACCATGCTCTCTAATAAAATCCACTTTCACACAGCATTCAAAGCCCTTTTTGTATCACGCTTCTGAAATACGCAGCTGCCCCCCAAAATAGTTCATCACTTTTTACAGCTGCTACCACTTGGTACTGTACATTAGACCCACTGCCTTTATCAAATTCTTTGCATTGATTATTCAACTTTCTTTCCAGGAATATCTCCCCTACTAGATAGCAAACTTCTTGAGGATAAAATATTCGTCCTTTTTTCCCTCTTTTTTCCTTTCCTTCCCTATCTGCTTCCTCTCCCTCCTTGCACCTCCTCCTTTTTGTGAGACTGAGTCTCACTCTGTCACCTGAGATAAAGTGCAATGGTATAGCTCACTGCAACCTCCCTCGAACTTTTGGATTGAAGGGATCTTTCTGCCTCAGCCTCCCAAGTAACTGGGACTAATGGTGTGCACCACCATGCCAGCTGATATTTTTTGTATTTTTTTGTAGAGACTCCCTCTTGCTCAGATTGATCTGTAATTCCTGGTCTCAAGCAATACTCCCTCCCGAGCCTCCCAAAGTTCTAGGATTACAGGAATGAACTACTTCACCTGGGCCCCCCTTCCTCTCCCTCCCTCCCTTCCTTCCTTCTTCCTCCTCTCCCTCCCTCCCTTCCTTCCTTCTTCCTCCTCTCCCTTCCTTCCTTCCTTCCTTCTTCCTTCTCTCCATCCCTCCCTTCCTTCTTTCAAAATAACTTTTAAAATCTTCAACATTAGCTTAATATTTGAATTTAGACAACCAATAATACTTTGTAGGTGTAACTGCAGTGACACCAATTCCATTTAACTTCAGCAACTCAAGTTGCTTACCTCATAAAATGATTTCCCACTTATTTTGTATTAAAATGCCATCTGACAGCTCTTTCTTGTATTTGTTTAGTTTAATTTAAGGAATAGCTTAAAGAGTCTTTTTAGCTTCCTTTCCTAACTAGATTCTAATTTTTAGGAATTTATTATTTTAATATTTCTACATTTTTTTTTATAAACAAGAGTGACGTCTTTTATTCTTCTAAATATCCTCAAATTACTTAGTATTGTTTGAAGCTACACCACCATAGTCAAGAAAAAAATCCATTTTCTGGGCTTTTACGGCTATACTCCACTTTCCTCTTTTCAAAACAATCATTCTAAGCCTCATATTCTTCTCTCCTCATATTTCTTTTATCCTCACTCCTCTTAACTCAGACAGTGAAGTGAGCAGACATAAGCTCCTTGATCTTCAAGTGTTCTGACTCTATCTCACCCGCACCTGCACCTGTGGCCCTCCCCATCTTCCTGTTAACACAGAGGTGATTAATATCTGCTTTGGCTCTGATTCCCCTCTGCTGCCACATTCTCTCGTCCCTGAAGCTGTTCTCTCTCTCTTGCTTTGTGGATGTCTCTTTCTCTAATGGGTATTTCCGCCTATTTATAAACACGTCCTAGAACTTACCTTTGAACCCTCCCTTGACCTCTGATTATTGTTCAAAATTGTTCCCTTTGCAGTAAAACATCTTGAAAGAACCAATTGTGTTACCACTTTCTAACTTCACATTCTCTCTTAAGGACAAACGTATAGGTTTTCTCTACTATATGGTGAAAAACATAAATAACAAAGATGGTTAGTATCCTTTTTTTTTTTTTTTTTTTTTTTTTGCAGTTTTTGGCCGGGGCTGGGTTTGAACTCGCCACCTCCAAAGTGGCGGAGTGGGGCTGGCGCTCTACTCCTTTGAGCCACAGATGCCGCCCAATAGTTAGTATTCTTGTTGTGTTTTTGCTAAACCTTGCTGTGTCTTACTTGGCCTAATGCACTGTGTTTGATATGGTTGACCTTAAGCACCTTAGAAAATTGTGCATTTTTTTAAATTATGTTTTTCAATGAGCACAATATGATTCAGAATTTTTCAGAAATAGCCTTCAAGACTAGTGGAAACATTGTGATTGTATAATTTGACTGGACTGGTGGCTCATACCTGTAATCCTAGCACTCTGGGAGACTGACACAGTGGATTGCTTGAGTTCAAGTTTTTGAGACCAGCCTGAACAAAATTGAGACCCCCCCCATCTCTACTAAAAATGGAAAAATTAGCTGGGCGTTGTGATGGGTGCCTGTAGTTCCAGCTACTCAGGATGCTGAGGCTAAGCCAAGAGGCAAGAGGATCACTTGAGCCCAAGAGTTTGAAGTTGCTATGAGCTATGATGACACCAGAGCACTCAACCAGGGCCACAGAGTGAGACTCTGTTTAAAAAAAAATTCTATAGTTAATACATTATTGTAAAGATAATATAAAGTTGATACATTTTTATGAGTAGAGAATATAACCAGCAACTCAGAACTTCTCTTGGGTCTTCTCCCAATCACTGTATCCTACTTACTTCTAAAAAATTATCCCTAATACAGCTTCTAAAATCAGAGAATAGACCTGGTGCAGAGGCTCATGCCTGTAATTCTAGCACTCTGGGAGGCTGAGACAGATCCGGCCTGAGCAAAAGGGAGATCCTGTCTCAAAAAAACACACAACCCCCCCACCCAAAACTAGCCGGGCATTGTGGCAAGCACCTGTAGTCCCAGCTACTTGGAAGGCTGAGGCAAGAGGATTGCTTGAACCCAAGAGTTGGAGGTTGCTGTGGGCTATGATGCCACGGCAGCCTACCAGTACGACAAAATAAGGCTCGGTCTCAAAAATAAATAAATAAATGAATAAAGAAATAAATAATAGAATAATAGAGTCATTTGCCTTGTTTTGACTTTATATAACTGTCATTCGACAGTGTTTTTGAGCGACTGACTTTTTTCCTCAACGTTTTAAGAGATGACTTCATTTTGTAGCATGTTCATTCCTTTTAATTATAACGACATGTAACATTCCATTATATAAAACATACCAAACTTCATTTATTTATTTTTCTATTAATGGAAAGTATGGTTGAAGTTATCAGTGATGATATTTTGAATATCCTTCTTGTAGATATGTACACACGTGTGCTTATTTGTGTCGAGTACACAAGTCAGAATAAGACTGCTGGGTCACAGGATATGTGCGAGTTCTGAATCAGTGGGGGTGTCCCACAGTCTCCCAACACACGTGTATAACCACACACTTTGAGCACCAGTATATATGAATTCTAGTTTTTCCACATTATGGCCCAAACTTGGTACTGTGAAGTGTTTTCATTTTTGTCAGTCTAGTGTGGATGTTGGACAGTGTAATTAAATTTCCCCGGGTTTCCTTGACCACAGTGAGATAGTTTCTTGCTTGTTTATGTTCTGTTATTATACAGGATGCACCCCAAAGTCACCATACAAAGGCGATAAGTATAACCACCAATGTCTTGGAATTTGTCACTGAGAGAAGGAGTGATGACTTTGCATGTGTGTAGAACAAGGTGGCCAACACATAGACAGCATTTTGTAAATATTTTGTAAAATTCTGTAATGAATATTTTGTACATGAGGGCACGTTTAGCTACAATTTCCCATTTTCCCTGTGTCTGGTGTCTTTGGGGATACCCTGCACATTATATTTCATTACTCTTCATTGATTAGTAAGTTAAAAAATTGTTTCCTATTATTAATTTTTTTAATAAATGGAATTAAAGGCATGTTTACTATTTACAATCTTTAGCTGTAAGTCCATGTAAATCACCTTAAAATAAAAAGAAAAGATGCAAGAAGAAGGCACTTAACTAAGAACAATGAAGTGTAAATTTCAAGTGAAATGTTTTAAGGAAATGGAATAGAAATACTTAGTATGGAATATTACTTCCCCTTCTTATTCTAGTAAAGCCTATTATAATAGGAAGGACTAGTTTAACTCAATATACTTTAGGTACTTTATGTTACTTCAAACTTATTTTCATCCATGTGCGTTTTTCCCCATATAGTCTCTAACATTTTAAACATAGGAACCCTAGAATTTGGTAACATCATGTATCTCATCACTCATTTTAAGAGACTTAGAACTTCTTTTTTTTTTTTTTTTTGAGACTTAGAACTTCTTAAATGTAATGAATTACTTTAGGTTCATGCCTTTTATGCAAACATAGTATATTCAGTAAATAATTTAAAATAACAAACATAAAAGCAAAATGTCTTGATCTATGGAATCCCAGTTTAATCAGTTCTGTTTAGAGCCTATTTTTTTTCTTTTCTTTTTAGAGACAGAGTCTCACATTGTCGCCCTGGGTAGAGTGCCATGGTGTCACAACTCATAGCAACCTCCAAGTCTTGGGCTTAATGGATTCTCTTGCCTCAGCCTCCTGAGTAGCTGGGATGACAGGTGCCTGCCACAATGCCTGGCTTTTTTTGTTGTTGTTTGAACCCGCCACCCTCGGTTTATGGGGCTGGCACCCTACCCACTGAGCCATAGATGCCTCCCCTGGAGCCTACTGTTTGATACCATATCTTTAACAATTTACAGCCCTTAAGGTTAGAACCTATAGTCTTTAATGTATAGCAAACCTTGCTGGTGAGTAGACAAAACAATTAAGTAAATGGCCATATAAGAGAAATTGATTTGGCATTTAAAATAAAGCTCAATTTAAGCACTTCCAAATTACGTGTTTTATGGGTAGGTGCACCAAATTCCATTTAGCTATGTATTTTTATTTACTCATGAACATACAAAAAATGCTGTGTTTTCAGAGTGGGCCTTTTTTAGCAGGTAGTTTTAAAAGGAAATATAATGTTTATGTTTAGGAACTTGACCGTAAGGCATCGAAATTCATATCCTACTACTTCCTCTTCCAAATTTCCCTGAGTCCCTCCAGGCAAACATAAAGCAAATAGAATATTACTTTTATAAATCATCAAGCAAGTTTCCAATACCCATTATTCCAAGTTCAGTTTCCCTGATATTAGCTGGATGGAAGAATAGAGTTCACATGAATGGTCTAAACAGGTTCCTAACTCTGGCTCCTTTAAATTGTGAATAGATACATCTGAGAGATGGATTTAAGTTCATTTTTTTCGGGGACTGGTATCGACACACAGCACCAGCCTCCTTTAAGGAACAGACATCTATGCTTATTGCAGGAAATTAGTAAGAACAGAGTGAACACGGGCTTTGACTAGAGTGGTCTGGCTGGGGAGTAAAATATGGAATGATGAGTGTACTAAATTTCAGGGGAAATTTTCTGTGCTACCTTCTGGGGGCTAGAGATGGTGTGGGACTGTAAATAAAGGGATAAATATAAAGTCAAAAGTTTTTCAGTTAGTTGTCCTGAGGGCTCGCCTCAGCTTGCAGAGGCCTTCTCACTGTGTCTTCACATTCTCCGTCCCTGGGGATCTATGATCTCTCTTTATCTTCTTATGAGGACCAGTCAGATTGGGGTGGGGCACCCTGATGACCTCATTTAACCTTTAAAGTTACTTCTTTAAAACTTCTAGGTACAGCCATGTCTAAGGTACTGGGAGGGTAGGACATGTTAATTTGGGAGGTGAGAACAACAATTCATTTTGTAAAGGACAGAATTTTGGGAAAATACTATTTTAGGGACAGAAACACTCCTTCTATAATACCTTCCAACTAACATGTAGAATAATAACCTGAATACGTGCTTCAAGTAGTGTCAAGGCCCAGGTGCCATGTCTTTTCCCCAACTCATTAAACTGTCAGGACATGGACCGCTACGCATTTTTGCTTTGTGTATGTCTCGTTCAGGTCTTGGGTGCAAAGCCCCTTAGAAGTCTCAGTCAGTATTAGTAGGAGTGAGCGTCTTAGCAGCAATCTCTCAGCAGCAGTCTTGTAGAGGAGCGCTGATCAGGTGTCCTCTGATCAAGAAGCGGCAAAAGACGAGCCAAAGGAGGAGCCCCGGCTAACTTCTCCTGAAGTATTTATAGAAGTAACACACCACCAGTGCGGAGACTGCTGTGCGATAATGTTGGTGTTCTCCTCTCGTGCTCTCACATGCTCTCATGCTCTTTAACAAGAGACTGATGATGTTAAATGATGTTAAATCCCTTCCCCAGTCTCTTACCACCAAGGTATTTCTCACAGGTGCCTCCTACAAAGTAGCATGTATTCAATAGATGCATATAATTGGATGTGACTTTGAAATGATTGGTTTTTATCAATAACTCCTTTTATCAATAAATCCCTCTGAAACGGAAACCCAAGTAAAATCTATCTATGGCTAATGAAATTTCATCCAGTAGACAGGCGCTTAGAACATGATTCCCGTAGGGCAGAAGTACCTGTATAATTAATTTTTTAACAAAATAGAACTAAAACTTTAGCTTATAGTAAATAATAACATCTGGTTTTAGTTGATTATAATGAAATGAAAAGAGTAGAAAAAGGTGGTGCAATAGAAATATTATTTATTCTACTTAATCTCTATACCTAAATACTCCACAAGCACGTCAGAGTTGTCATTTTTCTCCTATACTATGGTTATTCCTTCTTTTACTTAAATTCTTGGAAAATGGCATCACAGTTCTCTCCATGATGCCTGACAAGAGCTTAGGAGTCATTGTTAACTTCTCACACTCAACACTCCCAGTCAACGAACTTGTTAAACTCTACCTTCAAAAAAACAGCATACGTATGTTCCGTCATGTTCATGGCCTATGTCCCTGTTTATGTACATGCAGAGGGGGCCTATAAATGTATAAAGATATTGAGAAAGGATGAAACTGTATTAAAATTGTAAGACTCAATATATATACACCAAGGACAAGAAATGAATACAAGTCATGTCAAACATCTCTTGTAATTGCAGAAGTCAAACGCAACTGGATTGTTAACATTTTAATATAATTTTTCTTTTCTGAAAATGTGTACATATATGTGTGTGTGTATATATGGGCATTTTATGTGGTGTATTTTAACCTATTTTACTCTATTATTTACCTAGTTATTTCCCCATCTCCCATCTCCACTACTTTCTTACCAATTTCCAAGTTTGTTTCCTGTGAGATCCTTATAAATACAAATCTAGCAAGAACAGTTTTATATAAAATCATTAGTGTTTTTCATCACTTACAACACAGCTGAAACCTCTTGAGAGGAAATAGATACATCTTTTGTATACATATATCCTACGTTTTCAACCCCTATCCAAACATCTACCAGACAAAAATATTCAAATTTTACTAAAACATCTCACAGATCTGATCCTTACATTTTACATATTAATCACTCTTTTAGGAGATGTATCTGTTTCCTTTTTCACTCTTGGTTACCTCTACCTTATCTTTCAGAATAAAACAGTTTCCTCCTCAAGGGAGGTTCTTGTCCTTACTACACCCCCATTGAGGACAGAAGGACTTGCCTACTTTATGCTAATAGCAACCCACTGCTTACAGTTCTACCATGGGATTAACCTTGTATCATAACTGCAACTTATCTGAATTCCCATCTCGTATGGGTATTCTTTGGATTTAGGGGTAATACTTGCTGTTCTTATTTGTTTGTTTACATTGCTGTGAGAAGACAAAGCAAACTTGGTTTCTCCATGATACTCTCACAACAAGCTGCTGACACCAGATGCCTGGGGATTTCTCTCCACCAGCAAGCAAGTAATCAATTCTGTGAGACATACCAGCAGGTTGTCCTGCAGTTTGGTTCTGATTTTCTATCCTGACATAGTGACAGGCCACACAGATTGAGGATTCCGTTCCACAAGACAGAGCCCTACCTCTGACGCCTATTGATGGCAAGCCCCAGGTTATTTCATCTGTTCTTTTGAACAACGGCTGGCTCCCTTATTGGGTTCCATTAATTTGCTAGAGTTGTACACAAAAATATGTTTATCAATTCATTACAAAGGACATTTTAAAGGCAAAAAAATCCAAATGATGAGACACATTAAACATCCAGGTGAAGAGATCCATAGAGCCAGTTCTAGAAGCGTCCTGAGCCAAGGTCCTCTGTCCCATGGAGTTGAGGTGTTTCACCCTCCTGACAAGTGACTATGTTCTGTTCACCTTCCTGAAGACCCCACGTTTGGCTAGCCACAAGTTCATCCAGACTCCAGCATTCAGGCTATTGTGGAAGCTTCTTTATGTAGACAGGATTGATCAAATCATTCTCCATTGGTGATCAACTTAACTTTCAGCCCTTATCTCCTCCATGGAGCTTAGACAGTAAAGCTAAAACATCTCAACTTGCTAATAATACCTTGGGCTTCTTGTGACCACCTCCATCCTGAAACTACCTAGAGGCTGCCAACTAACTGTCATTTTATTAGCATAGAAAAACACTTGGAAATGGAGAAGAAAAAGATATATATATTTCACAATATCACACACTGTTTCTTTTTTTCTTTTTTGAACTAAATTAAAATTGAATAAGGGCAATATTTGACAAGAGAATACTTGGAAATGGAAATTTATTCCCCCCTAACAACAAGAACAAAAAATGCTAATTCTATTGAATGATAAGAATTTGAATTCTAGGTTTGAATGTTACTAGACAAAGAGTTTAGAAAATATTTCTTTCATTATAATTAATAAGTAAAATGGCCAGGCACAGTTGTTCAATCCTATAATCCTAGCACTTTGAGAGGCTGAGGTGGGAGGATCACTTGAGTTCAAGACCAACCTGAGCAAGAATTAGACCTTATCTTTACTAAAAATAGAAAAGTTAACCGGGTGTTATAGTGGGCGTCTGTAGTCCTAGCTACTCCCAAGGCTGAAGCAGGAGGATCACTTGAACCCAGGAATTTGAGGTTGCTGAGAGCTAGACTGGGTGACAGAGTAAAATTCGATCTCTAAAGCACCCCACCAAAAATAAATAAATAAGATAAATAAAAGAAGAAGATTTTAAAGATGGAATTTTGGGATGGAGTGAGGAATACTCATATTCAAAGTCTGCTTGGATTTAACAGATATTATACATAAATAATGAAGCCTTTTGGGATTCTTAATAATTACCTCAGTTATCCATGGAATGTAAAAATCACTCAAATCTCAATCGCTTACAATAACAATTATCATTTATCATCTGTCAGAATTTTCTGGGGTCAACTGGGCTTAGCTGGACTAGTTTTGTCTCCGCCATGCAGTGATGGATGGACCATTGTCAGCCAGAGGCTTGATTGGAGTTGGGCCAATCAAATGACCCAGTTTTGCATCTCACAGTTGGTGCTGGCCTTGGGTTAGAGCAGTGGTTCTCTACCTTTCTAATGCCTCCTCATGCCACAACCCTTTAATACAGTTCCTCATGTTATAATGACCCCCAACTATAAAATTATTTTTGTTGCGACTTCATAACTGTAATTTTGCTAATGTTATGAATCATAATGTAAGTATCTGATATGCAGGATGTATTTTCATTGTTACAAAGGGTCATGACCCACGGGTTGAGAATCGCTGGGTTAGAGGTTACATCAGTTTTTTGAGAGAGCTTTGACTTGTATAGTAAGAGTAAAATAGGAAGACAGAAATCTAGTTTGAAGAAATGGGTTGTAGAGAGATCATATGTCATGTTATTAAGGAATTTAAATTTGACTCATTGGATGATAATAATAGATATTCAGGAAGACATTGATTTTAACATTTTTTTATTTTTTTAAATGAATGTAATTTTAGTGACTGGATACAAATTATGTAGGAGTTTAACAAATCACTTCAGATGCCATTGCCAAGAAGTAATAGAGAGCTTACAGAAGAGAGATATAAAACAATGATAGCATTAGAGAGAAAAACAGAATCAAAAGATGTCCATGACATAAAATTAACACAACCTGATTAACTGCCTTGGGGAGAAAGAAGAGGCATCCTGTTGGAGGATGAGTTTAAAGTTTCCACATTTTTGGGATCTAGACAGTTCTGATATTATTCATGGAGATAGGAAACAGGAAAAGTCATAAACTTTCTAGGGAAGGTAAAAAGTTCAGTTTAGTTTATACTAAGTCTGAGGTAGCTTTGGACATTCAGATATTATGAAATATGGATTTCAGCAGGAAAGGGAAAGAGGGGACAGGAATAGAGATTTTTCAGTCATCATAAACATACTTTGGAAAATGACATTACTCAAAAGGAGACTGACAGTGTTACATAGCATTGTAGGACTGTCAATCGGTTCAGTGATATTTTCAAAGGAACTAAATAGCATAAGTAATGCTCTTATTGGAATAAATAGGGTAATATCCCAAGCTGGAGATATAATATGTAATTATCTTTTAGCTCATTAGAGTCACAGGCTTTTCGAGTGTCCTTTCTTGTGCTGCCTCTTTTGAGCCAAACCACATACAGCAGGTCAGTGTGGATAATGAAAACTTGTTTGTATGACTAAAGTGTACAGCCCTTCAGGCCTCCTTCTTTTCCAGTTGCTCTTTGTATGAAACAGAATGTAGATTTTTAAAGATTCAATGAAGGTGAAATAACAGGCTTTTTCATTCTAAGTAGCAAAGTAACCCCTAAAAAGAAACATCAGTTTTGATCCCGTCTTTTTGCACCTAGACATTTGATGACCAATTCAAGAGTTAGTAATAAGAGACCCAGAAATAATCTACAGAAAAATTTAAGCAGTGTTTTCTAAGGATGTTGACAAAACAGCCTGGAGTGTTTACAGCAAAGAGCAGAGAACCTTTTATGATACGGAGCATTTCACATCCCTACCTCGGAGCCATATTTTGATTATAACACTAGCACTAAACCTCTGGATGGAAACCACAAAGTTAGCTCATTAATAAACTCGTAGAAAGATAACATATAATAAAAGTATTAAGAAATATGGTGAATTGCAAAAACTTTCAAAAAGATTTATATGATAGAAATATAATTTATATATATAAATAATATAATATATTATTTAATATAAAATTATTGAATATATAAATTTATAGATTTTGTATAAATATATAAAACAGATTGTTTTCATTAATAATACATCTATTTATATTATCATATGAATAACTAAGTATTTTGCAGAAAATTCTGAAGGTACTGAAAAGCATAAAAATGAAATTAGTTAATCTCAGTATTAAAGGAAAGCTCTATAAATATTTAAGTATAAAAATATATATCAACATATTTACCATAATAGCATATATGAATATATATAATGTATACTGAGAAAACTGCCAATGCTCAGAGCATTTTCTTATGTTACTAAGTGATGCGTTTATCTGCACAAATGTCAATATTCTACTTCATCATAACTTACTTCTTAACCTTGAGAAACTAAAATTATTTGATGATAATAGTACATACTATATAGTAGTACATGGAGCAGTTATCAAAAATAACTTTTTGGATTCTTATTTATTATCTCAGTTATCCATTGCTGGATCAACATAGTACTTAAAGTTGAACAAAGATACTAAAACCAAAATGAATATGAAATGATCCATAGACTGTTTATATGTAACAATAAGGTAGTGGGATGGGAGGAGGGAATACAGGTGGCGAGAGTTAGATAAGAAAGAATTTGAAAGCTACACCCCACTGAATTCACATTTTATCCTGAGGGCATGTTTGTATACAGAGGCATTCTTTAATAAAATCAGTGTTGTTAAAAGATTAATCAGGTGGCCATCTGTTGTGGGAAAGGAGTAAAGAGAGACTGAAGACAGGATTAGTGAAGAGGTTATAGTATTAAACCCCGGGAAAGATGGAAGGAATTGTGACACAGGGGATGGAAAGAAAGTGGCAGATGAGGAGACACGTTTTGAATAATAAAGTCACATAACTGCACTGCGCTCGAAAAATAAAACAAATATTACTTCAATTTTGAATAGGAAATTTGAAACTATGGAAACGTTATTGGCAAGGTCCCAAACAAAAAAATGGCAGTGGGTATTTGAATTGTAATAACAGATTCTAGGTTGCGTTTCTAAATAGGTAACAGTGAATTAAACTTTGCAAGAGTCACCTGCAGTGAGCAAGACTGAGCTTTCTTACAAATTAAAGCACAGGATTAAATCAGAGCTACCCCGGAGAGAATATCTGGAGTTAAGAAGCCACAAGGAGGAAATACAACCAGGCACAGAAGAAAAGAAAGCAAAAGCAGCTGCTCTTAGGCAACAGTTTCAAACTCTGGAAATGAATAAAATAATGAGAACCGGAAAGGCCACTGGATTGACACCGTTCTTGGGTAATTTACAAGAAGGCAGTTTCAGGCAATATGTGAGAGAGATGGGAGCTGATTGCAGATTGAGGACAATAATGAAATTTGATAGACATTCCACTCCACCTGAAAGCGTGACTAAGGGGCAGAAAGCGAGGAGGGCAACTGCATAAATGAGGAGAAAAGAACTGTTTTTAAAAGCAGAACTAACGAATGAACTTGATAATGGATGTTAGTCAGGAGAAAACAATTCTCCATTGATTTCTTCTTGGAAACTTACCTTAAAGAAAATCTGAGGCCAAGACAGAGTTCTCTGAATTGATGACCCTTCTGCCATCTCCCGGATTCACAGGAGAGAGAATGCAGTGTGCAAGCTTAGCAGAGGGAAGAACAGGCAGGTGATTCTAATGCACAGGAAAATTCGAAACCGCCAGATTCCATTTTTGTGTCTGTGGCTTAAGTTGCACAAGCTCCCACCTTGTCTCTGAGCATTACATGACCCGTGGTGCCATCGGATCTCCATCCTTCCGGAGTCTCCATTTTCCCTTTTGAGATAAAGGATTACCCACCATCATCATAGCTTGCGTAATAGAACTGGCCCAGAGCTCTTCAAATATACTGTTGCTCTATCCTCCCTCCAAGGTATTTTTTAGTGCTTTTAGCAAAGAAGTATTTTTTGAATCCTTATAGGACTGGAGGACCAAATTACTTTTAATAGATTCAGTCCAGCAGAGGCATTTCGGTAGCCTATGAATTCATTCCCGAACCTGTGCTTTGAAGTTGCTGCGTTCAACTCCATTGATTGTAATCAATTGATGAGTCCAGGTTATGATCAGTCATCTAACTGACTATTGATAACACCAGTCACAGGTGCGGAAGCCAAGACATTGAAAAACAAAGTTCTGGCTTAGCACCTGTGGCTCAAGTGGCTAAGGCGCCAGCCACATACACCTAAGGTGGTGGGTTCAAATCCAGCCGGGGCCTGCCAAATAACAATGATGTCTGGAACCAAAAAATAGCCGGGTGTTTTGGCGGGCGCCTGTGGTCCCAGCTACTTGGGAGGCTGAGGCAGGAGACTCACTTGAGCCCAGGAGTTGGAAGTTGCTGTGAGCTGTGATTCCAGGGCACTCTACCCGGGGGTACAGCTTGAGGCTCTGTCTCAAAAGAAAAAAAGAAAAACAAAGTTTTGTGCATCCCCTTTAATGAATTCCACCTGATGAAGGGAGCTATCTTTTTCCTACGTTGACAATACCTTTACAATGCACTCCAAAGTACTCCCCAGCATCTTGCTGATATAGAACCTTTTTGGTCAATGTATCTCTACTCAATGGAAAGAGATTATTCTTGAGGAGAATTAGCTTCAGTTTATGCTGTAACCTTCTCAGAGTAAAGTGTGTATGGAAGGGAGCTCTGGCTCCCTGGGGAATAGGAAGTGCTGCCTTGTCCAGCAAGAAGTCAAGAAAATTTGGAAATTTAAAGTTCCCAGGCTCCTCCACGGTATTTCTAAACTGTCATGGAACTGACAGGAATGGATTTTACTATGTTAATGAGGGTAGTTCATTTACAGACACTGTTGCCTCAACTATGCACATGCCCCAATTAAAGGAATTCCCCCCTTTACCCTAGATAAAATTGATATGGCTAAAGTAAACGAATTAAGGGTCCTGTTGGTTACATTTATATTAGCTAAGAGGATATTGACATTCTTGTGACTTTCTTATCCTATTGATCTTCTTCTTCTGGTTCCTGCCCTAACTGCATACAGAATATCTGACTTCCTTCCTTCCTTCCTTCCTTCCTTCCTTCCTTCATACCTTCCTTCCTTCCTTCTTCCTTCCTTCCTCCTTCCTTCTCTCCATCACTCCTTTCCTTCCTTTTCCTTCTTTCTTCCTTTCATCCACCATAACTTTGAAGTTCTCAGGCAGTGACAAATACATATATATGTCAATCCATGACCATTTCACTATGAACCTGATAAAATGACTTTTCAAAGTGAAGTACAGGACCAAGAAGAGCACCAAGATGTGGGGACAGCATAGTGGGTCTCGCCTAGAGCATCTCAAGTGTGATTTCTTTTATGTTTGAATTTACACCTTTTCCTATTGTTTAAGTCTATTTTAGGTAGAATTTTATGCTCCTAGCAAACTTGCTTAGCTGAAGCTATAGCCATAACATAAGAGTCTGCTGAAGTTGAGTGAGGTTGTTTTTACAGATGCACGTTACAGAAAATAATTCCAATAATTACTAATTGTGCTAAAAATTCAGATAAAGGTGTTTATATTTCATCTCTTCAACTATTTTTATACATATTTTACACTTGGCACTACTCAAAAATATTAGCTCACCTTTGGTACATTCTGTATCTGCTACGGTATCTCCTGCAAAACCTCTAACAAAAATGCCCCCCACGCCCCATTTCATGCAGCTCTTGGGTCAATGTGGGTCTTTTTGTCTCTTGACAATTACTTTCAGTTGGAGAATGCAACAATTCTCCCATGCGGCCTTTTCCCCATTATCTTTTAAGAAAAATTGGGGAGTGTGTGACACACCTTTTAAGGGCAAGACACAATTGTAAGAGGGACTTTTTTTTTTTTTTTGAGACAAAGTCTCAAGCTGTCACCCTGGGTAGAGTCCCCTGGCATCACAGCTCACAGCAATCTCAAACTCTTGGGCTTAAGGGATTCCCTTGCCTCGGCCTCCAAGTAGCTGGGACTTGGTTGTAGTTGTCATTGTTGTTTGGCAGATCCAGGCTGGATTCGAACCTGCCAGCTCAGGCTGGTGCCTTACCTACTTGAGCTATAGGTGCTGGGCCTTTAAGAGGGACTTTACCTAACAAATGTAATCTGTGTAACCTGGTTCCTTGTATCTTCAATGAATCCCCAACAACTAAAATAAAAAAGAAGAAAATTGGAGAAATTAGAAGACAAAATGTTTGGGCAGCACTGTGGCTCAGTGAGTCAGGTGCTGGCCCCATATACCCAGGGTGGTGGGTTCAAACCCAGCCCCAGCCAAACTGCAACAACAAAAAAAATAGCCGGGCATTGTGGCAGACACCTGTAGTCCCAGCTACTTGGGAGGCTGAGGCAAGAGAATCGCCTAAGGTTGCTGTGAGCTGTGACTCCACAGCACTCTACCAAAGGTGACAAAGTGAGACTCTGTCTCTAAAAAAAAAAAAAAAAGTAAGACAAAATGTTTTATGGTGGGGGAACTAGGAGTACAGGTGGGAGATAATAGGAAGGAAAAACAATGGATAATTTACTTACATATGTGTGAAAATGAATAAATCACATGTTCCAAAAATATGGGTGGTGTCTGTGGCCCAAAGGAGTAGGGTACCAGCTCCATATACTGGATGTGGTAGGTTCAAACCCAGCCCTAGTCAAAAAAAAACAAAAAACAAACAAACAAAAAACACTGCAAAAAAAAAAAAAAATCACATGTTCCAAAAATAAAGCAAACTGCCAAGTACAATGAACTCAGTGTGTTCCCCTAAAATTTACATACTAAAATCATCAACTCCTACAGGTGATGATATTAGGAGGGGAGTTCTTTTGGAAGTAATTAGTTTGTGAGGGTGAAACCCTTATGAATGACATTAGTGCCCTTAAAAGAGACCCCAGGGATCTCTCTTACTCTCTTTCCACTGTGTGGAAAATCTGTAGTCTGTAACCCAGAAGAGGACTCTTACCAAAATTTGCCCATACTGGAGCCCTGATCTTGGGTTTATAGTCTCCAGAACTTTAAAAAATAAATTTCTTTTATTTATAAGCTACACAATATATGATGCTCTGTTATAGAAGTTAGAACTAAAACACCAAGAATTACTAAATATGCACAGGGAAAAATAAAATAAAAATTTTAGGTCAGAGTTGTTGTTTATTGTTTTGAATGACAGTAAATTAAATTCTATTAAACTATCTCCTAAGCCTGGGGATGGAGGGGACTTTAATGATAGAACTATTACAATTTTATAGGCATTAATGTATTTTTTATTTTAATACCATCTGTGTTTATAGATTTCTAAAGTGATTAAAAATTGAGTGGCTATCATTCACCCTGAGTTTATGATTGAATTACTCTGGAAATCATTGTTGTGGTATATAGATTAAGACTATGATCACAATCTATTCAACTTAAGTAGTAAACAAAGACGAGTTTTTATAATATTGAATGTGTAATAAAAAAGGCTATTTGACTTTTTTTGTAGTTTCATTTTATTTTCATTACTTTCAAATGGCTAATCATCTTCTTTCTATTAATAAAGTCCATTTTGAAGACATTTTGCAATCTGTTAAATAGATGACATAAGCTTACTTTGGAGAATTTGGTTTTGGTTTTGTTTATAGTGAAGTTAACAAGGAAATATCAACCTGAAGGGATGTTCTAAAAATAATACTCATTATTTAAACAGTGTAAGGATAGTGTAGTAAATTCAGACACATTAAGCAACTCTCTAAACCATCCTTCATAAAACACAACTAAGAATATACTGAGGATAGACATGAAGACATTAGTAAGAAATTACAGTCTTAGGATTGAACTAGATGACTTCGGTTTCATACAACTCTTTCTCTATAACTTTTTAAAACTCAGGATTATGTTGTCTTGCCTTAGAAGCATCCAATGTTTCATTTCTACATTTTTGGGAACAACATTGTCTTAGAATAAATGTAATTGATATATTTTGTGTACTGGAGATTTTTATTTCTGAGAGTAAAGTATGAGAAAAAGGAACTCCTGGATTCTTTCTCTAGCTTCTGCTGATGAAATAACAACAATTATGGTCAGACATGGTGGCTCATGCCTGTAATTCCAGCACTCTGGGAGGCCGAGATGAGTGGATTGCCTGAGCTCACAGGTTCGAGACCAGCCTGAGCAAGGGTGATATTCCAGCTTTAAAAAAAAATAGCTTGGCATTGTGGCAGGTGCCTGGAGTCCCAGCTACTTGGGAGGCTGAGAAGAGAGAATTGCTTGAGCCCAAGAGTTTGAGGTTGCTAGGACGACAAAGTGACTCTTTCTCAAAAAGAAAGAAAGAAAAGAAATGACAACAATTGTACAAATATTTATTTAAACCACGCACATGTGTATGTACATCCCTACTAAACACAATGAGAAAACTTTGTTGGACCATCCAGGGTCTGTGGATGAGTGCAGCGGCCATTTATGGTAGTAAGTGCTGTGGGAGACACATAGGAGAAGAATCCTAATGTAGACTGAGTGAGTCAGGGCAATGGTCTTGGAAGAGTGACTCGAAAGATCAAATAGGGAGAATAAACCAGAGTCAATTAGGAAAAAGCAGTTATTCCCCGAAGTAGGAAATGCTGGTTGCAAAGTTTATAGATCTTCAAGAATTTGGATCTAGGTGAAAAGGGTAAGCTAGGAATATGCACAGAAGACTCTTATGTCTTCATAAGGCTGTTGTTTCTTTTCCCAGTGCTCAGGGAGTATTGTAAAGATCGAAAACAGTGAAAGAACTGGCTAGGAAACAGCTGTGTTTTAGAAAATTCATGCAGATAAATTAAAAGAGATTAAGTATAAAACAAATTTCAGGCAGTATTTTGGGCAAGGAAACACATGACTCTTCTTGAGAGATTGTTATTGGAAATGAAGAGAAGATGAATTACAGAAAAATCAAACAATACATTTATTTAATATTGGAGAACTTAGGACACAGGGTTTGATTTTATGAGAGACATAAATTAGGGGATTAGAAGGGTGGGTTGGGAAAAAAAAATGGTACCAAAGATTGAGAATATGGTTCATGACCACATGGTAACAGTCCCGTAGTTAGTTAAATGTAAAAAAAATCTCATAACACTTTAAAAATGCACAAACCCCTGTGACTTCTGTAAACATTTTTAGTAAATAAACGATACTCCAAAATGGCAAAAGGACATTTGACTCAATGATTGACACATAGTAGTGCCAAATGAAATACAAATTAATGATTTAAAAGTCTCTCTAGATTGAACGAAATTGTTGAATCAAATACAGCTTGATAGGGAATCTGTATTTCTTGTTAGTTGGTATTTCCCTGTAGTTCCAGCAGGCTCTGCTATCTAATTAAAAAATATATAGAATTGTAAGATAATATGCCCTAACAATGACACATCACTGTCTCCTGTTGGAAGCCAGTCTGGCTACGGTGGAGGCCTGGCTGGGAGGAGATTTCGGAACAGGCTTTCCGTTCCTCTGGACATTCTCTTTGTTAGGAGATGGTGTTGATTATAGGCAATTTTCCATCTTTCAGCCTGAGCACATAAGAAACTCTTCTAACTGATCCTCCATCACTCTTTATTTCTTTTTGATGTTGCTTTAAAAATGGCCCTTTTTAAATTTGATTTTTGGAGTTGTAGTAAATGGCACCAATTTAAGGAGAAATAAGTGTGTGCATGTGTGTGTGTGATGGACTTTGTAAGTTTCCATAAATTATATTTCCTCTTTAAAACAGAATTCAAAGAACGTCCACGTCCATTATCACAGCTGGATGTCGTTTGGCAGACTGATTACAACAATGGTAAAAATTTTCCAGCCGTACCTACATTTACACATCGGGCAACGTGACTTTCAGTTCCTCCCGTGATGAGCTGGAGTTCATTTCCCTACTCTTTGAATCTGAGCTAGGACTTGTTTTTCGGCCAGTAGAAAGTGGCAAAAGTGACAAGGTGTCTGTTTAAAGACAGCAGCTCCTATGTCGTCGTGCACTTTGGTAATTTCTGCTCTGCCTGTTATGGAAACGATCCTGCCCTGGCCCTACTGGACAGAGCACATAGCAGGGAGCCGACTTCCCATAGTCAATAGCAGACTGACTCCTAATATGTGAACCATGCGGACAAAATTAGTCCTGTTGTCTGTCCCACAACTGACTGCAGGTACATGAGGAAGCCCAGAGCAGACCAGAACGGCCTAGCCACAGAGTAGACTTGTAAGCAACAGGACACAGCTATCATTTTAACCCCAAAGCTTGTCATGTGGCAAGAGCTAACTAAGGAAGTTCTGTATGTGGCATGATTATGGAGGTATCGTCTTAGTATCTTTACTAAGGGATAACCAGGTTCTTGGTTTATTTGGGTGCTTCTCAGGTCTTCAGAATGGACTCAAATGTTTCCTTCTGGCAGTTTGTTATAGAGAGGTTTGCAAATCAACCCAATTTATCAATGTTATCACAGTAAGTCCCTTTGCCTTTACCCCAATGGGAAAATGTTAAATGTATTTACATATATTTACATATATTAATATTTATTTTAATTACATTCTTTACATAGCCACTGTTATGAGAAAACACAGAGGTATGTACTGTGGCCAAAGTATACTTTGAGTAACAGGCTCACACATCCCCTTTTATCCACCACTAATGTTCTTGAACAAAATGGACTTAGACATTCTTCTCTGAGTAAATTATTTCCAAACTCTATCCAAGTTTTCCTTTCTGTTTTGTGTCAGTAAGAAGGAAAAATGCTTCATAGAACAAAATATCCATACTTTGGAAACTTCATCTGTCTTCCTTACAGAGGCAATTCCTTCCTTTTGTGGACTTAATCAGAGTTGCTTACTTCTAATCAATACAACTTTCATTCTAAAAACTATGATGTTTGTATGTGCGCAGGGGGAGGGGGAGTCAATTCCAAAATATGTCTGATCAAATAATACAACTTTTTAACTAGTTCACATCTAACAATATATTTTCTGTAGAGTTAACGTTGTATCTCTAGGACTGAAAAAATATGTCCTGACTAGTACTGCCCATTTATTTCTCCTCTTTCTTTATCTTAACAATTAATTGCCATGAACTAATATAAATCATGAATATCTCTTTTCCCTATAACTCAAAAAAGATAAATTTACAATTTTTCCCATTTTACCTCACTAACAAGAGTTTTTCTAACTGCCCCAAGTAGGTGTGGTCAAACTGAACACAAGGAAGGCGGAAGCAATGATTTAATGTAAGTGTGTGGGGGGGATAGGGGGTAGAGAGAAGGAGAGAGACAGAGAGAGAGAGACAGAGAGAAATCTCTAAAAGGTCACCCTGAGGGGGTGATTACTATGACGGAATGTTCCAAACTACTGACTCCCAAGAGGCATTTTGTCTGCTGACTACAGATGTGTTTTGTTTGGCACATGCAGTGTTTAAAACAAACTTAAATTAATTGCCACATTTTAAAAATGTGGAATTTCTCAAAAAATATTCCATTGTCTCTTGAAAAATCAGAAACACGTATGTGCGTGCTGGGCCCACATGCCTGAGTGACAGGAGTCTGCTGTAGCCTTCCCCTCCTGCTGGGGGGAACCTCCAGGTCTGTCAACGCCAAGTGCTCTATTCATTTGTCTAGAAGAAAGCATAGAAATTATTATTTAAAAAACCGTACTTTAAAAATTACTTTGTCTGGGACAAAGTAGAGAGTTTTGAGGGCTTTGGGAAACCAGGGGACATAGATCTGGCGAGGGTTTCCCTGGATCGCTCAACCCATTCACTTTCCTGGTCTTCTAGAGTTTTCTGTTTCAATTCCTGATTTTAGGTTTTGGGACAAGTGAGCTAGTCCACACTTTTAGGTCAGAAGTAGCAGACACAAACGCAGATTTCTTTAAAAAGACAAAAGTGAGAAGAGACCTGGTTCACATTATTTGAATCCAGGGACACAAAATAAGGTCATCAGAAATCAATTTCTTTTGCTCTCCATTTCTTTTTTTATTAAATCATAATTGTATACATTAATATTATCATGGGGTACAGTGTGTTGTTTCTATAAACAGTTTGAAATACTTTCATCCAACTGGTTAACATAGCCTTCATGTCATTTTCATAGTTATTGTGTTAAGACATTTATATTCTACATTTAGAAAGATTCACATGTACCCTTATAAGATGGACCATAGGTGTGGTCCCACCAATCACCCTCCCTCTACCCTACCTCCTGCCTCCCCTCCCCTCCCTCTCCCCTTTCCCCATATTCTTGGGCTAAAATTGGGTTATAGCTTTCCTATGAAAGCTATAAATTAGTTTCATAATAGGGTTGAGTACATTGGATACTTTTTCTTCCATTCTTGAGATACTTTGCTAAGAAGAACATTCTCCAGCTCCATCCATGTAAACATGAAGGAGGTAAAGTACCACGAAATACTATGTTCTCCATTTCTTGACTGTATTGTCCTCTGTGTTGCGGACATTCTGAAGCTCTTCTAGCCAAGGAATGATACAAGGTAGGTCCCTCTAGCCTTACACTTAATGCCAATAATTCTAGAAAAAGGGAAAATATATGCTTCCACTCTTCTGACATCACAAGTTGAGAGGGTTTTTATTGACCTGCCTCAGATCACATGGCCAACCTAAGTAATCACTAACCCATGGGGGCCTGGTTTCTCCTTGGTCAGACCAGGTTCTAGGTTATCTGTCAAACTCTATGGCTAGAGCAAGAAGAGTTAACTTAATCTGGAATTTGTGAAATAATATGTCTGTAGTAAAGAAGAATTCTATTAATGCAAAAGGAGAAAGAAGTTTCAGTTAGGCAAAATGACAGTTGTCTAGACAATTACAAATTAAACTATAACACTAGGGAACTATGTGGTTATTCAGGAATGTGTACTTGAGTTACAGGTTTCTAAAACAAAGTAAAAAATTTTGCTTACATATATTTCCCTAGAAATCTATGAGGGATGTATAAATATGTCATATATCTTTGTACAAACGGGCCACTGAGAAATAAAGAGAATAAGAGATGTTATTGAGGAAGTGAAATAAATCACTTTGTAATAAAAAGAATAACATATGAAGAGTCAGAATTTTTACCTATTATTCTAGCTGTGTTACTTTAAGTATGTCATTTATCCAAATTGGATGTTAGGTAGATTTTACATTTTTTTAATTGCAAAATATATAATACCTAGTAATGTACAATATATGCACATATTTTAAGGAAAAATAATAAAGCAAACTCTTGTTGCCACCGTGCAGCTTCACAGTGAAAATGCTGCCATCTGCTGGAAGCCTCCTGAGATGCTCTTCTTTTTTTTTTAGTTTTTGGTGGGGTCTGGGTTTGAACCCGCCACCTCCGGCATATAGAGCCAGCGCCCTACTCCTTTGAGCTAAAGATGTCCTTCTTTACTCTGTTCCCTTCTCTCCCAGAAAAATCACCACCCTGAATGTCATGTTACTCATTCTCTTATCTTCTATTTTTTTTCTACCAAACATGTATATGTATCCCTAAAAATGTCATTTAGTTTGCGCTGGTTTGGAAATTTACAAAACTGGAATCATATTGTAGGTTTATTTCTATGATTTATTTTCTTTGTCATTATACAGCAAATATCTGATTCATTAATCCTGATCCATGTAGCTGTTAGTAAGGTGCATACAAATTCTACATTGTCACATCTTTCGCACAAATTGAATTTTTGCTTGTTATAAAGTAACATTTTTTGTTTTTGGTAAAGCCTTTCTTTATAGACGACTTCCTAAGTCAGTTACATGAGAACCCCAATTTTCATGGCTCATTTTTCCATCCTTTTACTTTCTCTTTTCGTTTTTTAATTGCATAACAGAATATACATAGATTTTTATATTCAGTCTGCAAATCATTGTTCTTCAGCTAGAGGATTTAGTCTGGTTATATTTAGAGTGATTTATGACAGAATTGGATTCACTTTTACATATCGTTTCCCTGCTGATTCTAAGTACCTTTTTTCTTTGTTTCCTTCGTTGGAATTAATTTCATCTCATGATATATTTTTCCTGCTACCAGAGTATTTGCAAAGTACATACTTCTTCACTACTATGGGGATTACCCTGGAAATTATACACATTTTCAGTGTTAAACTTTGAATTTTATCATTATCATTGCTTTTCCCAAGACCACATAAAATCAATGCTTTAACCTGCTGATAACTATTTAAGCTCAATATTTTAATTTTACAAATATAATCCCATTAAGAATCACATTATATGTGGTTCTCAGTAAGTGTGCATTCAGAATAACCCCCATATACAGCACTTCATGTGCTTTCCTTCTTTGATTACTTTTAGTCCTTTCATCTGGGATCTCTTTCTTCTAGAGGACATCATTCAGACTTCAGTCCAGTTTTATGGGTGGTAAATACAGTTTTGTCTAAAGATGCATTTATTTTGCCTTCACTCCTAAAATAAATTTTCTCTTTCTGTAACCACTGAGGTTGACATTTGTTTCTTTGGAGCCTAGGCGCCTATTGGAGTTCCATCACTGTCTTCTGGATTCTTTTTTATTTTCAGTTTTTTGGCCTGGGTTGGGTTTGAACCCTCCACCTCTGGCATATGGGGCCTGCACCCTACTACTATGAGCCACAGATGCCACCTTTTTTTTTTTTTTTTTTTTTGATAGACACAGAGTCTCACTTTGTTGCCCTCGGTATATGGGGCCGGTGCCCTACTCACTGAGCTACAGGCACCACCCTTTTTTTTTTTTTTTTAATAGACACAGAGTCTTGCTTTGTTGCCCTCGGTATATGGGGCCAGTGCCCTACTCACTGAGCCACAGGCACCACCCTGCCTTCTGGATTCTGTTACTGCTGTTTGCCAAATCAACATGCCTCAAATTAATATTTTTTCCCTTTTAATTTCCTCTATGTTCTATTGTTTTTCTGCATTTTACTATGGTATTTGTAGTGGGGAAGTCTTTTGTATTTAACCTACATGGGATTGTTTGAACTTGATATCCTTTATCAGTTTTGGAATGTTCTCAGGCTTTATATGTATGTCTTCAACTAGACCTCTGCCCCATTCTCACTCTCCTTCCTTACTGGAGCTCTGATTAGATGTGCTATATTTGATTACATATTTTATTTATCTTCCTCTCTTTATTGTTTAATTTTTTCTGACTTATTTTCTAATTCACTACTTTTTTCTCCATCTGTGTCCACCTAATCAATTGAGTTTTTAATTTATTATACTTTCATATCTGAACTTTCTATTTTTTTATATTCATATAATTACTTTTATAGTTTATAATTCCCTGAAGATAGTATCAATCTTGTTTTTTTAATTTATTTAAAATTTTTAATAATATCAGTTGATAATCTGCATTTGAAAATTTCAACTCATCTCATCCTGGTTGGGTCTCTGCATTCTGTTTTGAGAGTTGGTTCTTGAGTATGCTGTATTGTTTTCCTTTTATGCTTAGTTATTTTGACTGGGAACTTTTCGTTTGTTTGTTTAGAAAATTGGAGGAATTCTCTGTGATTAGGTTGAAGTTAAACATTTACAGAGATTTCTCTTTGCTTCTGTTAAGTTACGGGGCAATTGAAATTCATGTCTTTTTTTTTGTTAACTCTTTAGGTGATGTGGATGTGGGATGAAAGGGTTTGAATGTAATTTCTACCTTTACGGAATGATTTTTACTCAGTAGAAATTATAGAATTAGTGGACCATAATAAAGCGGTCCTACATATGATAAATATTTGTTGTCAATTGCACACAACTGGTTAAGAGATTTACTTGTATATAAATTAGCCAACTCTCAAGTGTTCATCCTCGAGGTGCTTTTTGTATGTCTGGCTGTGTTTGATGCATATTCAAATTAATTTTGTGTATGTAAATTAGGCAACCATGATATGGTAATGCTGATTAGATAAGATGCCTTACCTTGGAGGCAGGTATCACTTTTATTTTAGGTTTGTACTGATAGTGTTGTGGCTATAACTGAGACTCATTTTTTTCACATCCACATCCACACCTACGTACAAATACACAAGTCTACACACTGAAAACTCTGCTCTTTGGCTTTGATTCTGGTTGTGTGCACTAGTACAGTCTCTGTATGATTTCTTAGGCTGCAAACAGCATGAGTAGTCTCTGTGATCTCCCCAGTGGTTGTTAATGGAGGCTGTGGTGAAATTTTGCTGGGGATGGGGGCATCAGCTCAGTCCTCATGCCCCATCAGTGGGAGTAGTGGTCCCAGCATGCTTGTCTCTGAGCCCCAGGGTAGTATACATTGGTACGAGTGTTAGCAGGGCCAGGCAGACTGGTTCTTTGGCCTCTAGGTGGCTTGCTAAGGTATTATACTGTCAATGGTAGGCTGGACAAGTTGATGGGTCCTTAGGCCCCTGGATAATGGGCATGGTGTGGCTGCTGGCAGCTGCAATGGTGGGACAATCCTCTGGCTCCCAAATGGTCTGTGTTGGTGTTGGCAGTGACTGGACAAGCCAGTCCCAGGCCTAAATGTGGCACATGTGGTTTGGGGCCAGGTGTGGTGGTAGTGGCCCACCAAGTGTCATCAGGTGCCCTGGGGAGAGTCCTCAAGGGCCAATGGCAGTGCACAGGGTGAGCATATCCTCAGGCTCAAGGGCAATGTCAGTGCACAGGGTGGGCAGATCCTCAGGCTTCTTCACAGTGTGCTCAGTCCTGGGGTGCAGGCTGGGCAGATCTGTCCTTAAATCCCCTGTGGGACAGGTGGTACTGGCTGAGGAGTGGGGTGATCTACAATCTGTGCAAATACTCAAGTAGGGGCAGCAGGGGCTTACTATGGCCCTCCTGCTGGAGAGAAGAGGGTTTTTTTCCCTGGTAGCTGTGCAGCATGGAGCTTTGCCCATAGGTGGTGGCTACACCTTTGCACAAAGTGCCTCAGAGCTCCTCTCCAGGCTTCCAGCTACTGCACCCAGCTGGCTGCCTGGCTTCTCTCTCCGTCCTTGCCTTAGGTGTTTCCTGTCACTTCTCTGTTGAATGTCCATATTCTCTCTTAGGTGATCTGTTTGAAGTGTGATATCTACTCCATATTTTGGTTCTTCTCTGTGGAGAAGGCAGTACCAGATGTCTCTTGTCAGCCGTCTTGAGGCCCCTCCATCCCAGATGATGTTTTTGTGTATGTCGACATTGCGAAATGGCTAAATCAAGCCAGCGATCATAGCAGTAACTCACATAATTATTTTTGTATGTGGTGAAAACTTTCAAGATTTATCTCCTAGAAATTTTCAAGTATACAGCATGTTATTAACTGTAGTCACAATGATGTACAATAGATCTCGGGAAGTTATTCTTTCTGTCAAACTTTGTTTTTTTTGACCATCATCTACCCCTTATCCTCTGGTAACCACAGCCTTATAAAAGAAGGAAAGACCCTTTGTCATTTGTGACAAAATTATAGCTGAACATGAGGACATTATGTAAAGTGCAATAAGGCAGCCACAGAAAGACAAGTCCCACGTGATCTCACTCATTCGTGCAATGCAGAAGAGTTGAAATCATAGAAGTAGAAACTAGAACGGTATAGTGGAGCATTTACTTCTGAGCCCTTCACATGCTTCAAATCTGGGTCTGTTCTCAAAGAACAGTTTCAAGAGCATTAAAAAGAATTGAGATGGTATGTCACAGAAAGTATACATAAATAGAAATATGGAAATATCATCCTTAAAAGTCATAAGATGCAGTTAGTCTTCCTAGGTAGAAGAAAATGCAGTGAGGGCAGGTACAGCTATAAGTACATTTTATTGAGGTTAGTTTGCAGCCATGATTATTTCACTGATGCAGGAGGCAACCAGTTTCAAGAGGAAGCATAGAAAACACTTATAGATTAGAAATGCTTTATCTAGAGACATAAAAGGTACATGTTTTAGAAAACATGTTTTTAAAAAGTGGATGGCAACTGGCTCTTGCTGCTTGAAATCAAGTACTTGAGATGTCCCTGGGTTTAGTAAATAGTAGAGAATTCAGAAGTGTGGTACCACCATTCTCCAGAAATGTATAACCTTCTGTAACATCTTCAGAAGCCCAGACGTACCAAAAAGAAGATGCAATCGTGAAGGTTAAAAATTCTAAGGTCTTCTGGGATACTAAGGCAAGAACATCAGATTCTTAGCGAAAAAAGTGGCTGTAGTGTTGTATTTTATTGTCCAGGGAACAAAATGATGCCAGGCTGAAAAAGAAGACATTATTACTTCCATTTCTGTTTCTCATGTTTAATTATGAGTGCTTTAAGATCAGCCTGTCCATATATATATATTTATTGCTATGTGTGTATAGAACTTTCTCTGATATATGGTATTATTCAATAAATGGTTATTCAATTGAATTTGTACAAAACAATTTGATTCAAAAATTCACAAATAAATCTACACAGTTTGTAGAAGTATCTCCTTAAACACTAACAAAATGGTTTAAAACCCACGGTACCCAGATTTTCTTTCATAACCAGATACTAGTGAGGCAATGGAAATTGCTTTCTGAAATGAGTCACAACGATTTCTATTTTTGAACCGAAATTGTCCACTGACACCCTAGAATTTCTCCACCTGGATCTCTCCAAAATCATGTATTTTAAACACTTCTGGAGAGCTTTTAATAAAGGCATCAAAAGTAGAAAGGCTAGCACACAAAAGAATGGCATGATACATTGTGTTAATCTTTTTCACATGTGAAATGTAATAGAGGTAGGAAGACAAAGAGTCTCTGATAGCATTTAAAGAAAACCAAGTGAGAAAGCTTAGTGTGGGTACATTTAAAATTCCTAACTATAAAAGCACAACATTAACCTATCATGAAGTTAAATTCTGTTTTGTTCTGCTGTGCTCTTAAATACAGCATGTGTGATGTTCTGCAGCGACATGGGGATTGCAAGAAATATAGTACCTGGAGCAGAGCTTTGCATTTTGACTGTGAAGAAATCCATGTGTTTGCTATGATTTTTTTTCTGACTATATTGGAAACATTAACTCAAAGTTAATATTTTCCTAATTCACTGAAATAAATGGATCTATTAGAGACCACTATTTCATAGCATTAATAGAAAATTTTATAATACAGATGGAATTATAACACCATATTCTATTTCATTCTGGTCACTTTTTAAAACTTTTTAATTCAAAATATTAATTGAGGGGGTCAAAGTGTTTTTGCCATGTAAATTCCTTGAATAAGGCTTAAGTAGAGTTTCTGGTGTGTCCCTTTCCAAAAATAGAACAAAATATGTACGTTTTTATCCCACACTGCAATCACAAGCTCCCGCCCCCTTTGTTTATCACGTCCTTTATATCACTTTGCGCTCATGTGTACCCACTGTTAATCTCCCACCTGTTATCGACAACATATCATATTTGCTTTTTCATTCCTGAGATGCTTAGGATACCTGTCTCCAGTTCCACCCCAATTGCTGCAAACAACATTATTTTATTTCTTGTCATGGCTGGGAAGTGTGTTAGAAATTCATGGTGTGTGTGTTTACAAATTTCTCTATCCACTTGTGAATTGGTGAGCGCGTAGATTGTTCCCACATCTTTGTCATTGTGAACTGTGTTGCAATAAACATTCAGGCACAGGTGTTCGTTTGATAAAATGACTTCCTTTGGGTGCGTACCCAGCAGTGGGATTGCTGAATCAAATGGTAGGTCTACATTTATTTATTTATTTATTTTTATTTGAGACGGAGCCTCAAGCTATCCCCCTGGGTAGAGTGCCATGGCATCACGCTCACAGCAACCTCCAACTCCTGGGCTCAAGCGAGTCTCCTGCCTCAGCCTCCCAAGTAGCTGGGACTACAGGCGACCGCCACAACGCCTGGCCAAGGTCTACATTTATTTCTGTGAGGAATCTCCATACTGTTTTACATAGAGGTTGTACGAACTTGCAATCCCACCTACACTGTATAAGCATTCCTTTTTCTCCACATCTGCACCAGTATTTTTTTGTTTATTTTTATTTATTTATTTATTTTTGCCTTTTAATTATGGCTCTTCTGATATGAGTTAAGAGATATTGCATTATAGTTTTAATTTGCATTTTTTTGGATGATTAGTAATGTTGAACGATATATACAGGATGGCCATAAATTTGGTGTGCAATTTAAATTTTATACACACACATGCACACACACACACACACACACACTATTTGTATATGTGGCCATTTGTCTATTTAAAAAAAACTTCATGTCTTGTGCCCACTTACGATTGGTTTGCTTTTTTCTTGCTGATCTGAGTTCTTTGTAGACGCTGGTTATGACACCTTTGTCAGATGTATAGTTTGCAAATACAGAGTGGCCATAAAGTTGTGCACAACTATTGGAATTGCACATGAACTTTATGGCCACCTTGTGTCTTCTGCCGTTATGCAGTTATCTTTTTATTCTATTGACTGTTTCCTTTGCTGTGAAGATTTTTGATTTAATTCAGTCCCATTTATTTACTTTTATTGTTGCTATATTTGCCTTTGGGGTCTTAGTCATAAATTCTTTGCTGAGGCTGATGTCTAGAAGAGTTTTTCCTGTGTTTTACTCTATAATTTTATGGTTGCATGCCTTGGATTTAAGTCTTTAACCTATGTTGACGTCTACCTTGAATTAGAGGGATGGGGGTCCGGTTTTATTCTTCTACATGTGGCTATCCAACTTTCTAGCACCATTTCTTGAACAGAGCTTCCTTTTCCCAGGGTATATTGTCTGCTTTGTCAAAGATAAGTGGGTTGTGAGTAGAGGGTGTATATGTATATATATATTTGGAGTTACAACATATTTGGTTTTTGATTTTTTTTCAGATTAATATGAAGATACAAATGCTTAGGTTATATTGCTTGGAATCATTAGGTAAAGTTCAAGTTGCCATTGAACCTTTCAGCCAGTGGATATGCTGTCTACCCTTACATTGTACCCGTTAGGTGACACCCTCCCCTCCCTCTCCCCTCTCCTCTCTCCCTCTCCCCGACAACTTGAATTTAATTGTGTTTTTCTCTTATATGGGGTTGTAGCTGGTTATCTATTGGTTTCATAGTTGTTTTGCATACATTGGATACTGGCTTTTTCATTCTTGCTGTATTTTACTAAGAAGAATTTTCAACTCCATCCAGGTAAATGCAAAATATGTAAAATCTCCTTCTTTTTGGGAGAGGGGAATAGTATTCCACACACATACACAATATGTGCCATAGCATCCAATATATACTGTGGAATGCTATTATATATATACTATAGTTATAGTATATATGAGATATATACACCATATATATGGTATATACCATATTATACCATAGTTTATTAATCCATTTCAGAGCTGATGGGCACTTGTGTTGAACCACATTTAGCAATTGTCAATTCAGCTGTGATGAACATTCTGGTACAAATGTTCTTATAGTAAAATGATTTTCTTTTCTTCTGGGTAGATACCTAGTAATGGCATTGCAGGAGCAATGGACAGTTTACTTTTAGCTCTTTGCGGGTTTTCATACATCTTTGCATAGAGGCTGTATTAGTTTGCAATCCCACCAGCAGTGTAACAGTGTTCTTTTCTCTTCACACTCACGCCTGTATCTGAAGCTTTGGGACTTTGTGGTGTAGACTGTTATCTCCGGGTAGTTTTGATTTGTATTCCTCTGATGCTTAGAGATAATCAGCATTTTCTTTTTCACATTTGGATTCTCTATTTTGTTCCATTCATCTATGCCTCTACTTCTATATGTACCATGCTGTTTCCTTATAGTATAATTTGAAGTCAGGTAATGTGATGTCTCTAGATTTGTTCTTCCTCCTAACTTTGGGTATTTGTGTTCCTTTTGGGTTCCAAATTAAGGAGTGGGGAGCAATCCCTAGGTTATTTGGGTCCTTTTCCTTCTATTTCTGGTTAATCTTGTTAATGGGTTATCAATTTGGTTTATCTTCACACAGAATCAGTTTTCCCATTGGCACTTTATATTGTCCTTTTGGTTTCCATTTCATTTAAGTCTTGCCCTGAGCTTTGTTGTTTCTTTTCTTCTGCTGGCTTTTGGTTTGGTAGTTTTTCTTTTACTAATTTCTTCAGATGTGACATTAGGTTGTTAATTTGTGATCTTTATTTTTGACATAGGCATTTAAAGCTATGAATTTTCCCCTTAGGACTGCTATTTATGCATCCTATAGATTTTGAAGATTTCCTCGTTGCCCTTCATTTTGAAGGACATTTTGTTTTCCTATTAATTTCATCATTGATCCAAGGACAATTCAGCAGCAGGTTGATTTCCATAATTATATGTAGTTTTGAGTGTTTCTCTTTCTAGTTTTATTCCACCATAGTGTAAGAAGTTATCCAGTATAATTTCAGGTTTTTAAATTTGATGAGATTTGTTTTGTGACCAAAGATATAATCCACCTTGAAAAATGTCCCATGTGATGATGAGAAAAATGTATATTCCCTAGATTTTGGATAAAATATTTTGTAAATTTTCATTAGTTTCATTTGTTCTAGAGTCGCGTTTAAATCCAGAGGTTTTTTTAAATTAATCTGTTTTTTGCTTTGGTGATCTGTCCAGTTCTGTCAGTGGAGTGGTAAAGTCCCTAGATAATGCTGCTGGGTTCTACTATGGAGGACTGACCTGACAGAGAAGGGAGAATGCACTGACAGCCTGTAACATAGTTCTTGTCCTGTATCATCTTACCCTCCTCGGGTTGTCACAGTCTAAGCTAGTGCTGGGGAATATTTGTTCAGATTGATATATTAGCCCCCAAGCCATTTTTAGAAGCTTGAGAAGAGGCTGAGCAAGTCCCTCTCAGAGCAAGTCCCCCTCCACACAGGCAGTTGGCATGAACTGACTGACACCTGAGCAGATTTCAAGACCTTCTCAGGTGCCTGGGTGCGGGACCTTGCAGCACCTTGGACAGTGTCTGGGCAGGTCACTGAACCTGGGCCAGTGTTGGGGGATCTTTGTGCATAGTGATAGGTTGGTATGTGGGTCATTGTTGGGAGCTCAGGCCAAGAACTAGATGAGTCTTTTTCCACTCAAGCAGGCATTGCAGGGCAGTATGCTATGTGGGTCTCCCACAATGGTGGGAGTGGCTGCTTTCAGAGGTTTATCTAGGTGGTGACCACAGGAAAGGGTACATTCCATGTAGGTCTGGGTATAATAGCAGTATGGGGTGGGAGGAAGATTGTGGCTAGTAGGTCAATGGTGTAAACCTGGATTATAGGCATGGTGTTGCATGGTACCATAGAAACCTGGGTTTTCCAGCCAGTGCACAAGGAAGGGGTATGATCCAGGGTCTGTGTGAGTGTGGCCTGCCTATCAGCATGCCAGGATGGAGGTCATGACCTGATGTGCAGAGCCAGGGTCCACTGGTTGTAGACCTCTGCTTGTCACCCAGAGCTGAGGAGCCTGTTCTTCTAGTCAGTGTGCAGAACCATGGGAGTGTAGAGCTCTAATAGGCACTTGGATATGCAGGTGCTTGGGCCCCAGCACTACAGCACACAGGCCATTGGGGCAGACCATGGATACTGAAGCTCTCTTCCTACAAAGATTCTGATGATGCTACTACCATAGGACCTCTTTGAGCAACCCTGAGTTTCTTGGTGGGGGCTGCCCAGCTTCCAGTCACACGTGTGCTGTGCATCTCCTTTCTATGTGCCCTCCTGGCCTAGCATGGGATAAATCTGGGACAGCTGTGTTGAAGCCAATCCCAGTGTAGACCAGGAGTTCCAGACCTGAATGCTCAGAGTAATGTTAGCAATGACAATCAAGGAACAGAGAGCACTGGGTCCCTGGTGAGATTTTTCTCTGGTGCATCTTTACTATACAATCTTTTCGTGACTCATTGGGCCCCTGTGGCCCTGGTCTCGATCACCGCAGGAAGGAACCAGACATGATGAGGATTAGAAGTACAAGCTTGTAGGAGGTGAGCTAGCCCTTCTTTGCAGGGTAGCCCCAAGCAACCTCCGCACCAGCCTTTTATTGAGACAGAATAATACACGTGAGGGGAGTAATTAACAACGACTGCCTGCTGAAGGCATGGGCTCTTTCTCCATAAGGAGCTCCTGCAGAAGAATGCCCCAAGGGTCCACCCCTCAGCTGCAGATCATCTTGCTCAGATGTCATCTAGCTCTTGGCGTCCCCTACACAATCTCAAAGCAATTTTTTAATCAGCACAGAGGCCCATGGTTGTGGTGGGGGGCTGATTACAGCTTGAGTTGCAGTGTCCCATGGGGAGTGTAGGGTTCTGGGGCTCTGTCCCTTATATTTTTCCATGTGCAAAAGTCTTCTCCAGGTACCTTTCCATCTTAGCAAATAAATGGAACTCTCCATCCCTGTCTCCTTGAGTTGCTCCCCATAGTCAAGTGGGGGAAATTAGCACGAAATTATCAGCATAGCAGCTGTCAGTTTACCCTTTATAGCTAAATAATGTTCTAATTGTGTAGGTCTACATAGGAGAATTATTTCAATGCAATGTATTATATATTTTGGTATTTTAAATATATTGATTTTAAAAATAAAATAAAAATAGAAAAGATGAACACAAATTACTTAATAAAAATAAGATTTGTTCTATAAATTTGGGTCCAGTCAAAAGGCTGTACTTAAAGATCTAGGAGGTCACGTGTGGCCTTAAGCCCACAGGTTCCCCACTCCAGATCTAAAACTATCTCTTTATTTTATAGATAATGAAACTGAGGCTCAGAATTATAAAATATTCCAGTTCATAGAATTAATTTGAAATATTTTAATTTTCATCATATATATCCATATATAAGGGGATATGAATTATTTTCTAAAAAAGTGGTTCTAAAAGAAAAAAATACCACATAAATTGAAAAATTAGTACAAAAACAAATAATGAACTATTAATATAACAGAAGAAACAATATTAAGTTGATTCTGCTCAACTCAAGATTTCATGTTTCACAAACTATCATGACTCATCACTTTTGAAGTTTTTTTGAATAAAAAAAAAAAAAAACAAATGTGAAATGAGTCAGTATAACTCAAATTATCCAACTTATTCCTTGCCAGACATCTGGGACTGTAATTATATTTGTTAATTTTTATTTTTTTCTAATATTTTTTTTTCTAATATTTGAAAATATGATTATACATCATGCTTATATATATGGATCAGTTTAGATGCATTTATTTTTTTGACTTCTTTTCCAAATATATTTTTAAAAATGAAGACAAACAACATTATTCAAGTTAATAGTCAAGTTCACTGTTGCTTCCTGAGTAGCTAACCTTGTACCTGACATTCAATGATGCTTTTGAATGAATGAAGGGATTAGTAAATGTCTGAAGATAGAAAGATGAGAAGGCTCATAATGAGGTGTATATTCAGGCACCTTGCTAAAGCTTAAGCAAGTTATGGTGTCCCTGCTTAAATATAGTTAGAAAGCAATATTTATCATTAATTAATTTTTTCCACTCTTTTATTTATTTATGTATTTTGTTGTTGCACTTTTGACCAGGGCTAAGCTCGAACCCGCCACCCCTGGCATATGGGGCCAGCGCCCTACTCCTTGAGCCACAGGCACTGCCCTATCATTAATTTTTATGATAGATTTAGAGCCTATCTCAATGCTAAGAAAAGCAATAAAATCATTCTGTTCAAAAGTTATGAGAAAACAGTGCATTTGATCTAGCCATATCATTTTGCAATTAAAACTGGATTCAATTGCATCAAACCAACAAGGTTAAAGGACTAACCTATAATCACAGTTAATTGTCTAGGGAACGGGGACATTTGTCTAGTGTTCTCATCATTAACCCACACTATACACAATCACTAGAAAGCTTTCAGTTTTGCTCTGATTCTGACATATTTTCTATTGCTCTATTTGTTTTTCTGTATTAGTCAGAATCACTGAAAAAATAATAGTCTTTACCTATTGGGCATTTACCTAAAGGTGGGTGGCAAGTCAATTTAAATCCACAGCACATAACTATCATTTTTGTTATCAAGTACTTACTATACGCAAACTCACTTTTGAGTGATATATACCTTTACCCTTATTATTTTATTTATTCTTCACTTTAACCCTATAAAATTAATTCTATGTTCCATAGTATCACCTTATCTTAGGGGAAAGAAAATGAGAGTGATGGGAAAAGTTAAATGGTTAATATAAATTCACAGTAAACGGTTGCTAGGATACAGCTAGTAGAGTCAGCTATTTCCAGAAGAGCTTAAGAAGTTTCCTCTCTGTAGCTAGCTTGGTCATTAAGCCTCGGACCAGGTGTTTCACACCTTGAATTGATCTTGATGGATTCCTTTGGCTGTGTTCCAGCATAGACCTAAAAGGCAGTGCTTGGGTGGCAGCTAATGCTAGCTTATTGAATTCAATTTGGCAATAATATGTATTTTTACATAGTTTGAACACAATGAGTGCTATAGAATATGTTTTGAGGTAGAATTTGTATTTATTTTTAGTATTTTGAACCCAATTTGCTCACCTGATTCTATGTAAAGGATAATTTAAAACGTTTTATAAACTGGTTATTGACTTTTTAGACCGCACAGAGCCCTTACAAAAAAACCATTTAAATAGGCTAAGTGTAAATACACTGGAAACATATGAATTAAATTTCCCTTGAAATGCAGAGTTTAAAAATCTCGAGGAAGAGTGCTTGGCCAAACTTTTTACGTTTTGCCAAATACCAAGTGTTTGAATAAACAGTTCTAAAACATTTCATTGAAGCAAAAATGCTACTGAGTACACACATTCCTTAAAAAACCTGTATTTATTTATTGAACCATAGGCTATATTATGTTGTGCAAATTACATGGTTACAAGGCAATGTGTCAAACTATTCCGATTATGACTATTAATCGCATGATAACTTAGCAGTGCCAAGGACTGAGAGTGTTCTGTATTCAAGCTAATCACCACAGAACAATTTGCTCATAGAGATCATTTTATGAGAGAAACAATAGAGGTCACTATCTCAGAAAACAAAAAAAAATTGTTCTCAAACTTATTGACCATAGTAATTGTAAAATAGCTTGAATTGACTAAAGGGGAAAGAAAATAATTTTAAGAATGTTATCTGGCCCAACAGAATATTGATCCCCGTGTGTGTGTGTGTGTGTGTGTGTGTGTGTGTGTAGTGATTTACTCAAACCAAAACAAAGCACATTTAAAAAAAAATAAGCGACAGTATTCTACTTCCTTCACAGTGAATGAGTACTCTGATTTCAAAAGATTTAGCTTCCGTAATTGTTGGTAGGTCTGACCTACCCAAACCATGCTTTTGCTGGGTGATCCACTGGCTTCACTCCTCTGCATCTGAATGAGTTCACGTTCTTCTTGTATCTACTTTTCAAAATCAAATACCTCAGAGGGGTAGGTCGTTCTTACCTAACTCCTTAGTAAAAATGGTTTGAAAACTATAGGCTGGATAGACAGCTAGCTGAAACCAAGGCTTAATGGGAATACACTTTGGCCTTAACTGTCATATGAGAAGTGTCTGGGCCATCTCAAACTCCTATTTTAGAAGTTCTTCAGCAAAAAAGACTTGTGTTTTTTTTAGTCAAAAATCCATGAAAATTTCTCTCTATGTGACTCTCCTGCTCTTCATGGAGCACTGTAATTTTCTGTGGCTTCATTAGAGTACATACTGGAATCTCCTCCCTACTCTGCTCTTAGCTAACAACTTCATTCTTTCACTTCTCAGATTAAACATTACTCCCAAGGAAATACTAATAGTTGGGACTATTCTATCTAAAAGAGATCCTTAATAGTTTCAGTTATCTCTATTTTAGTTTCTTTGGTACTTCCTTCAGAGCATTTATCAGAAATGTGAATTGTTACATTTATAGTTTGTTTAAAATCGTTTAATTTCCCTCATCTATGATAGGAGATCTATGAAGAAGGGTTGCATTAGCCGTGTCACCATGGCCTCCTTAGTGCTGACCCCTGTGTTTGGCATTGAACAAATATTTTTGAAAAAATGAGAAAATGTCTGATGGCAGAAAGTGAACGGGTTCTTATGTGTATGCATGCATTGTATGGAGCTAAAGGAGGCATCTTGCTAAAGCACCACTAGATTATACTGTCCCTGCCAAGTGGGAAATTAGCGAATTAACTTTGGATGATCTGAACCAACGGCTGCTGTGATAACACCATATCGACTTCTTGGCTCAGGTTACTAAGCTTGAATAAATGTTATCTCCTGGAAGGAGTTTTGAGAAAGCTGGGAGATCTTCCAATAAACTGCTGATTCTCTGATATATAGACATGGTCAGCTAATGCCTGGAGAAGCAGCTTGAGGCAGAGGCTTCTGTTCTAAGCATCTGAGACCTTGTACTTAAACTCTAGCCTTCCCTGTGCTCAGGCAGCTGAAAGGGAGAGAGGGGAGTAGACGGGGCAGTGGGGAAGTGTGGGGGAAATATTTCATGTAAAATTTACTACAGATGGGTCCACACTGGGAAAGAGTGACACACACACACACACACATATATATATATATATGAGTGACAGATATATATATATATATCTGTATGGATTTATTATCAGCAAAGACTTTGTGGAAATTGGTAGCCAAATATTAGTGTCTTGATGAAGCCCCTTTGCCATGAAATAATCTCTGATTATTCTGTGAACAGACACATGAGGTCTGTTTGGACTCTGGTGCAGCTGAAGAATGAATCCCACCAGCTTTCTCTCCGGTTGCCATCATTGAGCTCTGAGCTCCTAATTCTACTGTCTTCTGCATTTCACCACCATTTTATACCAGTTTCTAAGTCCTTCCTTCCCACCTCACACATTATTTTAATATCGATTATGTGTCCAGACATAAGAATCCAGTAGTAAACTAGACACGTTCCCTTTTCTTGTGGGGTGTACACCTTTACTCTGAACCTAAACAATTTCCCATTGTATTCATGGATGGGAAAAATAAAATCAGCCAGGCTGTTATTTAATTTCACTGGTCTTCAGGTTGAATCTCATACTTGTTACACTGAAAGGGATAGAGGTAAGTAAAGGATCTATACTTCTGCACTGCTCGTGGGAACGCAAGCTAGTATGTTCCTTTTGGAAGGAAGTTTGGAAAACACTCAGGGATCTAAATATAGACCTGTCGTTTGATTCTCCAATTCCTCTTCTAGGTGTATATCCAAAGGACCAAAATAAAATTGGCAATAGAGATTTTTGCACCAGATTGTTCATTGCAGATCAATTCATTATTGCCAAGTCATGGAAGAAGCCGAAGTGCCCATCGACCCATGAATGGATTAATAAATTGCCATATATATGCCATGGAATACTACACAGCACTAAAAAATGAAGACTTTACCTCTTTTATGTTTACATGGATGGAGCTGGAAAATATTCTTCTTAGTAAAGTATCTCAGAAATGGAAAAAAAATATCCAATGTACTCAGTACTACTATGAAACCAATTTATAATCACTTGCACTTGCATATGAAAAATGAAACACAACTATAGCCTAGGATGAAGGAGGGAAGGGGAGGAAAGGAGACGGGAGGGAGTGAGTCGATAGAGGGAGGGTTGGTAGGGGACCACACCTATGGAGCATACTGCAAGTTGGATCTATCAGGTGTAGGGCATAAATGTCTTACTCCTGTAATTGGGTAAAAGTGGTGAAGGCTGTGTTGTTTAATAGGATGTAAACGTTCCAATTTGACCAAATAATCAACACATTGAATCCTATAATGGCATAAATGTATTTATGATCTATGTACGAAATAAATAAATAAATAATGGATCTAGGAGACTGCTGACATAACTACTTAGTTTCTGTATCATTTTTTCTGCTTCGTTAAAATTAAACTATAACCCCAGTGGGTGATGAATGGGAGGATGGCAGGTGCCATGCTAGGGGCTGCACGAGGTGTGAGGAGGTGCCTGTAAGAACAAGTTGGCAAAGGAGTGAGGAAGGACCCTCTCCACACGCAGCTGGTGGGAGGATGGGACTGCCTAGACTTTGCTCCTGGCCTTTCTGCCTCTCACCTACTTCTCGGCTCTTTCTCTCCCTGCAATTCCTGACATTTGGTGTACATTCATAAAACTGAGTTGGAAATTCAAATCTTTATAATTTTCTAGGCAAAAATCTTTCAAATTGGACTTAAACGTGCTCAGAGATCCTCTGCAGAGCGTCAGTTGCCTCTGGCTTGCTCTGAGATGCCAGAGAAGTGGCACGAACTCTCACTTCTTTATTAACAGATGTTGTAGTAAACACTAAACACCAGTTGAGATGAAAAATATTGGTTTGGCCGACCATGATCCCTTTATATGTTTGTATTAGAGGCATTTGCCAAATAGTTGATGACGCTGATGGGCATTCAAGTTATAGGCCACATTGGTTAACATTAAACTTGAAGTTAAGCAAGTGTCATTATCAAATTTTGGTGACACACCCATGTGCAGATACACACTTGTTTTGGTGTGAGATCTCTGTGTTAAAAAGTGAAATATTTACAAATGAGTTCTTTCTATAGTCACCTATAATCATGCCACATGTTGCCAATGTATTTTTTGACACTGTTTTTCTCTTTGGCAACATGAACTTACTGCAATTTGAGACCATTGTCTCAATAAGTTTTTTTATTATTCATCTAAATTATCTTTTCTTATAGTGAAAAGACTTTACCATGTGAAAAACATTACATAAGGGAAAGATGAAACGGAAATTTACTGTGGTATACCTGAGAGGTCTGTGCAAACATTGAACTTTTATTCGAAGTAATTTAAATGCTATTATTAATAGCATAGCCTTGGGCGGGGAGAACCACCTTAGTCCTCTTCTCAGATTTTCAAATGAAAGGACTTTCTGGCTTAGAGAGAGACACTTGGTCCCTTTTTCAATACTCCTATGCTCGTGTGCCTGGGCAGAACACGTCATTATTTGCTAAATTTGATAAGAGAAAATAGGCACATTCAATTCATCTCATCTTTCTTTTTCTTCTTTACTTTGGTGCTTGCATCAAAAATCACATGATTTTGTCCCTTCGATATGAAGCTTGCTGGAGGAAACCGTGACCTTTTTACTTCTATGCAAAGTGTGTTTAGTTCTCCTTTAAAGTATCAGCAAGCTCTATGTGCTGCAGATTTAAAGCCAATGCTCCAATAACCTTTCAGTAATAAAGCCGTTGTTTCCTCTCAGCGTCTCTGTGCCTGGTGCCTTCCATTTCAATTCACTTCCTGCTCAAGAGAGGAAGAAAGATATTTTATTAAAATTGAAAATCCCAGCACAAAGAAACAGATATTCATTTTCGTTTTCATTTACAATAATATGACTGTTTCATATATTCACCTGATCCACATGTGTAAACACTAAAATATGTGTGTGTGCACGCATGCACGTGTATCCACACATTTAGGCCTCCTTACAAAGTCTTTCTTGTGAAGAATTTTTTTTTTCCCACATTGTGTGAACTCTCAGTTGGACAATAAATTATGTTTTCATTCTGATTGAAACTCAATCTTGACAGTTTTCAGTTATATGTAACTTGAAAGTAACTTTATTATTTTTCTTTCTTGTGACATGGTTGGGATATTTTCAGAGCAGAGAGTCTGTATATTTAAACTAGACTTAGGTCAAGAAGATGACAAGAATTTAGCTTAAATAAAAATTTACTTGAGACCTTCAAAGAGACAATTAGTTCTCCCATGTAACCTTTATGTTTTACAAATAATTATAACTAGATGTACTTTAATTATTTTACTCCATCAAATAAATGTATGCCTATGTTTTAAAAATATAACATTATAGTGAAGCTATTTAAAGTAATTTGAGTATATTATAAAAATAAATCTGGGTTCAATTAGACAGTTGTTTTGAAATTATTAAACCTTAAAGACCTATATTCCTAATTTCTCCATTACAATTTTTCTCATGGAATGGAGTTTATTGATGGATAGAATCTACAGAGCTTATGGAATTCATCAGCTCATGTTCTGTCTGGCAGAGCACTTTTGCATTCAAATGATGGAAAGAACATACATTTCATAAGTCAAGATGGAAACATAATATGGACATTTCTGTAGAGTACATAAAATGGACATTTCAGGCTTCCACTCTTTATTTTTATCGTCATTCACTTTATTAATCTCATTTTATTTTCCTTTTCACCTACATCAATTAAATTATGAAGTTTTGCCTCCTACATGTGTCATGTCTTTTAGGTCATCTACTTTATAGGCTTATCATCTGCTATCCTGTTATGAAATGGCAGACTTGCTCAAGGATTATTCCGAAGCCTCCGTTCTCCTCCCTGGATATTATCTCTCCAGCTGTATCTACGCATTGCTCATGAACGTCTCTAACTTACAACATTTGCATTTACAAGTCTTAATCGTTCCTCTCGGTACAGATAGATGAACAGTTCTCTTGTTTGGCATTATCGTCCATCTCACATCTAACCTTTCTATTCTCTAGTATTCTTCCAGTTTCAGAAGTCTGAAACTGAGGAGTCAGCACTGACAACTTCCTTTTCCTTGTCTTCTACATCCAAAGCTTTATCAAGGCTCATTAAACCTATCTTCTTTATCACTCTAATCCCTTTGCGTTTTTACAGTGACCACCCTAGTCCACATTACCATAATTACAGCCATTATCAGTGATGATTCAACACAGATATTGGTATTAACAACTGACTATTTAAGATATTTATGTTCATTTCAGCAAAATGGAAAGAGAAAGTGCCTAGGATATAGATAACTTTGGTCACGTAATGTTATATCATTAACACAATTTCAGTCATGAAACTGAGGAGTAAAAATGATAATGAATATTCAATAAGCATTACTAATAATACACAAATCATTTATTCTTCTGGGTATTTCTTAAGCCAATAGCCTATAATAAATTTACCAAGATGAAGATATTTGGGCTCTATGAGTAACATAATAGATAGTCTACTAAATAACTTAATTATTAAATTTTAATTATTATTGTTAGACTTCCTGTTCTCTGTGTATGTGTGGCATTCCTTGGAAGACTTGGTGATCTATGAACAATGTGTTTCAAAAGAGGTCGTAGAAGGACAATGCTAATTAGTCTGAGAGAGCTTTGCATCAGAATTAGAGAAACTGGAATTTCCATCTTAATTTCGGCCACTCGCTTTTGTGTAATTTTGTATAGGCTCTTATTTATTTATTTATTTAGCCTCAGTTTTCTCTCCAGTAAGAAGGCAATAATAATGCATGCTCTTGGGTTGTTCAGAGTTTGAACTAAAATACAATTGTTACGAGGCTGAGAGTCATGGTGAGCAATGCTAACATGGTATGTTATGGGAAGGATTATTTCAATTTCTCATTTCCCAAAAGGTACTCTACAGAAAGACTACTGCATAAATGTAATCCTAAATAACTGAATTCCATTAGCAAAAGAATTTGGTATATGGTTTACTAATATATGCATATTAAAACCTATTAAGTATGTTCTTTTTCATTTTAAGATACTTTAAATGCTTGATGGTAGCTATTTAGGCATACATAATATATCAATAGATTACAACATCTTGTACCTGTCGTTTGCATAATTCGTGATCTATAATACGGCTGTTATAAATTGCCTTAAATAGTATACCTCTAGCAAAAAACATGCTTACTTTTATAAACAGTAAAAATGCAAATGGGCAATTGTTTGCTAAATTTTAAAGCATCTGAATTTTGAATTTGGAAATTTGAAGCAATAGGAAAAACTAAATATAATTTGTCTTTTTGGATGGAAAAATCATGTAATTGTTCTGCTCGTTTTTTTTTTTTCCTAAGTAGATGGTTTCGAGCTCAATTTTATTTATTCGACATATTTTACAAAAAGCATATGGAATAGCTTTTTACATCTTCCATCAGGCATGTGGAGGTTGGTGAGAAAATAGATCATAAGAAAACATCTTAAAATATATGTAAAATACATTCAAGATGTGTAAGAAAAGCCAAGTGCAGATCTGGCATGGCCTGGCATATTTAGGAGGAGTGAGAAAAATATTGGATCCAAACCCTTGATTACACTTTTGCTCAAATTACTAAATACAAATAAATAGTGAAGCAGCATTCTTTTCTGTTTTCTATATTTTTCATGATTCAAGGACAAACTATTCCATTAATTTTTGAGTTAAGCTAGTGACTACATCTATATTTTAAGCATCTGATGATATTTAAATCAAACAACAAAAGCAAATACTGTTCTTCTGGACCAAGAGCTATAGAATAATTATATCTCATGATATATTAGACATGGAAAACCTTACAGTCATTGAATGCTACACAAATAATAAAATCGGGGGAATCAGGAATAACCTTTAGAATCTTTTTTCATGTTCCCTTAGCATGATGTCTGAACAGTTTTTAAATAGCTACTTGTTTACTTTCATAAAAAAATAAACAAGAAATTAAATTATTTTGTCTGTGGATTCTTAAATTCAAGCCACTGTATGAACAGTGAATTTCTTAAGTGAATTCCTCATGTACAACTGATAACATTTTATTTTTCCAACTCAGGAAACCGAACCCTAAAGATATTAAGAAGCATGAGTAAGATTATACTTCTATAAATTAGTACAGTAGGAATTTAATTTTAGTCTTTGGATTTGAAAGCTTAGTTGTTAAATCACTAAACTGTACTATTCTTTCATATAAGAATATATTGATCACCTAAGAGGAAGCATTATTTTTATTTTTTTATTTATTTTTGTTGCAGGTTGGTTAGGGCCAGTTTTGAACACGCCACCCTTGGTATATGGGGCCAGCACCCCACCCTACTAACTGAGCCACAGGTGCCGCTGGAAGCATTATTTTTAAATCTTGTTACTTTCACATGCAGTGACATGTCTCAGAAGATGCACAGATGAGACATGTCCACTACTCGTCGGGGTCCTATGGCCCTGGTCTCGGTTAGCACAGGAAGGAAGCAGGCGAGAGGCAGATTAGAAGCACAAGCTTGTGGAAGGCGGGCTAGCATTTACTTTCCGGGTAGCCCCGAGCAACCTCTGCACCAGCCTTTTATCGAAACGGAATGATATAGGTGAGGGAGTAATTAATGATGACTACGTGCTGAGGGCACGGGCTCCTTCTCCATAAGGAGCTCCTGTGGACAAGTTGCTCAAGAGTCCACCCCTCAGCTGTAAATCATCTTGCTTAGAGGTCATCTGTCTTTTGGCGTCCTCTACAGAGACATGTCTAATTTCATTTTAGTTTAAAAATAATCTACTATTATCTAATATCACATACCTTTCATAGATAACACAACTGTAATTTAAAAAGTTAGGGGAATTTTTTCAGATCAAATATAGGTAAGTGGCAAAGTTGGAACTTTAACTCTCTGGCTACTCATATTTTGGATGGGTTGTTATTCTACTTGTGTGAGTTGTTTGATTTATACTGAATCATATACATGCTTTTGTATATTTCTTCCTTCAGACAGTACCATACCTTCATAAACTTACTACATGAGACTTCCCCTTTCTGTCCAACAGAAATTTATGTCAAGAGAAATTTATTTCCTGCTATTTGACAAATATATATCACTAGGCATAAAAACACATTAAAAAATTGATTGTAGTCCTGGAAGATCTCAAAGGTCAATAAAAAATAGAGACAACAAACAACCAATTGTAATGCTGTGGAGTAAGTACTTTCCTTTGTACTATGGAAAACTATTATGGGAGCCCTGAGGTGTTTGTTCCCCCTTATACTGAGGCAATCTGGAAGAAGAGATTATTCTGAAGGCCTTTGATAGTATACAGCTAATTATGAACTTGTCAATAGTGTGTTCTAATCACTTGAATTAATCAACTACAAGATTATTCAATCAATTAATATGCTTTAGGCAACTCTATTGTAGAAATCGTGGCACTAGGTCTGTTGCCCTATCACTTAGCATCCGCCCTCAAGGAGCCCACCTAAATAATGTTAGCGCTATAAGGGCAGGAAATTTTTGCTGTGTTTATGAGTTTATTCCAAGTTATTCCTAAAACCTGGGCCCAAATAAACATACAATGCATAATTATTGAATCAATGGCTGAAAGAGTAAATGAGTATGGTGGACACTGTTATTAGATATACTTGGGTTCAGTTCATCATCATATCCTCCAACTACTTTTTGACTTCAGAGGTTTTGGGAAATAAATGTATCCAATTTACACAAAAGTTCCGAGGATTAAAAATAATTTATGTGAGTCATAAGTTTTTTTTGTAATTTCTCATAAAACATTACAATTTTTAAAATTTGTAAATATATGTAATAGTTATTCGGCAGTATCATGAAAAGACTTAATGTACCAAACAGTTATGGAGATGTTAAAGTGCTGAGTGAGTCCCAGTGCTAGTGTAGTGAACTGAACTTGAACTTTATAGAGAGAACATTTTATGTTTCTGATTCCTGAATTTCCTACCTTTCTTTCGGGCACTTTTTGGGACTTTCCTATATATCTTAGATAGTAATACTTACCTTATGGAGATAAAGGCATAGAAATTGACTAAGCCTGACATTTAATGACAATTCCAAAAACAATATCGGATAGTGATTTTTGTAACAGTTGAAAGAAGATTTACCTAGGAGAAAATGGCTGAATTAAACAAACAAAGAAAAGAACAGGAAAGTACTAAAATACTTGGAGAATGGAAGGAAGCACATAATACATTTAGCAAATTTGTATGAAATATTGAAATATGCATGTTGCTTCAAAATTTCTGTAAGGAGCAGCAGCAAATTTACACAGCAGGCTCGGCGCCTATAACTCAGCAGCTAGGATGCCAGCCACGTACACCAAGGCTGGAGGGTTTGAATCCAGCCCTGGCTGGCTAAATGACAATGATAACTACAACAAAAAAATAGCCAAGTGCTGTGGCATGCACCTGTTGTCCCGGCTACTTGGGAGGCTGAGGCAAGAGGATCGCTTAAGCCCAAGAGTTTGAGGTTGCTGTGAGCTGTGATGTCACAGCACCCTAAAGGTGAAAAAGTGAGACTGTCTCAAAAAAAAAAAAAAAAGAAGAATCCCATTACCTATACCATAAGAATTCAGACATTAGCCAATTTTTAAAATACACTGTTATGCATATTGACTATATTACCCTCAGATTTTTCATCTACAAAGTGGGGAAATAGTAGCACCTGTTTTAAACAATTATTTTGAAGATTAAGTAAACAAGCGTATATTAAGCCCTCAAAACGAGAATCTGGTAAATTTTTATTATTCAATAAATGTTAGCTCCCCTTGTCAGTCATTTTCTTTAATAATCATGCTAGAAAGGGCCCTGGAGACCACCGATGCATCTTAATCAATACTCTCCCCACATTGATTTTCTCAGACTGAGCAATCCCAATCTTCTGGTTTGTCATGGAAGCATTTTATTGTCCGGGCCATTTAAATTATACTTCTCTGAGCTTGCTCCAACCCCATTATATGTTTCATTTCAGTAGCCGTCACTCCACAGAGTACTGGAAATGAAGCTTCCCCATCACTTCACAGTAGGACACGTGCATAGTTAGTGTCATTTTTCTGCCCTTCAAAAGGCTGCTCAGTTTCTTTCGTCATTTGTGCACATGAAGGGGAAAAAAGCCCAAATCAGTCAGTTTCCCTTTCCTGTACTGGAACTAAGAGCCCAGAGACTGCCATCCTAAAAAATCGTGTTTAAGTTTTTTCCTCTTTAAATACATCCTAATTAAAACCATAATACTTTAGATGATCACGGTGCTTTATGATTCAGAAAATCTATTTAATCAGAGCCAGAAAGGGACTATCTCATTATATATTTCCTAACGACAGATACATACCCCCACCACACACAAAGGCTAATCCATTAGTTTTTATCCCTGATTCGACAGCTTATTCTGCCACAGATATGGGCAGTATCCCTGCAGTAAACGTATCCTGTTGGTGATAAAATAGACTTCTGGAGGTATTTTTTGAAAGATAAGCAATAGAGGAAGTATCTAGGGAATTCTCTTACATCTTATCAAAGCTCAATAAGGTAGTTCCTTCTGGAGTTTGCAGGGTCATGACATCACTAGGTTGAGAATGCCTGGGGCTGATAAAGTGGCAGTGACCAGAGACTGAGATCACAGTACTCAATTCCAGAGATCCTTCTCAGGAAGAATGGGTTAAAACAAACCCATGCTGTGAAGATTAAAGTAAATACCTAACTCTTCAATACCCAGACATCGGTGAACATCCAGAAGCTTCAAGAACATCCAGAAATACATGACCTCACCACATAAACTAAGGAGGCTGCTAGTGACCAACCTGGAGTGATAGAGATATATGACCTCTCAGATAAAGAATTTAAAATAGCTGTCCTAAAGCAGCTCAGTAAACTTCAAGACAACACAAAGAGGGAATTCAGAAGCCTATCAGAGAAATTTAACAGAGATTGAAATAATTAAAAAATCAAGCAAAACTCCTAGGACACAATCATAACAGGGACTTTATCTAACAAATGGAATCAACGTAGCCTGGTTCTTTGTACCCTCAAGGAATCTCCAACAATAAAAACAAAACAAAACAAATAAACAAAAAAACAATAGAGTTAGAAGATGTTGTAATGATATCTTTAAAGTGGTAAAAGAAAATAACTGCCAAGCATAAACATATTTCAAAAGTCAAGGCAAAAATTATTTTGTAGTATTTTGTCTATGTATTGAAAAAATAGATAAACAAAAAGAAAAATATCAAACCTAAAAAAAAATTCTAGAGCTTAAAAATTCAGTAGACAAACTGCAGAATACCTCAGAATCTCTAAACGGCAGACCTGAGCAAGCAAAAGAAAGAATAAGTGAGTTTTTAGTGGAAAGCAATAAGTGGAATTGCTGAGTCACAATTGGCTCTTTGTTTCACTGGTTGAGGAGCTGCCAAACTGTTATTACATTAGCATCAACAGTGTCGGAGGGATGCTATTTCCCCACATGCACTGAAATAGTTGTTACTGTCTCCGTGATTATACTCATCCTTGTGAGTATCACAGATGGTTTTCATATGCATTTTCTTAGTGATATAATTGAGCATATTTTTATGTGCTTATTAACCATTTCTGTATCTTCTCTGGAGAGATATCTGTTCAAATCCTTCATTCATGTTTAAGTGTGTTATTTTTCCTTTTATTATTGAGTTATAAGAGTTCTTTATACATTTTGGATAAAAGTCCTTTAATGGATATATGATTTATAAATATTGTATCCCTTTTGTATGGGTATCAATCATTTCATGTTTTTGATAGTATCCATTGAAGCATAACTATTTTTTATGATGGAATTCATTTTATCAGTCTTCATTTTATTGCTGTGCTTTTGGTCTCATAGCTAAGAAATTATTGACTAATTTCAGGTTACAAAAATTTACTCCTATGTTTTCTTTTTCTTTCTTTTTTTTTTTTTTTTTTTGCAGTTTGTGGCCAGGGCTGGGTTTGAACCCACCACTTCCAGCATTTGGGGCCAGCACCCTACTCTTTTGAGCCACAGGTGCTGCTCTCCTATGTTTTCTTATAAGTATCTTACCTGTTGGTTCTTACCTTTAAGTCTCTGACTCATTTTTAGTTAATTTTTGTGTACTGTGTTAGGTACAGGCCCCAATTCATTGTTCCACATGTGAATATTCAATTGTCTCTGCGCCATTTATTTAAGAGATAATTCTTATATTCTTTCCCTCTCAATATCATTCACTTTCTCCAACATTGATTGACCTGAAAAGTGAAAGTTTTCTCTTGACTTTCACTTCTCTTTCTTTGATCTAAATGTCTGTCTTTCTGCTAGTACCATATTTTCTTGATTACTATAATCTTGTAGTATAGTATTTGAAAATAGGGAAGAGTGTGACTCCTTCAACTGTGTTCTTTCTCAAAATCATTTTGGCTCTGTCCTTGTATTTGTATTTTAGGATCAGCTTGCTATTTTCTCAAAAAAACAAACAAACAAACAAAAGAAACAGCTGAAATTTTTATAGAAATTGCAATGAATCTTTAGATCAATTTGGAGAATATTGGCAACCCAATAATATTAAGTAATCTGATCTGGGAACGTGGAATGTCTTTCAGTGATAAGATTTAAAATGTGATACAATTAGTGATAAACATTAAAAAAAAACTTAGACATTATTACAAATTTTAAGATGCTCATCAAACAAAAGCTAATAGGGTGAAAAGGGGCTTCCCAGAGAGATAAAAGATACTAGTAATACATATATCTGCCAATGGACTTGTATTCAGAATATATGAAGAGCAAGAAATAAATAACACAGATAATGCAATAGAGAAATGGTCAGGTCTTGAATGAATACTTCAAAGAGAAGATACCCAAACTGGTAATACATCTCTAAAAGGGGTTTAATTTCATTACCCACCAGGCAGAAGCAAATTAAAACCACTAGACGATGCTACTTATGTACCCAAATAAATGACTAAAGGTAGAAAACATCACCTTTTAGTCAGATTCAAAGCAATCAGAACTTTGATACTGTCCAAAGGAGACACTTTATACACGTATTATTCACATACTAGTTTCAAATCATCTGGCCACTCTGAAACACAGGGTAGCAGACTTATTAAGCCTGAAAATAAGCACACCCTATCAAACAGTCCTATTTCTTCTTTTTGTCATTCCTATTTATTTAACTATCTAATTTTTAAAGAAATTTCAGAATAATAGGGGGGTATACATGTTCTGTTTACATATTTTGATTTTGCACAGGTTGAGTCAAAGTGTGCCCTTCACTGAGATAGTGTGTAGTGGACCCAACAGGTGTGAATTGACCCACTCCTTCTCTCCCCTCCCTTCAGTTCCATTTCCATTGAGATTTACTTCCATAAGGGCACTTCAGTACTGATGGATTAGTTCTAATTTGGTATTGAATGCACGTGTTTGTTTCTGCATTCAGTGGTGTTTCACTTAGAAGAACAGTTTCCAGTTCCATCCAGGTTGTTACAAAAGATCCCAATTTCTTTTTTTAATGGCTGAATAGTATTCCATGGTGTGCATATACCACATTTTATTGATCCATTCATGCATTGCTGGACACTTGGGTTGTTTCCAAGTCTCTGCAATTGTGAATTGTGCTCCTATAAACCTCTGAGTGCAGGTGTCCTTTTTATGAAATGCCCCTTTTTTCCCTTTAGGTGTATATGCAGCAGTGGGGTCAAATGGTAGGTCTACTGTAAGTTCTTTGAGATTTGTCAATACAACTCTCCACTGTTGGTAGGGTTATAGTCCTACCAACAGTGTGGAAGAGTGTAGGGTTATAGTCCTACCAACAGTGTGGAAGAGTTCCCTTCTCTCTGCGTACTCTCCAGTGGCTGTTGTTTGGGAACTTTTTAATAGAAGCCATACTCACTGGAGTTAGGTGATACGTGGTTTTGACTTGCATTTCCCTAATGATTTGAGATGTTAAACATTTTTTTCCTATTATTTGCCATCAGTATACCTTCATTTGAAACTTTCTGTTTATGTGCAAAAAATAGACAACCCACAGAATGTGGGAAAATATTTGTGTACTATACATCTGATACAGGACTAATAACTGAAATCTACAAGAACTCAAGCACATCAGCAAGGAACTCCCTAACTACCCCAATAAATAGTCCCATTTTGTGCTAATTTTCAGTAAAAGACACATAAAGGAAAGTTCATAGCAGAGTTGTAATATCTCCAAACTAGAAACTACCCAAATGACTGTTAGTGGCAAAATAGATAATTGATGTGTCAATAACAATGAATTATTACACAACAATTTGAATGAAGTATCCATAACAATACATCGCAAGTGAAACTCACTGAGAGAATAAGACATTGCTCAATTTGTATAAAGTACGATCATAAAACATCTAATCGATTCTAATAGAAATCATTATAAATGACCGTTAGCGATTTAAGGATAGTAATTAGAAGGGGACATTAGGGACCATCTGTGGTGCTGGTGTGTGTGTGCATGTGTGTGTAAAATTTCAACCAAACCATATGTGATGTTGTAGGTTTAATTGTGAACTCTTAAAGTATGTATGCTTAGATTTAAAATTACATGTTGCAGTACCTAAGCATGATTGCCCTAGTACCTCAACATATGACTTTATTTGGAAATACAACCATTAAAGTGATAATTATGTTAGAACAACTCTGTGAATGTAGGTCCCAGTCCATAGTGACTGGTGTCTTTAAAGAAGAGATTAGCTCACATAGACACCCAGAATGCACAAGAATAGAAGAAAAGCCATTTTAGGACACAGGAAGGAGGCAACCACCTGCAAGCCGAGGAGAGAGACCTCAGGAAAAAACCAAACTTGCCAGCATTTTGCTGTTGGAATTCTAGTCTACAGATACGTGAATAAATAAATTGCTATTCTCTAAGGTATCAGTGTGTGGTACTTCATTAGAGCACTCCCAGCAAGCTAGTATACATGTGCATTATATCTCATGTATATTATACTACCTTAAATTCTTCTACCTTATTATGACATACGTTCCATTTAGCGTGTAATTCTCAGTGAAATTATGGCTGCACTTTCTAACTGTGTTGATATATCTACTGCAAAACATAAGACTATTCACACTAAGTGAGATAAGTAGCAGCCTCACGTCTGTTAGTGTTACGTCTTACTGTTAAATGAGTGAGATGGCACCAAATTTATAGCATAAATTTAAAAGAAAAGTAAAAGAAAATCCTTCAGTTTTTTATAGCTTCGAGGATTTGGAAACGTTGAGAGGAGATTGTGGGTGTGGTTTAAAAAATCATTTAAAAATAAATACACAACAATATCTGTTTCTGAAAAGTGTTCTCCAGCAGAGTAACATCAGGGGCCTGATCAAACAACTTTGGAATTTTCATTGTCCTTTGAAGTAGGAGGATCTTTAAAATGTTTTAGACGCCCTGGGTCACAACGTAGTAAATATCAACACAGGGCTTTTGCGAGAATACTTAGGCTCTACTGTGACCCTTGTAGTATATAATGCAGCAAACACATTAAACAGGCTAATAAAGTGAGACCAAAAGAAAAAAATAACTTCTAACGTATCATGAAATACGCCCCTGGAAATTATACTCCTCTGAGCCCAACTTCAATTCCTAGTAAAACTATGCTTTTAACGTACAATAGTATTGGGACTATTAAATAGGTTTAAAAATATCATGAGTAAAACTTAATGGTCTTTTACTAGAGTTACAAAATGACACCAATTGCAAATTAACACTTTTATCCTTATTCAAAAAGTTACTTGATCATGTCTCGGGGAAAATGTTCTGATCTCATTCAGGTTAGGACAGGTGAGCTCCGTTCTAAGCACCATGAATCAATAAACCCTCTACTGGTTTCGTTTTCATCTTATGTGGCCAAATCCACTTGATACTGAAAACATTTTTTTTTTTTTTACTTTATTTGACAAGCTTGATAGTTTCTTTATAAATTCTGCAAACCAAGTTGGTATTTAAATAAATTACTAAAGCTACTATATACCACTCACAAACTGTGTGAGGGTGATGATGCACTCAACCTATCTGTGGAAAGATTACTCTCAGATAGGACTTCTGTTCGATAGGAGAGAGGATTGATAAGGATCTGGATTAAAGAAAGGATCAACAAGAGAGCAATGAGTTTTGGAAGAGAGCGTTGATAATGTGAATGTTTATCCGATACCTGCCTGGCCCTTAATTCTGCTTTTTGCTTGTCTGGCCTTCTTTAATCATGCATGTGACACATTCACCACTATTTCCCTAACAGGTGTTTTTCATGGGCAAAACTGTGGAGTATGTTCATGGCAATAAATTTGCGATCTTTAATTTCAAAAGTTAGCCTCCAGATGTATTATAGGAAATGTCGGAAGGTATGTGATTAGGCAAAATCAGAACGTGTATTTTCCCCTTGTCATTTGGTCAGGAACGGTGATTAACTTGACACAAGTTTTCCTCAATACATTCGAATAGTTTGCAAGTGGCAGAGAGAGTTGTGAAGGCAAATTATTCTGCAGTGGTGTGGAAGACCAGACAAGGATCTACAACATGCCTGTAACTGAAGGAATAATCATTATATTATGTCTACTGTCAATCCGGTACTGTATGGAAATCAGTATCTCCAGTTTATAAAGTGATGGATATTCAGAAAAAGTAAGCATCTTGCCACAGTTTAGACTCCAAATGACAAACCTGTAATTTGAACCTAGGTAATTCTAGCTTTAAAACCATGGTAGGAAAATGAATGAGGGGAGTGGGGTTGTTTGAAAATAAACAACAGTTTATGGGATTCGGGAAAATATTAGTTTGGAGTGAATTCTAAGAAAGTGATCAAAAGGGAAAATTCAAGTTGGGAAAGCTAAATGCTAACTGATAAATCTAATATTTCTCTTGCTAACTAAGAGAAATATGAAATCTACAAGTTAAGTTGACTTTGAGAAATAAATTAATAATTGAGAGCTTCATGATGGCAAGTTCATCCTACTTTTTATGACACCCTTTGGATATTTAATGTGCTTGTGTGATGAATTGCCAGGCTACAAGTAAAGCCATCTCTCGGTATTTACCTAGAGGAATGGGGAATTAGTTCTAGGGCCCCCTCACGGGTAACAAAACCTGTATTTAAGTTCCTTATATAAAATGGCTAGTATTTAACTATAACTTGTGCATATACCCTTGTATGCTTTAAAGTTTAAATCATCTCTACATTACTACTTATAATGCCTAATATAAATATAAATGTATATTAATAGCATACATTAAAATTCATAAATATAAAAATACTTATTTTTTTGTATTGTTAATTTTTATTTATCTGTTATGTTTTGTTTTGTCTTGTTAATTTTTATTTATTTTTGAACTATTTTAATCTGCTAAACAACAATGACAACTACAACAAATAAATAGCCAGGCATTGTGGTGGATGCCTATAGCCCCAGCTACTTGGGAGGCTGAGGGAAGAGAATTGCCTAAGCCCAGGAGTTTGAGGTTGCTGTGAGCTATGACACCACATACTTCACCAAGGGTGACATGGTACGACTCTGTCTCAAAAAAAAAAAAAAAAGAAAGAAATAAAGAAAGAGTAGAAAGCAAAGTAAGTACTTAGGCTGGAAAAGGAAATCCTACAATTTTAAAACATTGCACCTTTCATGGGTTATTCTGAGGCTAATTCTCATAGAAGAGTCCACAGAACTTGGGAAGGACTTTGGGCCAAGGTGAAGTATGGTCTCTAGTCTAGTGATAAATGAAACCCTAGATTTGTCTAAACATTGAAGGAAAAATGCCTATGAAGAGAAACTATAAGAACATACCAGTCTGAATAATAATAAAACATAACATTGCTGAATGCTCTTTCTGTAGTATGGTGCTAAGTTCTGTGAGTTGTTAAACAGAAAACAATTAAGATTTACGACACAGGCAAATGTTACGTCCATCTTGACAATGAATAAAGTGAGGCTGAAGGAATCCTGAGGTTGCCCAAATCAGAAATTTCTTAAGTGGAAGAAGGACTTTTTTTTGATCTATAACTCCTGAGACCAAGATCTTCACCACCACTCTGCTCATCAGGTGTTTATTTGTTTAGTTTTTTGGTCCCGAGAATGTCTGGCTCAAGTAAGGAAAAATTATTTAAATGCGTCCATAATTATGTTATGCTGAAGCAAGTGTAATGACGTGTATTTTAGTTGAATTTTGTAGGTAAGAGTCATAAGGCCTTTTGTATTGGACCTTTAGAGATGTTAGACTTTGACACTCACCGACTAAAATAAATTATTAGTGACATCAAATAGAGCTTGAAAGCATTTTATGCCAGGGTATGCAGAATTATCCTTCTATTCTGTTATACTACCATAGGTCTCCAGAGCTGGCTGGAAGCGGGGAGGGAGCCGTGTGGTAATGGCCATGGAAACTTATTATAAGTAGTAAAGACACCAGCTTAGAGGAGGGGTAGAAGTGGTCAGGGGGTCCCTGTCCACTTCTTTCCTTCCCTGCCCTTCCCTTGTCTACCTTTGCTGGTAACTGTTTTTCTACCACAAGACATTTCAGAATTAATATACAATAGGGTTGGATGCAGGCTAATAAGAGAAATTTAAAGCTGTTTGTGTAGGGAAAAAATCAGTAATTTTTATCAAACACAAAGATGTGTTTACTGGAGAATACGGTTACTTCTAGAATGCACTGATTTTCTTAGATTAGAAGGGTATTTAAGAAAGCTACAAAATAATTTTCTAGTTGAAATTTGTTACATTTGCAAGTGTGATGATGAGTCTAAGATGTTTTGGTAAGAAATTGATTAACAAAGTCATCATCTTACTTGGTCTTTCAGTAAAATTCCTCCTATTTGTCGAGGAAAACCTATTCACTTTTCAAGTAGAACTGTTGCTTAAAATATGATTAGTAGTGTAGAAAATTATTTAATAAAGACCACATCTTTTAAGAGTCAAAATTGCTTCCTCCCCACTTCTAGCCAGCACTATAGACATATGGTAGCATAATAGAATAGAAAGATAATTCTGTATATCTTGGCATGAAATGTTTTTCAAGCTTTATTTGATGCCACAAATTATTATATTATACTCATTGAGTCTCAAAGTTTCTAAAACAGACGATCTTATTTTTTTCTATTGTGATTGTAATTGCTATCTGTTTTAGGAATTTCAGATATTGCTACATGATGAAATGCTTTTCTGGATATTTTGGTAAGGATCTATAGGACCCTCTTAAGAAGAATTATATCAGGATGTATAACAGGCACGGGAAGGGCGCTTCTCTTGTTGCTCAGTATGAACTTTAAATTCATGAAAATGTATTTACTATATAATGCAACCCCCTCAGTAAAGGCTCTTTGAATGGGAAACATTATTTTGACTTGAATTTTTGTTTCAAGTAAAGCCAAAATATTGTTGTTTACCTTCTTGCCAAGATCCCTAACAATTACGGACATCTCTGTTGCAGAAGTTCCCCTTGGTTCAGAAGTTAAAACTTTCTCATCGCCTTTGGCAATGACATCAGTAAAATGTTCTTCATACTCTTGGCCCTCCATGAGAACAACATACGCCTTGACTCTATTTCAATAAAATAAAAAGTTGAAGCTGGATGTGGTCACCACATCCAGGAGGATCACTTAACCCTAAGGGTTCAGGAGGATCACTTAACCCTAAGGTTCAGGAGGATCACTTAACCCTAAGGGTTCAGGAGGATCACTTAACCCTAAGGTTCAGGAGGATCACTTGACCCTAGGGGTTCAAGACCCCAGTGTACTATCATAGTGCTTGTGAGTGCCACCGTCCCCCAGCATGGGTAACCCAGAGAGATCTACATCTTAAAAAAATATGAATAGTGCTATTATCTATACTGGTGTTTTATCAACTCATATTCTATAAAGGGACTCAATCTGAGCTAGGGAGGTAGCTTTTCTTCCCCCTCCCTCAATTTTAAGGAATGAAAATCTCAGACCCTCTTACCTATCTTTTCAGCTCATTCACTCTTGTACTCATAATTGAACAATTCCTCAACTAGAATCTATTGATTCTACCCTTCTCATTATTTTTAAAGATAATTTTCTCTCAGTTTTGCTTGTTTTCCTGTTTTTCTTCAGAGAAAAACACTGCTATGTTAGTGTGAATCACAAAAGAGCACCCCTCCCCAGTGAAATAATACATAATCAGCAGATAAAGCAAAAGTCTCTCTTAAATTTGTGTCTAATAAACCGTAAGTGCCATAACAGCGGAGAAAGCCTCTATAAACTCTGATTTATAGATATTGTGTACTATAGAAAAATTGCTGTATTTTATATACCTTATGTCCTATTTGTATTTTATATTCCTGCAAAATGGAAATTGACAAAATATTGCGTGATGTGATTTCATTTGTTGAAAGCCATATTTATCAAGGCATTGGCAATTTGCTATTAAACACAACAGAGCCCTGTCGCAAAAGAAAGCAAATTATATAATCAAATATTTCTTTGGGTATGACATACAAATATACTTTATATATAGTAAAAGGCTCAAACTATATTTTAAAGTAAATATAACTACTTAAAGGGTACATGTGAAGTTTACTAGGTATAGAATATAAGTGTCTTAATACAATAACTAAGAAAATGCCGTCAAAGTGATGTTGACCAGTTTCATGAAAGCCTTTCAAATTGTATGTACAACCAGCATGTGGTACCCCATGATTGCATTCATGTACACAGCTATGATTTAAAAAAAAAAAACAAACCTAAATAAAAATATAAAAATACAAAAGTGACAGTAAAATTAAATTATCACTCAGGCTATTTTTCCTGAGAATGGATACATATCAATTACATAAACAGTTGCCATCAGGGGCCAATAGCTAAATTTTAGAGTTAAAAAGGACTCAGATTCACCTACTGATAGAATTTTCACACTCTTAAAGCAAGTTTAATTGAATGTTATTTCACATGTGAGCAAGCAGACACAAGCCCAGCTGCTATTGTTGAAATGTTTCAGCTCACCTGTGAGTTTGACCAATACTGATTGAATAGCCCTCTTTCTGATAGAAGAATATCATCTACGGTGAGCTTGATAAATGAACCACTGCCTTGATGGAGCCATGATGGAGAACTCCAGTTTCCCTTCATCCTCTTCGTACACCATGGTGATACTCTTTCAGCAGATTTACTGGAGTTTGACTACACTGACATGCAAGATGACACATTGCAAATGTGGCCTAACACGTTAAACTAGAGACTCTCTGTCAATTATAAGCAGCCTGAACCGTCTAATCCTGTACGTATATTAACTTTTCTGCAGGCACAAAATGATTAAGCAGGAGTGATGTGACCACCTCAGCCAATAACCTTAATATCCTAATATGAAAAAGAATATTGACGGTGGTGCCTGTGGCTCAGTGGGTAGGGTGCTGGCCCCATATACTGAGGGTGGTGGGCTCAAACCCAGCCTTGGACAAACTGCAATAAAAAAATAGACAGGCATTGTGGTGGGTGCCTGTAGTCCCAGCTACTCAGGAGGCTGAGGCAAGAGAATTTCTTAAGCCCAGGAGTTGGAGGTTGCTGTGAGCTGTGTGACACCATGGCATTCTACCGAGGGTGACAGAGTGAGACTCTGACTCTACAAAAAAAAAAAAAAAAAAGAGTATTGGCTTGGTACCTGTGGCTCAAGAAGCTAAGGTGCCAGCTACATACACCTAAGGTGGTGGGTTCAAATCCAGCCTGGGCCTGCCAAAACAACAATGATGGCTGCAACCAAAAAATAGCCAGGTGTTGTGGTGGGCGCCTATGGTCCCAGCTACTTGGGAGGCTGAGGCAGGGGACTTGCTTGAGCCCAGGAATTGGAGGTTGCTGTGAGCTGTGATGTCACAGCACTCTACCCAGGGGGGCAGCTTGAGGCTCTGTCTCAAAAAAAAAAGAATATTGAGTGAAAGTAAATTTCTCCATCTTTGTTACCATTTCTCCTACTATGATCCTCCATATATGTACCCACACGTATGTGTATGTGTGTATCTGTGTGTGTATGAATATAGCATCTGTGAACCTAATGATTAATGATCTTTTGGCATCACTCTGAGACTAAAGAATGTGGTTTCAACGCTCATGTTTCAATGTCTCACTGCACTTCCCTGTACACAACAACCTGTGGGTGAACTCCTAGTTGAGACTTCTTGGCAGCCATGATAGAAAGTATCATTTGACAGGTGAGCTGCGTTAGGAAAGAATGAAGTTGATGGGAGATGGGCAGAAAAATAAGTGGGGAGGAGAGAAGAGGGGAGGCCAGGAGGAGAGAGAGAAAGTGACAGAGAGAAAGAGAGGAGAGGGAGAGAGAAAGAGAGGAGAGGGTGAAAGAATGCTTAGTATCTGGTTTCTTCCGTACTTAACTTCTAAATGCATTAATTCATACCTTGTCACTGTGTGGTTATTACATGAGAAAACTTTCAATCAAATCCCTTCTTTAATCAAGGAAGTGCAAACCAGCTTTCTGACCTCATCTAGAATCAAATGAAAGGGTAGCTAATATTATATGTGTAACTAATATTATAATTAAGGTAGCTAATATGATATGTTCTTTTACACAAAAATATTTTGTAGTACGTATATATATTGTTCTACCTCTTCCCTTTTTTTCTGTTTAACAGTGTGTCACGAGTACAATACCATGGCGTTGAATTTTGTAGCAGGTGTTCTCATGAAATATTCCAACACATGGAGGCTGCCACTCCTGTTCTGTCTGTTCACTTCTCCTTGTCTCTGGCAACCATATTTAATTATTACAATGGTTTTCCTAAAAAAAAAATGTATTCTAAAGTTTACTATTATTTATATTACCTTTTATTATAGGTGGACTCTTTTATATCACTGGAATGTAATCTGTAGACCTATAGACATCTCTCTGTCTTTCAATTATACCCCTGGTAATTCAAATACAATATAAGGCTCAGAAAATAGTGACTCAGCGGTAAGACAAATATAAATAGGAACCACAGGTGTACTGGCAGTTAACAGGTATTGTTTACTATATGCCAAGAGTGTATGTGTGTAACATATATTAGTTTGTTTAATCTTTACAAGAATGTCTACAAGGGATTTTATATCATATTTTACAGAGAGGAAGTCAACCTTAAAGGGGCTTTTTCTTTGGTTTCTCCAGAGTCTGAGAGATTATGGCACAAATTAAATTTAAACCGATGTCTGACTGCAAATGTTATTGAAAGAATGTCCAGTTAATTAAGACATGAGGCATCAAACATATTTAAAATAAACTCTAGGGGATAGACTATTTAGTATAAATCATAAGCTTTAGATTCAGGTTAGGATGAGAGGGAAGTTCAGTAATAAGAAAGTAAAAAACACTATTTGCTACCAAATAAGTTTGGAATTCAACTAGTTCCTATAGAAACTTAACTGGCATCCTTGGCATTTTCATGGAAGCCCAGGGAAGCCACCAACTGAGCCGACACCACAGGAGTAGTATCTTTAAATACAGCCTCGTGGATTAATTTTGACTAATTTCTGTATTATCTCAAAGATGGACAGTTTTGCCTTTAACATCATGTCCATACCCCTTCTATGTACATTATTACTCTATACTGAATATTTGTTTTGATCCTAATAAGACAAACTATACTTCATTCGTGTAAGGAGTTTTGTGTTGATCATAGAAAAAGATATCACCCTAAAGTGCCAGTAGCCCGTGACAAGTTTAAATTGGCGGCACTTTGATGAGTTTGCTTGTGATAAGAGAGGGCTCCTCCTGGCATGAGACTGCCCAGAGACTATGGCCCATGGCCAAAAGTCTGCTTATGTGGGGCTATATTTAAAACATTGGATATGGAAAAAATTTGAGTTTGGTGCTGGCAGGATTTTGAGTTTATGGGTCCTGGCCTGCTATGAGGAAGTGAACAACACAAGGCCAATATGGAGAGGTCATGTCTGGCTCATTTATCTTACACCTTTAAATAAAATTTGATGGAAACGAAGCCACCTCTGTTTATTAGGCGTTGTCAATGGCTGCTTTCTTGCTATAGTGGCAGAACAGAGTCGTTGTGACAAACCTATAATGTTTACTACAGTGGCAGAACAGAGTCGTTGTGACAAACCTGTAATGTTTACTACCTGGTGAATTTACAACGGCCAAAATGTGGAAACAGCCTAAATGCCCACCAACCCAGGAACGGATTAACAGCTGTGGCATATGTACACCACGGAATACTATTTAGCCATTGAAAACTGGAGACCTTACGGCCTTTGTATTAACCTGGATGGAAGTGGAACACATTATTCACAGTAAAGCATCACAAGAATGGAGAAGAATGAATCCTATGTACTCAATTTTGATATGAGGATAATTAATGACAATTAATGACACAGTGGGGGTTGGGAAAGGGGAGAACAGAGAGAGAAAGAAGGAGGGACGGGGTGGGGAAAGGAAGAGCAGAGAGAGGGAAGGAGGGAGGGTGGTGGGGTCTCCGTATGTGCCACACCTTTTGGGGGCAAGACATGATTGTAAGAGGGACTTTACCTAACCAATGCAATCAGTGTAACCTGGTTTCTTGTACCCTCAATGAGTCCCCAACAATAAAAAAAAATAAATACATAATGACTATCTGGTCTCTTACAGATGATGCTTGCTAAGTCATCCATCAGATGTTGACTGTTATCTTCATTTCAAAATCCTAATTCTTTCCTCTACACATTGATTCAAGTATTTATTTTTTGTTTTTGGAGAGCATCTACACTTTACGAGCAGGAACATGGTAGGATATAATCTCCATAACTTTTATGTACATGATAAAAATATTTAGATTCGTAAGATGAAAGTGTCTATTAATGCACCATGTATGAGGTAAAATTGAGAGATTTACTGTAGTGAAGAGTCTTCATTTGGAAAAAATCATACACTTTCTCTTCTCCCACCCCCAACACATGCACACATACACACACAAAGAGAGAAAAGAGTGGTATGGGCTGTTTTAGGAGAACATCATGGAATTTGCAAAAATTTAAGGCAGTTCTTTGTAATTGTGGTATTAAAGTGGACATGTGGTCAAAATGATAGCTTTAGATTTTGAAACTAAATTTATGGTGTCACTTTGAGAAACGTGAGTTTAACATATTTGCTGCTGTGTACGTCTACAAAGACATTTCTGTCTCTTTTAGCATAATCTCCTGTGTGCCTGAGTTATGTCATTGTTGCAAAATTTCAAAAAATGAAAGGAATGTTATTTCCCAATGCATTAGAAATTACTAACAGCAATGCCAAGGGCCAAGAGCACAGTGTTGGACTTTGACAGATGGAGGAAAATTGGCTTTAGTTCCTGATTTAGCCACTTTTTGTCCATAGGATTTGGACAAGTGTGTTAAATTGTATTAACCTTGGTTTTCTCATGTGTAAAATGTGAGTTATAATGAAGTTTAGTATTGTTAAGAAGTCTGGATGTGATAAGATACATAAAGACCATGGCCAGACAGTTCCAAAAAGGTGATGGCTGATGGAAGCCAACGATTCTCAAGTGCTTACTATCTACTAGTAATAAATGCAGTATAGGAATGAACATATTTAATCCTCAAAATTATACCATGAATTGGCTAATATAATTATCTCTATTTTACAAATAACAAAACTAAGGCATAGAAAATTCAATAATTAGTGCCAAACGGGAGTCAGGATTTGAACTCTAGGGAGTGTTCTTTCTGTACAATGTGAATCTGACCCCTAATGACACTTATTTTTTAGTAAAAAAAAAAAAAAAAAATGACATTTATTTTGCAATAAAGAAAATAAAGAGGCTAGAAAAGGTACAAATATCCAGCAAATGAAATATAATCCCAAATAAAAATTTTTTTTAAGTAAAAAAAAAAAAAAAAATGACATTTATTTTGCAATAAAGAAAATAAAGAGGCTAGAAAAGGTACAAATATCCAGCAAATGAAATATAATTAAAAATAAAAATATAATATAATCAATATATTATAATATAATGAAATATAATTAAAAATAAAATTTCACATGTGCTCATGGCTTTCACCTACATCAAAGTATATGGCCAGATATTAAATGCAGAGAAAGCCAAAAGAGGATTTCCTTATCCAACCACACTTCCTGGTTGGGAAGTAGAGGGGAGCCATGCTAAATTCGAAGTTATGAAATTATGAAATAGATTGAACATGAAATAAATTGGTGGGACAAAAGCAAAAGATGTTTGTAGACTCTAGGAAGACCCGAGGACGTGACATTTTGGAGCTAATTGTTCTACTACAGTGGGGGGAAGCAGTGTTGGATAAACAATTTTCAGCTTCTCTCTCTCTCTCTTTTTCTTTTTTTCTTCACCCGAATCAGTTTCATGACTGGAAATGGTGAGGTGTGCGGATAATTCTACTTTTCAGCTACCAAAAACAGCAATCTGTGCAAAGAATGCCATGTACGCAACTACAAATAGCATAGCCTGTGACCTGTAGGGCTGTCACCGTAAGCTCATCAGATTTGCTATCTCTTCATAACCAAGACATCAAATCAAAACTCAGGTGGCATTTTCCCATCCCTCATGGAATGAGTTAAGCTTTCCACTGGCAGTACACCCTAAGCTTAGGAGTCACAAAATTTCAAAAAACAAACAAAACCTGAAAGTACAAAGTTTCCACAAAACTCTTATCTCTGTCCTGACAGTCATTATGATGACGGCATTAATAAATTTCAATGGGAAAAAAAAAATCTTGGAAGTCACCCTGCTGAAAATCTAAGCTCAATTCCAGAGGATAAAAAGTCAGTATAAGAACAGAATGAAATCTACTGACAAGAGAAAATAAAACAACATTTTTATCTTTTGCAGTGAAGAAGCAAAGAGCTAGGAATTACACATCTAAACAAATTGCCATGCCTTCCAGAGTGTATTAGAAGAGGCTAAATCATAACGCAAGTCACTTGCTACTTGGATTCCTCGTCTGTAAGTTGATAACAATGATAGACATTTATATTGTGAGAATTAAATGTCATGCATATAAAGCACTTACCACATTCTTGCATTGTAATCACACTAAGACTATTTCTCTATTCACCTGAAACTTCTTAAGTGTTAACTGAGTATCTCTTAAACTAACGTCTATGAGGGAAAAATCACATATAAACAGAATACATGAATAACATACTTCAGAAAAGTGTGGAAATTATAAAATATATATATATGTATTTTCCCCAGTTTTAATGAATTGAAGAGTACATAGATTCTGAAAGTGTCGGTAGGATGTAGAGAAATTGAGAAAGAGAAACAGAGAAAAGGTTACAACAAATGGCTGAGAACACACATGGAGACATGATGGATAGATAGTCAAGGAGGAAGCAAGAGAAATCCACAAGCACAATTTATACACGTTTAAAGCTAGAAAATAACAAATGAACTGAAAGGGTTTGGATATAAAAGGAGAAAAATTTCATGAAATAAAGGAATAGTCCAGAAGCCTATTCTGAGGCAAGGCCTAGATGAACAAGATTAGGACATTTTTGTGGAGCATATTGCAAGGGTACAAGTCAAATCTATCAAGTATTGAACACAAATGTCTTAGCACTGTCATTAAGTAAATGAGGTGAAAGAGATGTTAATTAGTAGGATGTAAGCACTCTAATTTGTACAAATAATCAACACATTGAATCCCACAAAGGCATAAATGTTTTCATGATCTATGTATATATGACTTTAAAAAAGGGGGCAGTACAGTTCATCAAGGAGAGGTTCCCAGTCAGAGGCAAGGGAGCTATAATATTTACACCCTGCATACATCAGTTCTTGTTTAACAGTGACTCCTAGGTCAGGTGGCACATAAATTGTAAGGATTTCTAGTAGTCGAAAGGCAAACAAAATGAATCTGGTGGTCAGGAAAAGTTCTAAACTAGAGACTCTCAAGTGCTCATGGCTGTGAGTGGAGCCCACTGAGAGATGGTCAAGCTAATGGATGTGCTATGGATGTAAGAACTTCCCACAACCTTCATCTTTAGACTGAAGGGGCAAACCACACACCCAGAAACTTTGGTACAGAAAACCCAACATGGATCTTTTCATCTTTTCTTGCAATAACAAAAATTTCATGTTCTCCAAGGTAAAAAGTCAATCATTTATTAGTGAAAATTAAAAAACAGAAAAATCAATCGGAAAAAGCTTTTTACGTATGTGTCATCAGTCAATAATACAGTTCACCTGGCCAGGTCTCCAAAAATTTGAGGCAGAAAATATGACTGAATGATCTTATTCCTAATTATGTCATCAATCTCAAATTTAATAAAACTTTGTGGCTGAATACAGTCAACTGCAGATATAACAAAATGATGATGAAACGGTAATATTGTTATAGTTCAGTTTTTAAGAAACTTGTAAAAAGAATGACAATGAACGGGGAAGACATTTAATACAAAACTAAGAATATTTCTAGGGATTTTTTTGTATAAAGCAGAATGTAAAAGTCTTAAGTTTTAACAGTTTGAAACATAAGTGAGGATATCTAGAAAAAGTTGCTGGAAAGTGACAGAGATGTGTAAGTTTGCTACCTTCCTAATATAAAAGTTACAAAAAATTATGCATATTTTAAAAGTTGCTCTAATTTATATTATTAAGTGAAAAGTCGTAGGCACAGGATAATGGCAAAAAGAAGCTAAAACAAATTTCTTGAAGGATCAAATAACTTGTGAACAGTACCTTTCAGCAATGGAGGGAGTTTGGGGTAAGAGTTAGATCACAGGGGAAAGGAATTTAATTTTCATTTTATCTTGTGTACTACACAGATGTTTACAAATTCAGGCATAACTTTAAAAAGTAAAATCTGTAGCTAGATTTATTACAATTAATCTACGTTATTATGTTATGACAGCATCACACTTGAAAAAATAACAGAGACCATTATGCAGGGGTATTCCTTCCAAATAGCTCCATACTGATTAATGTTACCACGTAGAGTTTCAGAAAGTTTTTTTGTTTTTGGAATAGTCGTTCTAGGTAATCTTACTTCTTCATGTGATGACTGAAAGTCTCTGAAAGAAATCAATTCTGCGTACTTAGAGGATTCTATTTCACTCAATATATTGTTAATCTTTTCCTGATACGGTGATTCCTGAATTTCCACCTTGAAGCCTTATCATACATACGTATATCACATAGAATTTTTCAGTGTCTCTTAACTCTGCAGAAGATCGGCTTGTGCCAGGAATCATGAACTTGAAATTCAAAAGGAGTCACTGTACAACTGCTTTATAGATAATAGAGATTAAAGAAAAATTTGCAGTCGTTTCACATGTCTGCATTAGTTTTATTAATAAATTTCATGTTCATACACAGAAATTATACTTTAGAGAACTTTAGAAACTTCCGTTTAATAACGGACTTCTTACTATCAAAACTATCTGTTAAGAAAGCGCTTGGTATTAACATGTTCCTGATACAATGATAAGTGTATGGAAAACAAATAAATTCACTATAAGAATTCTCAGTAAGTTAGGGATTAGTCCATCCACTACTATTTCAGTATACTTAACATCTAACTTGTTAGATCACAGAATATAAAGTAAGCTTATAATTTACTCACATGCTGTTTCAGGAAAGCTTATTTCAGTAAGCTAAGTGGGGAGTGGACGGAGATGTTCTATTTTATCAAGCCGTTTAGAGATAGAAGCTAAAGAAAGTTTGCTCTTCATTTTTACCTGGATTTCTTGGATTTAGATGTGTAATCCCGGGAACTGGAAAGAAAAAGGAAAACGTGAAGTGTGCAGGGGAGGTTTCATTGGCAAAGGCTGAGCGTGAGCCTGTTGACGCTGCCAACATCACTTCATCTCCGTATTTATAACTTAATCTGACGGCCACATCTACCTGGATCAGAGGGTGGAAAAGGTAGTTCAGTTATGTATCTATGTCATATCTCCAAATCCCCGCACGTTTTGACAGCCTATCTCTCCCATGTGGTACTGGACTCTTTCTCCCCCACTCTTGTCCAAATGACTTGAATATGATGTAAATGACTTATGCACATTGGAGCTTAGGACGCCATAAATTGATGGCTTCTGCTCTTCCACTTTTGGAATACTGCTGAGACTGGGAGTTAATTTAAAGTGGCCGGAGAGGCAGCATGAAGGAAAACCTGGCCTAAGCCTGCCTACAATGATACTTGTGAGTGAGGCCATCCCAGACTACCCAGCCCCTGTAGGTCTGTCTGCTGACTGCCAATGCCTGGGCGAGTTTGGCCTACCCGATAAGCAGTTCTGAATTAAATCCAGCCTGCATTGTTGACTCACAGAATGAGGACTCTCCCCCCCCCCCAAAAAAAAATACATTCAGAAACGTTCATTTGAACCATTAAGTTGGAATGGATTGTTAGGAGATACACCTGCTAACTTATTCCGTTCCCATAAAGAAAATTGATTTTGACAAACTGCTTGTACTTTTGTGACACACACTTCCTGATAGAAAGAGCTATACTTTTATAGATTTTCACTGCTTTTTAAGTTTCTTAGTGGTAAAAATCGCCAGGTTCTTATGATTTTCAGTTCTATTAAATGCCTACAGGAGAAAGAAAATTAGAAAAGGATTGGGACACTTTTTAACTTAATAAATTTACAAAATCTATACCCTCTGATATAAAGAATGTTAAAGGCTGATGCATCAATCACTTGCTATCTGCAAAATTTCAATTTTTTAACCTTACGTGGTCATATTGTATTGAGAATTGAATGTAATGTACTAAATATTTTAAATTGAAGGATATGTCCACTTGGAAAAATGTTTCCAATTTCTGGTTCATAAAACAAGAACAATCTAAGAGGAAATAAGGATAAGACGAGATGATGTGATGTAAAGGAAAAGAAAGTTGACAACATTACATAATGCACTAGTATTTGTGAATCTTTACCAACCATTATTGGTATTTTAGCGCTATATAGTGACTGTAATTCACAAACCCAATATCAGATATACAAATCTATGAATAAGGACTCGTTGCCAGAATATTTGAATTCCGTAAAATCCGATATAAAACTTTGGATTGTTTCTGATGTAATGTGTGATTCACTTTCATATCTTTGAATTTTATAATAAATAAAATTCATATCTTACAGCAAGAGTTTTAGCTGATCTGTGACATAAGCTCAAATTTGGGCAATAAGAATACAGTTTATTTCATACTTAGTATAAGTTAGTGTATAATTTGTAGCCTAAAATAATGTACACTTCTTCCATTAATTTTTTGATGTTTAGGAGACATCTCAAGGTAGATATTTATAAATTTTGAGTAAGGTAAATGTCTTTTTCTTCTTGTTTTAGTTTATGATTAGGTTTTGCGAATGAGTCATGTAACAGCATAAATCCATGGCAAGTTCATAGCAATCTATGCTTTATCTTGTTTCATTTAAAGAGTTGTCCAGTTTTTCTGGACCTTGCCATTATAATTGTGGTTTTAGCAAGCGTAAACAATTCTGAGACCACAGAACAAAGTTTATCGATTAAACATATGTATGCCCTAAGTTTGTCAAAAACAAAGTGAGATGGGTAGTTGAAGAAGGTAGGGGTGTATGAGGTTGGTATGATCAAAAAAGATAAAATGGATTTGGTTAACAGAGAATTTCCATATGGGGAAATTCCAACACATGTGAGAAATGATCCTTTCCTAAGTATATTTGGAGCTACAAAGGCAAAGTAAATTAGTTTCTTACTACAGGGCTTCCTTCTCAGAGATTTTAATATGTTAATGTCTCATGTGAATTTTAAAAGGGGTGGGGTTAGATGCAGTATTTCCAAATTTGTATAACTAGAAAACTTATTCTTAAAACATCTTGGCGGATTCAAGTCCAACAGAAAATATTCCAGGAAATAGTGATTTAATAACATCCCACAATTCTTTTCAGTACAAATTTAAGTATTTCCATTAATCTTGACCATTTCATTTATTTATTTATTTATTTATTACTAATATTCAACTCTTTTATTTTACTTTTTGTTGTTTGGGGTTCATTGAGGGTACAAAGAATTAGGTTATCACTGATTGCATTTGTTAGGTTAAGTCCCTCTTATAACTGTGTCCCACCCCTAAGAAGTGTGCCATACACTGTAACTTCCCACCCCCGCTTGCCTCCCCCTCCCCGCTCCCTCATTTCCCTGCCCACCACCTCAAATTGATTCGAGTTTTTCTCTTATGAGGGTATGTATTAGATCATCTATTGGCTTCATATTAGAATTGAGTACCTTGGATTCTTGCTTCTCCACTCTTGTGATACTTTACTAAGAAGAATGATCTTGATCATTCTTTCCATTCCAAAAATGGAAAGCTGTCACAGGCAGATGGTACAGTCAGTGCCAGCATCTTAAGACATTAGTATGCCTGGGTCGTGTGAAGGTCAGCAGGGAGGCCAGAGTGGCTGGAGCAACCTAAGGAGCCAGGAGAGTCATGGGGGATGAGGAGCAGGTTCTTTCTTTACTTTTGTTTGTATTTAGGTAAAAGCTTTTTTGAGCTATGACTCACATGTCATACAATTAACCATTTTAAATGTAGAGAACAATTATTTTAGCATATGTGGAGTTTTACCAACCATCATCACAATCAATTTTAAAGCATTTGCAACCCCCCACAAGAAACCCCATACACATTAACTATAAACCCCTAGTCCTTGTCAACCTACTCCTGGACAATCATTATGTTTCTCTCTCTCTCTCTTTAGAGTCAGAGTCTCATTCTGTCACCCTGGGTCAAGTGCAGTGAGGTCACTTCACAGCAGCCTTAAACTCTGGAGCTCAAGTGACATTTTGTCTCAGCCTCCCAAGTAGCTAAGACTGCAGGTGCTGGCCATGAGGCCCAGCTAGTTTTTCTATTTTTAGTACAGTCAAGATCTCACTCTTGCACAGGCTGGTCTCAAATGCCTAAGCTCAAGAAATCCTTCTGTCTCAGCCCCCCAGAGTGTGAATATTATAGGTATGAGCCACCAGGCCAGGCCGCATTATCTATTGTCTAACTCAGTTGACTTGAGACTCAGGGCTTTCAGGACCACTGAAAAGGGTTTGACTTTGAATTTGAGTGAGAGGCCACTCTGGCCTCCCTGCTGTCCTTCACTTGACCCAGGCTTACTAATGTAAAGATGCTGGCACTGACTGCATCATCTGCCTGTGACACTCTTTCCAATTTTAAAATGTTCAACATTAATGGAAATCTTTAACTTAAATTTGTCCTGAAAAGATCTGAAACATTAGTAAGCCATCATTTCCTAGAGTATTTTCTACCAGGCTCTCATCCACCAAGATCTATAAGAAAAGGTTTTCCAGTCATACAAATTAGGAAATACCTTGAGCAGAGGATTGACATAATTGTTATTACAATTTCACAGAATTTCTCCATGGGCTATGTTGTTAGTAAACTGATATAGACGCCCATAGAACTCATCCATCAAACAGTGATGTTCCTTTGGAATAGGATAACATGGATGGAGATGTAAATTGAATATGCCTTATGTTTAAAGAAAAAATAATTGATTAATGCTTGGCATCCAAGCTCAGTGGTTAGGGTGCCAGCCACATACACCCAGGCTGACGGGTTCGAACCCAGCCAGGGCCTGCTAAACAACAATGGCAATCGCAACAACAGTAACAAAAAATAGCCAGGAGTTGTGGCAGGCTCCCATAGTCCCAGCTACTTGGGGGGCTGAGGCAAGAGAATCACTTAAGCCCAAGAATTTGAGGTTTCTGTGAGCTGTAATTTCATGGCTCTCTCTGTCTCAAAGCAATAATAATAATAATAAGATAACATGAGAGATGATGAACTCTGGTGTAGTCTGACTATATATGCTTTTTTACAAGTATGTTCTGAATATGGAAATATTTCTTAGCACTTTTCCTTGGAACCATATTCCAAAAATCTGCTAAGTATCTAAAATTGAGTTTCGAAGTTTTATTCCAAGCAGAATCCCCTCAATTTCTCTCTTCAGACCTGTGGTTTTTGGGATCAGTGGGCTAGGATTAGGGATGGAAGAGCTTATTGTTTTATATTTTTATATATGAGATTATTCTTTTATATTTAAAAAACATGGAAATAGGTAGCTAATATTATTAATATTCTTATTATCTACAGTATAAAGATCAAGAAGCCAGAATTTATGGAGATTAAATACCTTGCCTATTTATATCTAAAATCTTCAAGAGTTAGAATTTTGACCAAGGTCTGTGTGGCTACAGAGATAGCATTCTTAACAGCCATACCAAATTAATTTTTAAAAAGTAAAGAATGGTGCCACATAGCTGAACAAATTTTCTCTATTTTTATCCTACTTCTCATTTAACAAAAAGGAAATATGGTATTTCTTAAAAAAAGGTATGAGAAAATATAAATCCTTATGGAAGTTGTTCTTATTCGCTCTGTAAGGACAGAAATGAGGGTTTATAATCTTATAAACGTCTGTGGAATCATGAAGATAAAATAGGATGAAGCTTTCAAATTTATATCCTGGTTTTAATACTAGCTGCTTATTATCTGAAGTTTTTATTACTTGAAATATTAGGAGATTTCTGGAAAATATCTAAAACTATTATGTGAATTTAGTTATTGAGGGAAAAGTCACATTTCATTGTATTAGGGAAAGATTTATTACAATGGAATTTTTATTAAAACAAAAAAATGCTTACAGCAATAAAGCTGTGATGTCTACATGCTCGTGTATATTAAATATCCAAAGATTTTACGAATACTATTTGATCAAATTACTTCAAAAGGAAAAACTATGCACGCACATATCCCTACATACACAGAAGGAAATGGTAGAAGTCTATCTTAGTGTTCTCTAGTTTTTCATTGTCATTTGACACTGCCTTTCAAATTTTAGATTTTTTTTTTGTTTCTTGTGATTTTTCAAATCAAAGAATTTACATAGTATCATTAACTCATCAACCTTTAATTTTTATTTACCTGTTCTAATGTATTTTTTAGCTCAAAATTTTAAAGGAGGCCAAATATCTTCAATTTCCCCACTCACATTTTCCAGTGTAATTTCTAATAAAGATGCTCATGTATATAAATTTCACCAGTGTAGTCTGGGCCCTCTTCTTGCCATTGGGCTGTCATGGGGTCAGTGATCAGGATACCTGAAAAGGAGGTGAGAGAAGTCAGATGTCTGTCATCTGTTACTCTTTATTTTATTTTTTTTATTAAATGATAGCTGTATACATTAATGCAAACCTGGGGTACAGTGTAGTGTTTTCATATACAATTTGAAATACTTTCATCAAGCTGGTTCACATAGATTTCATGTCATTTGCTTAGTCATTGTGTCAAAACATTTATATTCTAGTTCTAGAACTTTTCTAGATCTGTTCCTCTGGAGGACGGACTTTCTGCAGAAGGAGGTTCACTGCTCCTTCCATTGACGCGAGCTGTTCCTGGGTCTCCTACCTGCTGACTTCTAATCACATCGCTCCCCCGTCCTGATAGTGATCACAGCTTGCTGCTGCTGCTCCCTGTTTCTGCATCATCCTTTTTGTTTTTTCTGTGTCCTTTTTATACCTGTGCAATGAATCCTTTATCTATAAACGCTCTTCTAACTATGCTAACAGCTTCTCTGTTGCTTTATTGATTCACTGAGAAACAAAGTAACTGAACTCAAGCAAAGTAAGATGTAGCATCTGTACGCTTGTCCTTAGTAGTTTCAACCTAGCAGATATTACCTAGCTTGGTACCCCAAGATATAATGGAATTGGGTATTTTGATACTTTGTAGCACTTCATCCAAAATTTTACAAAGTAATTACTATGGGCTAGCTTACGTGTAGCAAATATGTGTGTAGTTGCAAAGGCAAGATGTTTGGGGTAATAAATCACGTATTATTCTCTCTCATTTTGCACAGAACAATATGGAGCTAGCAATGTTGAAAGTGTTAAGAATATTCTGACAATGTCCAGATTTTGCAATCGCGAATTGTGCTGCAGTAAACAGGGAAGTGTAGGCATCGTTTTGGGAAAATGACTGCTTTTCCTTTGGGTAACTATGAAGTTCTGAAATTGCTGGATAAAATGAAGAGTTAATTTTAGTTCTTCGAGGGATCTCCGTACTGTCGTTCGTAGGGGTCATCCTAATTTGTGGTTCTGCCAGCAGTGTGTGTTTCCTTCTCTTCAGTGAAGGTGTCTATTGTTTTTGGACTTTTTAATAAGACATTCTAACAGAGTAAGATGATATCTCCTGTGGCTTTTAATTTGCATTTCCCTTATGCTTAGGAGCACGGAGAATATTTCCATATGTTTATTTGCCACTTGTTCGCTTTTTTGGAAAAGCTTCTGTTCACGTCTTTGTTCACTTTTTGAATGTTTTTCTTTTTTGTCATTGTTGTTGTTGTTTCTTGATTTGCTTGAATTCTTTGTAGATTAAGTTTATTGGCCGTTTATTAAATGCATAGCTCTGATTTTTAACACTTCTGGATCTCTTTCACTGATTCCTCCTCATGTGAAGCAACTTGTGCTTATTATTCTTGGATTTTCTTTTTTTTTAGATGCCCCGCCAAACTCGTATGGGTATTTTTGTAGCGTATGTTAGGTAAGAAGCTTAGGCTTTGCATGTGGTTGCTTTGAAGGCAATCTAAGTTCTGGACGGATGCCTTGGTTGTAGATATCCTTCGTGTGGTGGTTTCCTGAATTGCTAGCTGTTTGCAGGCTGTGTCCACAGTGAACTATGTGTGTGGGCAGATTTCCTGTTTCTCTTTCATGAGGGAGGATGGAGGGCTTTGAAATCTTTTCTCTTTCCCCAGCCCTGTGTTTTTCTTAACAGTGTGAATTATACTGGGATTCCCAGTCTATTCTCTGAGATGGTAGGTGGTGCTTGTGGGTGAGAATCAACCTGGCCCTGTATGATTAAGTCAGTAAATGCTATAAAGGACCACACAAATTGGCCTCTTTTTCAGTAGGTAGGGCCTGCCAGATGCACCAGCTGCGGTGTAGTTTCTGGGACTTGACCATCTCTAGTACCTCTGAAGAAGCAGTCAAATGTCCCAGGTGACAGGTAGAGCCCTGGAACTTCAGACGAGTCCTTATTCTCTACCACAGCAGGGTGGGTGCTGGAGTGAGCCTGGGCTGGGCTGTCTTAGGTGAGCAGGCCCTCAGCCTCCACAAAAGCTGGCAGGATAGCTGTTTTGGCAGGGGGCAAGGTCTCTTCCCAGCTTCAGGGGAATCCTTCCGGGGAAAGGCCAAAGTGGCCCCACCCAACCAGAAAGTCTGCTTGTGGAGATGAAACCTCCAGAGATTCAAAATCTGACTGTCTGTGGGTGAACATTATGGATTATGGGAATAGAGTTAGATTGATATAACAATGGAATAATTGTACAAAAGGTTGTGTGATCAGGGTCAGGTGTACAGGATAATGGAAGAAGATACCAGCCTCCAAAAAGAACACATTATACTGGGAGCTTCAGGAGACAGCTTGGCACGAACGTCCAAGGATTTCAGGAAAGGTCTGCAAGGGCCTACGTGGAGTCAGAAAGGTCCTCAGGAGAAAGGTCCACAAGGGCCTGAAAGGTCTCGGTAAACCATTGTAGGACAACACGTGCAGCTGACTCCCTGAGCAGGAGAGATTAGTTGCTACGGGTGTGAGATGAGAGGATTCAGCTTTGTTCCTCTTGGCTCCTGAAGATGAGTAAGGCATCAGCTAATGTGCCCCGCAGGGAACAAAGGATCAACGGGGAGGCTCTAGCTCCAAGGTCCATGCTCCTGTTCCCTTTGTTTTCTGTAATCCCATTTGTGATTGATAAGTATCTTAGGGAGTAAAAGTAATAAAAAGAGTGAGAGGGTTCTTGGGTGGGCAATCCAGAGTTAGGGCAGAGATGATTATGTTGTTGTTGCTGCAAACACCCATTAACTAACCAAGTGAAATATTAAAAACCTGGCATCCGGAGCGTGAGGTCTTCACTGTCTCTCACAGGAAGGGTGCTGACCTCCCAGCCTGCTCTGGAAAGTCTACTCTGCTTCTATTGTCTGTCCTTATTTTCCTCATTCCCTTGTCACTGCCGAGCACTGGGGACATTCACGGGTTGAGGGGGGGCTGGCTCCCTTCACGGTCAGGAGTGGCATCCCTCCCTCTCTCCACTGTCTCCCTTGGGCATCTTCCAGCAGGCAGGAGCTCAAACTTGCTGAGCTCCCATGGTTGAGTTGTTCACTGGAAGTTTCCCCACCCAGGCTGGGAGGACAGCCAGGTCATGGATGTCATGGAGGGAGGTTCTCTGTGAGCACCCATAGGTGGGACCACACTGCCCCGTCTTGGCTCTGCCCATGCAGACTCTGTGGCTTTGTAAGAGCAGTTCACAAATCTCCGCTCAAGGCCTTTGAGCAATATGGTTGAGTTCTAGAGGTATGGGATCCGGAATGTGACAGACCCGTCCCCCAAAGATCAATCCTTGAAAATGCCAGGGAGAAGCATGTTGGACTCCAGATCCCGGGGAGTACTCACCCAGGTTTGATGTCCCTCTGCTTCTCATGTGCCCTGCTCTGATGGAGCCACAGGGTACGCAGAACCCCGGAGGGCCGGGAGCACACAGCCCCAGCACTCATTAGTCTCCTGCAGGTCTTTAAGAGGAAAGGTTTGACGCCCATTCTGTGTGGAAGCCCTGCGGGGTGGCTCAATTGGCTCTCAGCAGTCTTGGGGGTGCGGTGGGGGTAGGAAGGGAAGGGAAAGTGTCTGGATGGAGGAGAGCCAGCACCCCTATTTCTGTTCTCTCTAGGAGGCAGCCACCCATAATGTCTAAGCTCCCGGAAAGCACATATCCCTTGGAACCCCCTGGACCCCTGTGGCTTCTGCAGTCTGGGCTAGAGTTGGGAAATATTTGTACGGGTAGGAGCAAGATACGAATCAGCGAGTTGAAGGAACCCTGGGAGGCTGGTAGGTAGAGAAGCAAGGTGGGACCTGCCATCTTGGCTTGGTGATTGGGAGCACTTCAGAGGGGCTCAGAGCCTGGTGGTTTGTCCACAAGGATCTCCTAGTTCACAGCTTTCGAGCAGCTTTTGGGCCCATCCAGGTAGAAAGTCACTTTAGAGCTTGCAAGCTCGCCAACTGTCAGAGATGTAGGAGAAGCTGACCACACCACCTGCCCTTCCTGCTGGACCCCACGCTCCTTCCCACTCCCCCCTCAACTTCTTCCCAGGGAGTGACTTATAAGTTCTGGCATCCTTCCCTCAGAATTAGACCCAATCCACATTTGTCTGTTTGTTTCTTTGCTTTCCTTCGTCTAAAACTTTTCCTCCATGCTGAGACACCTGCAACTAATATCTCCAGTCAACTATTTTCCTACTGACCCATATCAAGTGAAAAAAATTAAATGATACCGTAACTAGTGAGTAGTACTATTAAAAATTAAATGATACAGTAACTAGTGAGGAGTAACTGTCCTCATGGATCAAAGCACTTATTTCCCCAGTTGCTAGGAGAGCTGCTTTGCTTAAAATTATACCTTCCTTGGGTAACGTTAATTGGCTAGGCAATGGACAGATCACAAGCCCCTCTTCCCGACATGTTACAATCCTAGCTTCAGAACTCTCTAGGGCATCAGGCAATATTTCTTCATCCATGCTACCTGGCTTTCCTAAATTCTTTACACACATACTCTCAAGAGCGCTTCCCTACGAATACCCCAAATAAAAATCAATACTCAGAGTCTGATACCTTGTAGACTTACCTGAAACCATGACAATTTCCTGTCTAGTCAAATGTAAATCTTTGGGTTTCGTGGTAGAACAGGAAAGGGGGAGCAAAGTGAAAAGCCAGGGCTTCTCCAAAGTAGGAAGACCGATAGGAAAATTTCTTCACTTTAAGCTTGGACCTAGTGGGCTGTATCTACAGAGCAAGTCTGGAAGCAAAATAAACATTCTCTTCCCAGCTCTTCAAACACACATACACGCACACATATTTCGCCTTGATGCTAAAGAGAGTCAAAAGACAAAACGTCATCATCTCTATAAAACTGAAGGCAAAGCTAATGAAATGAGCTTTGCCAGGGCAAGGAACATGTTTTTAATATATTTATATTTCTAACACACTATAGCATATCATTAAATATTTGCCAAATAAGCATTTGGAAAACAAACACGTTTTTTTAGGAAGGCCTGAAATCAAACACATTTAGGGTTGTAAATTAAATTTCAGATCACAACATAGAGGATTTATAAGAGTTAAATAATAGTATGGGTTTTCTTGTTAACATGGTATTTAATAACAAAATAATATTTTCCTGATAGTATCCTAATTCCATATAAAGTCCAATAACTGTAATTAATATATGAATGTTGCACATTTTTATACCGTCTGATGAATACTCTTTACTGATTTGAGTGGGGGAATAAAGGTGGTCTGGTTAGCTCAGCATAACATCTGGTCATTGCCCTAATTCCATGCTATACTCCGGATGAACAAGAGAAGGTAAAATCCTTTAGCAAACGAACAAAGAAAGATAAAAGTAATAATTGCACTCTTTCCTTGAAGAGCTCTAAAAATGATTGTCTCCAAACTCATTCCAAGGGCACATGTGTCTCCATAAATAGAAATAAACATTTACAAAAGAGAGAGTTATGTTAAAGTAATTGAAAGGTAGGAAGGCTTATTCTCTGTGTGTGTATTTAGGCACGCATGCATTTTAAAATTTCATTTTCCCATTCCGTGAATACTAACTAAATTCGGTTCTCTAGAGAGAAACTGTAGAAACTGTATCATTGTTCAGGAAGCAGGAACTGGCTTTTGATAAAAGGCTTCCTTTTCTCTTCCACAATGCATTTGGGACCTTCACAGTTGATTAGTGTAATATATATATAATGTAGCTTTGACGTACGATTGAGAACTATAACACATTTAATACGGGAAAAAAACTTGGCTAGCATCAGATATTTTTAATGAATTGGAATACAGCCTATTTCACTTCGTCTGAAATCAAGAAAGAGTGCCAGGCTGGTCACTAAACACTAGTCCGTTTCTTTTATAAAGAACGCTTAGGTTTTTATTTTTTTTTATTTTTATTTTTTGGATACATGTCCAAAAATCCTTCATCATTACACTATAAAATTCAAATGAAAATGGGCCTTCGTACAGACTCCGTTAACTGGAGTATCGTATTGATGATGGCCTTGCTCTTAGGAACACAAAGATAATTGTACTGTTTTTATTTTTTTAGATCACTCCTTTTCTTTGTACAGGTATGGAGAGAAATTTTATTACACTAATTTGGGAGGCTGAACCATGATGAGAATCCTTTCCTTTTGCCGTGCTGCAATTTATTTACAATAAACACTACTGTAAGAGATTTCAGATGGGTATTCAAATGCAACTGAAGATGAAAACCAATAAAACTAGAGCCCTAACAAGAGCAATAAATTCGGGTAGAAGAACTTAATTACTGCACTATCTCCAAATCTCTATTCATTGTCATTTGATTTCACTGATTATACAACATACAGATGTTAATGATTAAAACTTCTGCAAGAAGCGCTTTAGGAAGATAAGAATATATTTTAAAATACAACTTGTACATCATATTGAGCATTCCCTGCTGGGCTGGACTGAAGGGGGGACATCAGTCCTGTGATATTTTGCCAAAAATGTGCAGCCAGATAGTCTGAAAAAAACGTCAGACTATCCATATTGAGGGATATGCTACAAATATTACTGGCCACTACTTTGCAAAAATGTAAAGGTTCAGAAAGGTAAGAAAACCCTGAGGAAATGTCACAGATTGTAAAAGACTAAGAAGGGACGGGGATTAAATGCACTGTTGCTCCTGATTAGGTCCTAGAAAAGGGAAAGGTTTTAGGAGGAGAACCAACACTGGAATACAAGTGGTCTGTTGTTCAGCTCATAGGAAGTCCCCAGTTCCAACAAACCAGATATGTTCTATCGGTCTGTTCTTAAGTTAAATTTGCATGTAAGTTGAAACAGGTACACTTACTTATACCTGAAATAGCCTCCGTTTGTAGGTGCAAGCTGTACCTCAGTTTGATGCTTGTAACTTGGACACTGCCATGTACTGATCGTCTACGCCCACAGTCATACACGTCTTTAGAGGGGATTATTTCTTGCTGTTTTTATAATAGACATCTTTTTAAAAGCCATGTCTGTTTACTCTCTTAGCCTCATTCCTCCTTGAGCAAAGGAAACTAAAATCAACCACTGAGTTTTCTTCTACAAATTCTTCTGTATAATCCTATAAAGAAAAACCTGTCTCTCACAAACACACACATTCATTCACAGAGGATTTATTGCAACTGTTTTGCAAATTAATATATTATATTTGGTTCGAACAACAATTTTGCCTACTGTTAAAAATGCCTCCTGGAAATTTCTTCAAGTTAATGGCACAGATACAATTAATTACTTTAATGAGGAAATAGTCTCTGCTACTTCATACCTCATCAGTATTTTTCAACCATTTTCATATAGATGGACCTTCAGTTTGTTTTTAATTCTGGTTTTTGAGCAGCAACTCTACAATAAACTAGTTTTTATAGTCTGTGAATATTGATGCTTTTTTTTCTATGAGATAATTCTCATGAATAGGGATATTAGAATAAAGAAGGATCTTACTTTAGGTATAACTAGCTGTACTATTTCCCTTGAAGTAATGATTCAGCCTTCTCCAAGTAATACATGGATGTAGATCTTTTCACTTATTACTGCTGGCTATCGTATTATCATCTGAAAGGTGTAAATGGTGGCACCCAGAGACCAGGTCAGGTTTATTGAAAGGGGAGGGAGACCTGCCTGGGCAGTACAAAGTGTGCCTGGGGGGCAGTGGAGGCCACTTTTATATGGAGCCGTGAGGGCAGGGGGTGGGCATATTCCACAGATAGCCTGTCAGGTTCTTCGTCTCTCTACACAACTTCTGGTGAAGGGGGTCAGCCAGATCCTTTGTGTCTTTGTTTTAGGAGGAGGAAGAGGGGGAAAGGCTTTGTGGGTGGCTGTTAGGCCCCCCAACACCATCTCTTAACATTTCTTTCATACGAGTAATGAGTAACCTTTCATTGTTACCCTAAAATCTTTGGAAATTAGTTTTGTCCTCAACTAGGTAGTCTGACTGAACCTCGTCTGTTACGCTCATCCGTAGCTCTTTCTTGATTGGTAGTTGGTAAACTTTTTCTTTTGGAAGGTTTGTCTTTCAGGTCTCCCTGTGTGAAAGCTACCTGCAGAGCACAGAGATTCTTCCATTAATTGCCTACTATGGTATAAACGGTTTTACAGCTGTACAACGGATTTATGTTTTACGCTGTGTTAATACAAGAGTCAGGAGATTTAAAAAAAAAATTAAGTTTGTAAACTAAAAATATTATAGTAAGCTAAAGTTAATTCATTATTGAAAAAAGAAAACGAGTTTGTAAGTCTGACGTAGCGTCATGGTACGGTATGTATACCGTCCACAGAAGTTTCTGTAATTCCCTAGGCTTTCACCTTCACTCCGCACTTGTTCTCTAACTCACCCAAAGCAACTTCCAGTCTGGCAGGCTCCATTCATGGTAAGTGCCTTGTATAAGTGTGTATTTGTTTTACCTTTTATAAAGAGTTTTATTGTACCTTTGCTACGTCTAGGTGTGTTTATCTAAACAAATGCATACAAATACTTATCACTACGGCACAATTGCCTACAGTATTCAGTACAGTAACAGGCTGTACAGTTTTGTCGCCTAAGAGCAACAGGTTGGACCATCCAGCCTAGGTGTGCAGCAGGCTATGCCCTCTAGGTTTGTGTGAGTACACACTGTGATGTTTCCACAGTGACAAGTCACTTAGTGATGTGACCTCATCATTGAGTGATGCATGCTTGTTTTTCTGTGGTTATAACTTACTTTATTTTCGTAGCTCCAAACTTATAGTGTTGCTATGAATCTAGTGGGAATTTAATAAAGGTCTGTTGAGTAAATGAATGTCCTTTGTATCTATCACTTACTTTCTTCTATCATTACATATAATTTTTTATGTCTTATCAGAAGCATGATATAGGCAATGATTTGTTAGGCAAGCATTATCGTACATTGTCATAATGCCAATAGCAGCTAAGTAACATACACACACAAGAAATTATTGATTTGTTTATTCTAAAATGATACTTTAGTTCCTTGGCAAAGTCATGTTTCAGCCCTATTTATGAAATTATCTCTCTTAATTGCTGTATTTAATATAACATTGCATATAGTCCTGTCAACCTCCTCATACCCTTGCTATAGTGATAGGGTGTGAGTGCAGTGTAACTCTTATTTCTAAAATTGTTTGATTTATTTATTGGCTCAAACAATAAAGTATAGTCAAATCTTCCTCTGATGTAATTTCTCAGGGCCACTCGCCCTTCTCCCTTCCCCACTAGTACCAGGACCTTACTCCTGCCCAGGTGAATCAGCTGTCTCCCGACTCCTCCCTGAGCCGCTGGTCTCATCAGCTTCCATTTTATTCATACTGATAATTCCTTGGAAAATAAAAATCTGTTCATGTCATTTTCTGCTTAATGATGTTTAATGGTTTCCTGTGGGAAGGTAATTGGGGGGAACCTCACCTATGGTGCACATTGCAAGGATACATGTCAAATCTTAGAGTATAAATGTCATAACACAATTATTAAGTGAGGTGAAGGCTATGGTAACCAGTTTGATGCAAGCATTCCAAATTGTATATAAAATCAGCACATTGTACCCCATAAATGTTTTAATGTACACAGTTATGATTTAATAAAAAAACTGTTAAGAGACAAAAAACTCAATTGATTTTAAGATGGCCGCCTTGATTTCTGTCTCCTCATTCATCTCCTAGTCCCCTTTGCCTGCTCTTCTATATTCTAGCACCCTTGAAATTCTGTCAATTCCCAGAACATTCTATGCAATCTCTCTTCTTCATACTTCACGCCTTCTATTTCTGCTGTCTTGTGCATTATTCTCTTATCTTCTTCACCCTATGTGATGTGTTTACAACTAGAATCATCATTTATGTCTCATCGTACATGTCAATTCCTTATGGTTGCCTTTCTTTAAAACTTTCGAGATAGGCTAATGGCAATGTGCTTCTTTACACCCAGCACCTCCCCATCTTACGAACTTTAACATAGAAGTGTAAATGTTGTGCAGAAGATGAAAGCAGACTATTTGGTTCCTGATTGCATAGAAGGTCGACGGAGAGGCCAGTCTGTATGTTCCCCAGTGTGTGAGTTCATCAAAGATATTATTCATTATTATATGTATTCCCAGCACTGCTGCCTCTGGGTGTTCTGTGGTAGGTACTCAAATAACTATTATTGAATGAGGATCAACATGCTGACTTTGTATTCATTGTTCATAATTCATTAATAATTCATTAGGAATTCATTACAAATGACGTTGTGTAGGTTTATCATCAAATAAACCTAGTATAGGATACAGTCTCAAGTTTCAAAAAAACTAGAGTCAAATGATAATGTGATTGCTTTCTAGTGTAAAATGATAATCTCTGTTTCATACTAAGAAGTTGGGAAGGCCTGTCATTAGTTACATGTGGTTCAGATAATTATGCGACCTTACCTCTAAGTAATTTTTGGCAGGGTAAGGGAGAGTTAAATCTTCGAGGCAGTCACTATGGTATAATTCCATTTTATCACTAAAGCATTGATTTAAATAAATACAATAGAACAAGTGAATCAAAGAACCACTGAATCAGAATTAAGAGTTGGCATTATTCATTTCTTAATTAAATTTTTACAGATCACTGCTTCTAGAGCGGCAAGTATAATTTATGATTAATTATGGAAACAATTACCTCAGATTCATGTCTCTTTTGAGCAATATATTGGAAGGAAGATCATTGCATATGAAACCTCAGGAAGCGAAGTCCATGAATGGTAACAATTGAGCTGAGAATTAGCATTGTTTTAAGCTAAATTGATATGCGTAACTTGTCTAAAGTACCATTTAATGAATTTTTTCTTTTATTTCCTCTCATAAATGGAATGATAACTTATGTTTTAGGGACTAGATTTTTTTTTTTAATTACACAAACTTCTGGAAAATGTATAGTAGATAATTAGATAATAAAGTCAAGGTAACATTAAAGTCATTTCGAGGTGATCAACTCTCCTGTAAATAAATTCATGTCACACAAAGTTTGCCCTAATTAAAATTGTACTATTTCTAATTTTAACAAAGGACTATGCATCAATCTATGTGGAGACATATATGCAAAAAATATTCTAGATATCTATATTTATGTAAATATCTGTATGTACAGACAGAAGATATAGATATCCCTATTATCCATCCATCCATCTATCTATCTATCATTTATATATTTGGAGAAATGGATAAATATGAAATACCTGAGAAAAAGGTGAGTTGAGGGGTACCTTTACCTCTATATACTTCAGAAGTTATTTCCCAACAATAAGGATTTTTTCTTACATATTTTTAACACATCCAACTATCTTATCTGGATTTTTAGCATTGCAATAATATTTATGATCTATAGTCCATATTTTATGTTTTAAAATGTTCCAATAATAATTTATTTACTGGATTCTAAATCAAATCCAAACTCATGCATTTTATTTGACTTTATGATTATTTAGCCTTTTTTGTTCGGAACGCTTCAGTGTGTCTTTGTTTCTTGCTCTTGGGGCTTTAGAGTGGAGGCCTGCTATTTCCCAGAATGCCTTCTGTTGCTGTCTCTGTCAGGAAGGGCTTTGTAGTCATGTCCCCAGCTCAGGGCGTCACAGTAAGAGGCACACAGGGAGAGGCTGCGGTTATGGATGAAGATTGAACTTGATCATCCCCCTAAGGTAATGTCTGTTAAGTTTCTCTTCTGAGGGTAGACTGTTGGTTTGGTATGAATAAGTAATTTGTCAAGAGATATTTTAGGATTCTGAAGGTATTCTCATTTCTCATCAAACTTTCACCAAGTATTTTTAGAATTTACTAATGATCATGTAACAATATTAGTCCTTCTAATTACTTAATAATTGGCATCATATTCTATCAAAGTACTTTCCCATTTCTTTTATGCATTTATTCCTTTAATTCATGTCATATATATTTTATATATATCTATATTACATATTTTATAATTAAATGTACAATAAATGCTGGAATGTATAAACGCATATATGTCTGTCTGAAGTTAGGGATTCTCATTATAGTCCATTATTGGACTTAAATTAATTACAGTCTATTATTACCACTGTTTTTGGTGATTTTCAAATAGTGTTAGACTTGAGCCGTGTGAGATTCTCTTCAAGTTGATGCTGTTAATATTCTCTCTCTGTTTATATACATATATATATATATATATATTGTTTTCCAGAATAATGCAAAAAAATCACAGGTTGGAATCACTGAAAAATCTCCCAGAAATCTACAGAGTGTGTTTAAGTCTTGAATAAATGTAGAGAATACAGTATAATAACAGAAAGAGAGTGCGGGTAAGAACAGGAGTCCCGGGACAATTTTGCTACCACCTCCCAGACCCTGTACCTAGTTGTGCAGGGAGGACCTTGTGTTTGGATTATCTATTGTCAAGAAATGTGTGATGCATTTTTGTTTCAGGAGAACTGTGAGGAACATTTCAAGTAGGGTCCTTGCTGTGCTCCTGTTAGGGTCACATGATTAACGAATAAAACACGGGATCTTAGTTAATGTTTAATTCCGGAAAAACAACAAATATTGTTTAAATATAAGTTGATAGTAAGTAATTTATGGTGCTCATTCTTACAATATATAAGAAACAAAAGAAACACAAAAGAAACGAATATATATAAAACATAGATAAGGTAAAGTTCTGAAAGTCTATAAAAACTAGAACTGAGATGTCTTTGATGTTAAATGAACCATAGGGGATTTTACATCAACTATTATAAATATGCTGTAGGTTGCATGGAAAAGTACAATTCTTTTATTTTTTTGTTTCATTTTTAAATATTTTATTTTTAATTATTATGAGTACATTATAGTTGTATATATTCACCAGATACATGTGATGTTTTGAGTTGGGCGTACGATATTTATTAGTCCAATCAGGATTATTGGAGTAGCCATCATGTAAGGCATTTATTATTTCATTGTATTAAAACATTTAGTTATTAAAAATATTTCCTTACTTTATTATTTATTATAGTCACCTTGTTGTGCTATTAAATATTGTGCATTCTATTTATCTTACTATATTTTTGAACAGAAAATATACACAAAATCAAAAACCACAATAGAAAAACCAAATGAAACTTTGGAAAAATAACCCTATACTAATTAAATGAAAAATTTACTGATTAATATTAGAGTTGAAGATGCCCTAACCCTGAGATATTTTACATTTTTTATTTAACGTGGCAATTTTTAAAAAAATTTTCTCTTTATTTTTAGATTTTTGCAGTTTTCCTGTATTTTATTTTTGTTTATTATGCAAATAATAACACTTAGAATTTTCAGACTTGCTTTAATCTACAATTTCATATTATTCATACCACTGGAAAGGTTTTCCACAATATTTCTTTGAATATTTTTATATTCAATATTTGTATGTTATACAAATAATAAATTAAATAAATACAAATTAATTTTATACAAATAAATAAATACAAATAATATTTGCATTTTATATTCAATATTTGTATTTTATACAAATAATAACACTTAGAATTTTCAGACTTGCTTCAGTCTACAATTTCATATTATTCATACCACTGGAAAGGTTTTCCACAATATTTCTTTGAATATTTTTATTTCATATTACTTCATTTACTTTTTGGCACTCTAATTACTCTTTGGCACTCTGATTAAATATATGACATCCTGGTTGATATTGTTCCGCAACGTTGAGAATTTGATCCTTTTTCTTTAACAATCTCCTTTCCTTTCTTCATGTTTGATAATGTTTGAATATTCTCTATACATTCTTATTTCAGTCTTGTCTTTTGACAAGGGCTTTATACCAATTTTAGGGATTCATCCATTCTAAGACTTGACCCTGGATGAGCTTCTTACCATCATTATAAGAAATTAGGCACTCGAATCAATACAAATGTATTATTTATTTCACTTCTGGATGCCAGAAGTTTACAATCAGCCTAACTGTGCTACAGCAAAGTGTTGGCAAGTGAGTTCCTCTGGACCCTCGAGGGAGTATCTTCATCTTTCCCTTTTGAGCTCCTGGAGAATGTCTGAGTTTCTTGGCCTGTGTGTGGCCTCATCCGTCTTCCAAGCCCATCCCTCCAATATCTGCGTCTGCTGCAATATCGTCTATGTATCTGATCCTCCTGCTTCCCTCTTACAAATGCCCTTCTAATTACTTTGAGATCACCCATAAATAATCCTGGATAATCACATTGAGATCCTTAAATTCGTCACATCTGCAAAGTCCTTTTTACCATGTAATGTAACTTAGTCACAGTATCTGGAGAATGGCATGTGGATATCTCGGGAGGGCATTATTTATATACCCTTCACTTTCCAGATTATCTGACTGCCCCATATTCTGTCTATGATACTTCTAACCTGACACTTCATCCCCCTTATTCCATCAATTTTTGTATGATCTCAGAAAAAAAAAAAAAAGACATAGACAAGCAAATCCCATCTTGTACATTCCCAGTATTTACATTTTTAACTTCCTAGTGGTTTCTGACTACTTTTGATGACACTGTAGTTTTATCAAATCATTGTTAATATTTTCATAGCTTCTTTCTAAATTTTACCATTTGTATTTGTAGGAGAATCCATCTAATTGGGCTAATTGTAATGAAAATTCTATTTTTAAAATAATACTATTATAAAACTTTTATATGGTTCTCTCCAAAATTCATTCATATGCTTCAGAAGATATTCTTATGCTGACAATAAATAATTAAATTATAAGGAAGACAAGTAAAATTGTTTTTAAAGCAATAATAAAATTTACTGTCACAAAAATTATGCCTAGGCATCACTCCTATGGCAATATAGCACTGTGACTTTTTCCAAATAATCTAATTTTAATCATAAGGATAAAAAGAGAAAAAGTCAATTTAATTGAAGGTGAGGCGAGGGAAGGAGGGAGGAGGATTGATTTGCTCTCACCTCAGGCCACAGGGTGAGGGTATGTGGCACACCTCCTGGGTGAGGGGCACAGTGACAGCAGAGAACTTCCCTAACACACACAAAATTGTCACCTAAACATTTGAACCTCCATGTTAAACTGGAAAAAAAAAATGAAGAAAAGAATACGTGTATACAATTTTCCCATAGTTACCAAGTTCAAATATAAGCTTAAAATACAGGACTTTTTTCAGGTCCTACTTCTTAGTTTTTTATTTTTTTAAATAAAGCGCTACCAAGGATACTTGTCTTGAAATGTTTAAGTTGATTTTACGTGTTAATTTGTACTGCTAATAGTTTTTCCTGCTCTGACTTTTCAAGTTGGAAGTGTATTTTCATCATGCCATGAAATGTTTTCTATAATCTTATCATTCCTGGAAATTCATTCTTTGTGGAAGGTTTACATGCCTTACATACTACGTATGTTTCTAGAGCAAATTACAGCAGATTCTCTTTTTGCTTTACTGATGATTTTACATACTGCTCTTATTATTTCATTCTTAGTAGTAGTTTCAATATTTCAATTCTTCATAAATTGATGATAATTGAAAACATTCTTGTTTGGGTGGATTTTATTCGCTTTGAGGCACTAAATATTGTGACTCCTTATCATATTGCTTTACAAAAATGTGTTCCATGTATTGGTTAGTTCTTCTTTCCAGATTTTTTAAATTTACTATTTATTTTTATTAATTATGTTGTTACTCCTGGTTAACAAGGAGTTTAAAGATTAACAAACTAATATTATAGTACGTATACTCCAAAAACACATAGCAGCATGGGCTTCTATTAATTAAAAATTATAAAAAATTAAACAAGATTAAAAAAATCTCATACTACATATGAACAATTGAAAGGGGAATCTCTGTTAGAAGGGAAAAAAATAATTGTGTTCTGTGTGTATAATAAAAGGGAGTGGAGTGAATTTGATTGTAGGCAGATAGCCAAGCATGAGCTAGAAACATATTTAAGAAACATATGTAGTTTGGTGTGGGTGGAAGTGTGGGGTGCATCTTGTTTTGACAAACACTGAATAGCATTGTACGCTATCTATCTTTCAAAGGAAGCTAAATATTAAAATATTAAAATACACTTCTTATACATATGATTTACAGATATATTCTAAAGTCCAGAGAATATAAAGAGCCTTTTGTATCTATGATAAATACTTTTCCAAACTATGTGACTAATGAAATATTCGTCTTGATCAATGTTTCTCCTCCTTTTAAATTTTAGATATTTTCTTCAGCTATATTATCAGTGATATACCAAAGGATCAACTTGTCAATAGCATGAATGCATTTGATACATTTTACAAAATATATTTGAAATTGTGTGCTCTGAAAAGTATAAAAACAACTGAGGAAAAAATTAAAATATATTCAGATGTGGTGGCTCATGCCTGTTATCCTACCACTCTGGGAGGCAGAGGTAGGTAGATTGCCTGAGCTCACAGGTTTGAGACTGGCCTGAGCCAGAATGAGAACCCATCTCTAAATATAGCCAGACGTTGTGGTGGGTACCTGTAGTCCCAACTACTTGGGAGGCTGAGGCAAGTGAATTGCTTGAGCCCAAGAGTTTGAGATTGCTGTGAACTATGATGCCATGGCATACTACCAGGGGCAACAACGTGAGACTTTGTCTCAAAAAAAAAAAAATTGAAATATATAAACATCTTATATTCACAGATTAGAAGACTTAATAGTCTTTAAATGTCAATATATAGTATTACCCAAGCAATCTACAGCTTCAATGCTCTCCTTATCAAAGTGCAAATATTGTTTTACAGAAGTACAAAAAAATTTAAATTCACATGCAACCTAAAAAGAATCAGAATAGGCAAAACAATCTTGAGAAAGTTTGAGGCATCACACTTCCTGACTTCAAATTGTGTTCCAAAGCAACAATAATTAAAACAATATGGTACTAACTGAAAGCCAGATATCACTAATCATCAGGGAAATGCAAATCAAAAGCACTGTGAAATATATATATATGTATTTTTCTTTTAATTAATTTTTTTTTTTTTTTTTTTTGCAGTTGTTGGCCAGGGCTAGGTTTGAACCCACCACCTTTGACATATGGGGCCGGCGCCCTATTCCTTTGAGCCACAGGCACCATCGAGCACTGTGAAATATTACTGCACATCTGTTAGTACCACTGTTCTATATAAAGATAAATGTTAGTAAGGATGTGATGAAATCAGAACACTCTACACAGGCGGCAGGAAGGTAAAATGGTACAGTAGCTGTGGAAAACAATATGGCAGTCCCTCAAAAATTGAAGATAAAACACATGATCCAAGAACTCTACTTCAGTGTATATATCCAAAATAATTGAAATTCATATTTCAAATTCAAATATATATCTGCCCTACTCTGATAATTGGAACATCATTCACAATAGTTAAGATATAGAGATAGCCCAAGTATACAATGTTGGACAATTAAGTTCACAAACTCATCCTAGAATAAGTGCTACATACCACATTGCTTAATATCACTATAGTCACCTTCAAAGTACTCCCCTTGAAAGCTATGCACTGGGTGGTGCCTGTGGCTCAAAGGAGTAGGGTGCCAGCCCCATATACTGGAGGTGGCGGGTTCAAACCTGGCCCCAGCAAAAAATGCAAAAAAGAAAAAAGAAAAAAAAAAGAAAGAAAGAAAAAGAAAAGCTGTACACTGACACCAATGCCTAGACCACCCTTAAAAGCAATTTTGGAACTCTTTTTCTGGAATGGCCATCAGAGCTGTTCTCATATGATGTCACAAAATTAAGCTCAGAACTCATCTTAGAAAAAGTGCACAGTGGCATCCTCAAATCTCATTGCAACTTCAAACTCCTGCACTCAAGTGAGCCCCTCTGCCTCAGCCACTCAAGGAACTGGGACTGGGATGACAGGAGTGCAGTACTATGCCCAGCTAATTTTTTTTTTTTTTTTTTTTGAAGAGACTGGCTGTCCCTGTTACTCAGGCTGTGCTCAAACCCCTAATCTCAAGTGATTCTCTCACTTCGGTCATCCTGAGTGCTATGATTATAAGCATGATCTACCATGCCTCGGCATAATTTTCCCAGTTTTTTAAAAATTAAGAGATCTAGTCTTTGATTTTTTTGTGTGATTTTTTTTTTTTTTTTGTTATTTCTATCAAAAACACAGTACTCTTGGGGCATGCTAATAGCTTAAACATGTTATATTTTGGCTTCTACTTTGAAAGTCTACACAATTTCTATGATTTATAACTGAGCTTATATGTATGTGTGTGTCTGTGTGTGTATAATTATGTGTGCACATATACATATCAAAACCCCACACCAAAGAGAACAAATTAAGACAAATAATCATATGCAGAAAGCAAAGATAACCCTTTTAAATCTGTTATTATCACAGCTTTATTTTCATTTTATTGTTTCATATTCTGTTGAAGCGCAGCACAAACCACAAAGGAAAGTATAAATTATAAATGTACATGCCAATTAATATTCATGAAGTGGAGCACATCCATTTAATCTGTTCTCATTTTGAAAAATAGAAAATTTACAGAGAAGCCTCCATAGTTGACCACCTCCCTACATTGACACCCTCCTTAAGTCGACCCAATTTTCATAACCTGGACATGCAGCACATATCTGTCCATACAGGAGGCCTAATTCCTCATGTGGACAAGCTCTGTATGGTGACCAGTTTGTTACAGGCCCTCTGGTGGTTACCTAACCTTGGTTCTGCTGCATTTCTGTCTAGTTCTCTCCTGGTCACTTTCCACTACTATTCTACTCCTCTCTCAAGACAACACCCATCACCTTTCAGTTTTACAAGGCATGGAAGGGTGAAAAATGAGGCCTTGAGTCTCCAATTTGATAGTCATGTTGGGGAGTTGAAACAGAGGACCCCACCTAAGAATGGACTGCTGCTGGATGAAATGATAAATTTACCAACAACAAAATCTAATCTACAAAGTAAAATTATCTACTTTGGTCTTGAATTGACAAAGAGACTCCCCTAGATTTTAAGTCATGACTATCTATCCCAAGGGTTCAGAGCTCATATCTGGGTTACCTGAATTTTTGTAACAAACTATAGATAGGCAATACATTTTTCTGGGAAGTTATCTCATGGTTTGTACCCCATGGGAGATTGTGATTTTTCAGAATTGTCTCTTATCCTCTTCCAGCAAAGCCTTCTCTCCTTGAACCTGAGTGGACCAGTTCAACTTTATGACATAAAGCATTTCAGAAATGGCATTATACAACCTTCAAGGAAAGGTCATAAAAGGTAGTACAGATTCTACCTGGCTTTCTCTTTATTAAGACAAGGGCTTTTGAAACTCTAAAGGGAAATGTAAAAACATGAGAACTCTGATGCTTTTTTGGTGGGAAGAACTCATGGATATGGAAAGAGTTAACTGAAGAGCCCTGGTTGGTACCATTCCTCTATGTTCAAGTCTTTCTATGAAGGCAGCACAGAGGTGAGTCAGTGAGCGCAACATTCACAGAAGTCCTACTCTTGATCTTCCCAGGCAGCTGGCCAAAGCATGGTAATACACACTTTTCTATAAGTAACTTGAACCGAAAGAAAGTGTCATAGTATTCCTAGGGATCCTCAGATTCATAAAGTCCAACACATTCTAAGCAGGACTAATTATAAGTAACTTGAGCTTAAAGAA
>NW_003852402.1:34621226-34632754 GCF_000181295.1 Otolemur garnettii | reverse complement strand
CATTCTAAGCAGGACTAATTATAAGTAACTTGAGCTTAAAGAAAGTGTCATAGTATTCCTAGGGATCCTCAGATTTATAAAGTCCAACACATTCTAAGCAGGACTAATAATTGTAAAGAAATGTTATAGCTTTGAAGTTAAGAAAAATAACTTAGTGGTATTTAAAGAAAAAAGTCAGCATTGCCAGAAAGAATTTGGACTTACTGCTCAGTGGCAACATAGAGGACAGAAGAGAAGAAAAAGTACTAGAGAACAATAGCACGCCTATAACTCATCCAAAGTGAGACGAGTTTCTGTATGGTATCAAGCATGTCAAAATTTGCAGGTTAAAACAACAACAATGGATTCACAGGAAATTTTATAGCACTTAATACATGTATTTATAAGAGAAAAAAAGATTAAAAATCATAGCCTTGGGTCCTAATTTAGATGTTACACACAAGATAAGATATGCGAAAATACAAAAAAAAAAAAAAAGAGAAATGATCAAGAGAAAAGCGAGGATTGAAGAATTATAACTAATAAGTAAATAGAAGATCAACGAATTGGAAGTTACAGCTTAGAAAATTTGAAAAAAAAAATTAACTAACTCTCACAAGAGTCTTATGGAAAAAATCTCCAGAATAGACACGCATAAAATTACTCAGAATGAAAAGAGGAGATAACTATAGAAGAGGTAGGGAATGTAAAGTGCAAAACCGACGGTGAGCACCTACAAAGTCCATATGGTAGGATTCAGTTCAGATGGAGGTCAACCATAGCCCAAATTACATAACCTATTATACTTAAAATGATGAAGACATTTATATCCTACACCTAGTGAATTTCACATGTACCCTTGTAAGATGCACCGAAGGTGTGGCCTCACCACTTACTCTCCCTCCACCCATCCTCCCTCCTCCCCTCCCTCTTCTCTTTCCCCTTCTTTTGGGGCTACCATTGGGTTATATCTTTCATAAGAAAGCTATAAGTTGGTTTCATAGTAAGACTGAGTACATTGGGCAAATGTCTTAACACAATAACTAAGAAAATGTCATGAAGGCTAGGTTGACCAGTTTGATGAAAACATTTCAAACTGTCTATAAAACCAGCCCATTGTACCCCATGATTGCATGAATGTACACAGCTATGATTTACTTTAAAAAATAGCAAAAGAATATATAATTTTATCATCTTAAAAATAAAATAAAATGATGAAGAAAGGAAATGATGAAAGTTAATTTTAGGCAGGAAAATCAAAGGGATGAAGCTAAGAACATTCAAAATTTATGTGATGTGCTGTGCCGAATTCACACTTTTTGTGGTGCATTTTATATGTTATATTTATTTCTTCTGTTTTACTTCTGTGGTATTTCATAGATCTTTTAAGAGATAATTTTCTTGAAGGGCAATAGTAATTGGGATAACTAAATGAATCCGACTGTAAGTTTATTATAATTTGTTATGCATTATCACTATATTTCTAGCTCAATATCTCACTTAAAGGTGGAAGAAAATGTAACTGTTAATATAGTTACGATTATGTACATTGCAGAAACAACTCGTAGCTTGAATATTTTATCTATGACTATTTTATCATTCAACTTCACTATGTTAGTGAAGATTTAATTAATTTGAACAAAAATAGTTCCTGTGGAAAAAGTCTTTCTTACTGTACTTTTACATAATATTCCACATCTCATTTTTTTAATATAACATAAAATAATGGTATATAAAAATACTATTATTTCTCCACTCTCTTTGCTTAGGCCATTTCCTATGCAGTTCTGATGGGTATTTTTCATCATTCTTGTTTTAATGTTCCAGAAATTTAAAAGGGGTTATGACATATTCCATAAATTGATTCAGGCCTTGAAATATTCAAATAGTGGAAAATATGCCTTTGTAAAGCACAGGCATGTTAGTCTTTGATCCTTTTTATGGTTTAGAGTACTTGATGACTTTTTCTCGATATAAACCATAAAATTAAAATGACCATGCAAGGGTTTATGAAGCGCCTCTGACCCGACATGGTGAAGCTAATGGTAGCGAAACTGTTTTCTGAACCTGCTAAAATGCCCGGAGGGAACTATTTTACAATACTATTTTACAATGGGCAGAGATGAGGTCTGGGAAATCTATTTTTTGGGGAAACCCGTTATTTGGCATCTGGACACAGAAAAGTGTCACTGCCTACAAATTATATTTTAAGCAATTCAAATTATATGTTAAGTGTAACCTTAGCCATCATGCCTTAGACAGAAGTAAATGACAAAGCCATTGATAAAAATTAAGATACAATATTGCTAAAATCACGAGCTGCTAGATTACTACTCAATTTCCCTCACTCGATGCATTTTTTCTTAATATTATATAAAGGACATGAAATGAGAGATGAAAACATTGGATCCTTAGAATAAATTACTCTTATAATTATTTCTTTCCTAAACAAAAATGCACCATCCAGAGGATTTGAAGTCAGAGGAATTTAATTTATGTCCAAATTCTGTTAACAATGTTGTCTTTTTTTTTCTCTAAGTACCCTCCAGATTTAACATTTATGCAAAATATATATTTTATGGTCATAGTCTTCTTAGGATTGTTGGCTCTAAGTGGTCGGTAGAGGCAGCTGAAATTAGAGAATTGGGATAAGGAGGTGATTCAATATAACAATGGGTGTAATCACTGTATTTGAGCGATATCCACACCTGGGTTTTGAAGTATTTTATGGTATATTGTTTTTCATAGTCATCATCATGGAAACCTCATCCAGTAATGACTTAGACAAATTAATTTTTTTTAATCCCTCACCAAACAGAGGTAGTGATAATGGCCATAGGAGCTCAATAATCTTTATCGCTGTATCTGCAATTCTCTTGGCCTCTGTCCAAGATCTCAAGATGACTGCAATGGATCCAGTTATATAATGATATCTATATTTATGGAAGAATGAAGGGAAAGGTTAGGTTGATATATACTTGGCCCTTTTTTTAGAAAGCAAAAAGATTTTCACGAGCACCCCCTGCAAACTTTTATGTATGTACATCTTATTATCCAGAACTGTGTCATGTGACTGCTTCTAAGGGTAATGAAGGCTGGAAGAGTGAAACTTAACTTTCCTAATTTCTGAAGTTCATACATAGAAGAGGCAGAGCATCCTTAGGAATGGAAATTTGATCAGCCAACCATGAGGATCTGCCAAAAACCTCAAAAATGTTCCATCATTCAGCATATAATTGTTAATGTCAAGTATTATTCCATTTAAATAGCATATATCCATATGTTAAATAGATAGACTACATACTACATGCAAAATACATTTTATGGATACAAAAGAATTTACAAGAATTTAGAAAAGGAGGTATATTACTCCAAAAATAAATTTAGAATACAAGTTTGTGTCATGCATTTTGAAAATGTGCTTTCAGTGACTGCACCTGAACATTCTGCAAAATGTTCTGGAAATAGTTATTGCATTTTAAATAGTGCTACACTAGGAAACAGAGGTAAAGATTTATGGAAAGCTCATAAGTCTAAGGATGTTTCTGTGAGAAGATAAAGAAACTAATACACCTCTAATGTATGACAGAGAGCTTAGCAATGCACTACTGGTCACTATGCGTTTGGGACCTTTGTTACTGTTATTGAATTCCTCTTTCTTATTTTTTTTTCTTAGAAGAGATATTTCTTTATTTGTATGAAGATTATTTGCATTACAGTGTGGTCTTATATTTCTGTAAATTGAAAACCACATTTACATCAAAAGAAAATCCCATTTCTTTTTTTTTTAATATTACTATAAAGGGAAATTACAAACATATTTCACTTATAAATGAGGATGCAATATCCTAACAACATACTAACAAGTTGAATTAAAAATTATTGTTCAAATAATGTACTTTGGTCAAAATTAAATCCAACTTACATGAGAATTAGTCACTATTTTTCTTTTCTTTCTTTTCCTTTCCCCCACCCCTCCCTCCTCCTCCTCTCTCTCTCTCTCTCTCTCTGTTCTTCCCTTCCCCCACTCCCCACTGTACCATTAATTGTCATTAATTGTACCGTATCAAAGTTGAATACATAGGATTCATGCTTCTCCATTCCTGTGATGCTTCACTAAGAATAATATGTTCCACCTCCATCTAGGTTAATATAAATGCTGCAAAATCTCCAATATTTTAAAATGGCTGAATAGTACTCCATGGTGTACATACACCACAGCTTGCCAATCCATTCCTGGGTTGGTGGGCATTTAGGCTATTTCCACATTTTGGCAACTGTATATTGAGCTGTGGTAAATAGTCTAGTACAAGTGTCTTTATAATAAAAGTTTTTTTTCCACCTGGATAGATGCCCAATAATGGAATTGCAGGGCCAAACAGGAGGTCTAGGTTGAGTTCTTTGAGGTTTCTCCATACCTCCTTCCATAATGTTTGTATTAGTTTGGAGTCCCACCAGCAGTGTAAAAGTGTTCCTTTCTCTCCACATCCATGCCAGAATCTGCAGTTTTTAGATTTATGATATGGGCCATTCTTGCTGGGGTTAGATGATATATCAGGGTGGTTTTAATTTGCATTTCTCTAATAATTAGGGATGATGAGCATTTTTTCATGAGTTTGCTAGCCATTCATCTGTCTTCTTTAGAGAAGGTTCTGTTCGTGCCTCTTCCCCATTGATGTATGGGATTGTTAGCTTTTTTCATTGAATTCCTTTTTCTTATCAAGGGGATAGCATAGACTTATCGTAGGTCAAATGACAATTATGCATTTTGATCTGTGAGAAAATATGGAGAAATGAAAAAGAGAATGTTAAAGAGAGTCAATCAATTGTGAAATGACTTGTCATATCCTGAAAAAGATAAGAAATTATAATTAGAAATAGCATTGTCTTACAATCACAAAACTTTTTATTTGGTAAATTTATGACAAATATTTATTTGTTATTTTTCAGTTATGATATCATCAGTAACAATGTAAGGAAATAACATTCATTTCTTTTTCTGAAACTGAGAAAAACCAATTTTGGAAGTTAAAATGAAAAATAAAGTGCTACACACGTGTTCCCATTAAACTGGATTTTTGAATATGTGTTTTGAATGTCTAAACAATGGGTACATGTGGCACATTATATACTAATTTGATGTCCCGGACAACTCTGTGGGACAGAATAGAAATGTGCTATTTTGGCTAGATCTGCATTTGTTTTATATAGGATTCATAATAGCTACAAAATTGGGTAAAACCAACTCTTCTCCTCTGTGTTCTTCTAAACAATTTCCAAAATCAGGCAGTGAGAGGATTATCATGGGGATTTTATCTGCTTAGCTGTTTCTCCCATATTTGTCTCTCCTTGAAATCAATTTATTCATTTTCACTATCAAAAATAACTTCCCATTCACCATCTGGCCTTTTGGTAACTTTTAAATATTCCAAGAATGATTGCATTCTTGCATAAAATCTATTATGTAATGCTGCATAATAAGAGTTAAAATAAAAGTAAGATAAAATTAATTTTAATGATAGATTTTATTTAACCCAATATTTTAAAATCATTTCAATATGTACTTAAAATATATATTATTGATATATTTTATCTTCTTTCATTGTAGTAAGTTTTCAAAATCCCACTTTTGCACTATATACAATTCAGATTAGTTTCATTTCAAGTGTTCAATAATTAAATGTGATGAACACCCCTAGTGCAGCTCTAGTGCGTCTGGGATGTAGCTATTCTGATTCCAGTTGACTAAAGCAACATACCTTTCTTAACAATTAAGCTAGGTGCAAAGTAAAAAAAAAATTTTTTATTATTCGAAGTAGTTGAGAAACATTCAGTGTCAAATAGATAACTTATTCATACTGAGAGTAAGAGTGATTATTCTATTTTTATTTTCAATTTATTACAAAGTAAGGATGTTTACCCTAAATAGATCTTTATTAAGTATTCATATATAATTTATATATAATTTACTTTCATTGTCAAAATGATAATTTATATATAAAGCTATATAGAAAACAACTATTATATGCTAAAATAGTTTAACTAAAATAATACCTGAGTGCCAGCAGAATGGGGACTGAAGACCCACCAAGCCAACTTCTTCTACTTTTATACATTATACAAGTTTTTGGCCTTTACCTCAGTATACATATCTTTTTCATTTCCCCTTCAAAGAAAGACTTGTAGATTCTTAAATATGAGGGCACCAACTATAGCTGAGAAATATAGTTTCAGCAGCAACATTCCTCCCCTCTTGTGATACGGAAGATGTCCACTTCATCTCTCCACTTCATTTTTCTGCACTCGTTTCTCCTTAATTATGTTACTTCTTTCCAGAGTAAATATTAAAATTTTTTCCAAATTGACCTTTCCAAAAGGAGAAATATCCACAAACTGAGGAGCACATTTTAATCAATTCAGAAGAGTAAGTTTACAAATTTACATTTGTTCTGAAGTTTATTGAGATCCACATGGAAGATGTGTTAAAACACGCCCTGCGGAGCTTCAGTAACCAGAGCTCACTCAGCAGGTCTGGGGGAGGCCCAAGAATCTGCATTTCTAACAACCGACGCTGACATAGGTGCTCCAGGGACCCCAATAGATGGTGACTAAACTTTATGGAGAGAAGCATTCTACCATGAAGTAGAAGCCCATTCTTCTTTTTTTTTCCTGCTTTTTATTGGTATAATTTACCCATAAATTCTCTAAAGTCTCAATGTCATAGGGGAGTGTCATGGACTCTACTGAGGCAATACTGGTCACAAGGTGAGTTGATTTATAATCGACACCTATTTGAATGGCTGAAAGTTACTCAATCTCACTGTTTCCTCACTAAGAGGAGAGAGAGAGAGAGAGAGCACATCTGGTAGTTGGTGTTTGTGAATGTGGTGAGAGATAATCTTTAATGATAATCTCACATTTAATGAGAGATTCCACAGAGAAGTGTCTGGTACTTGGTGTAATGCCTCAGAGTATGTGTTCAATGCTGGTGGCAGGATGAATGGAAAAAAAAGAAAAGAGAAAGAAAGAGGAAAAGCATTCAACAGACAACACGTATCGTAATCGCAAAGCAAAACAACAATATTTTAACTGTCAAAATTCTCTGTGAAACACTTTTATATTTATTTATTTTTAAGTGGAGAAAAGTCCACAGCCTTTATTTTTGTTTTGTTTTCCTTTTATTAAGTCATATACACATAGATCATAAATACATACATGCATTTGTGGGGTACAATGTGTTGATTTTTTTTATACAATTTGGAGTGCTTACATCAAACTAATTAATATAGCTTTCACCTCATTTACTTGATTATTGTGTTAAGACATTTATGTTCTGTACTTGACAGATTTGACTTGTACCCTTGCAGTATGCTCCATAGGTGTGGTCCCACCATTTAACCTCCCTCTATCAAACCGCCCCCCTCCCTTCCCCTCCATTTCTCTCCTTCATTCTAGGCTATAGTTGTGATTTATCTTTCATAAGAAACTGTGGGTAAATATAAATTGGTTTCATAAAAGCACTAAGTGCATTGGATACTTTTTCTTCCATTCTTGAGATACCTATATTTCTTATCTATTTCTTTACTTCAAAGCCAAATAGCAGTATTAATAAAATGTAAAACTTTTTGTATAAAATGTCAATGAATTAAAAGTGTTTTTCAAATTTACAAATGCATTTCATGTATTTGGAATAAAAACCCCAGTCTACACTGAAATATAAATACATAGTACATTGTAAAATGTAGGTATGGGAATGATTAAAGAATTTTTACCTTGGAGTATGTATTAAATATATGTAACATATTCATATACAGTGGTGATTTATTTTTGTTTTCCTCCAAGGTTTTAGGACTTTAAGGTTGAAATACCGTGAGAATGAAATACCCTGCTGGACATTAGGAAGCAAAGTTTTTTTCCACTTACAAATAAAAAGAACTAAAGGAATTCAATTCCTATATGATGATCCTCTCAAACAAATTAAAAATCCTTAATGATAACTTCTATGTTGTTTTTAGAAATGCATTTCATACATTCAAAAGCTCGTGGAAATAACTTTATTTCAAAAGCATTCACTGAATAAAATCTAAATAAAATAATGTGTGTTACCTCTCATTTACATGGCACGGATCCTAAATTTTATTTGACATCTACATTTGATGGGTGCCAACATTTCCTCCTGATACATAGAAAGGTAGAGGAATTAATGTTAACTATTATTCTCTTTCTTGAGTTCAGTGAATTAAGTTGTATTTTTAGCTGATGCAGGTGTAACAATTTACTTATATTAATATGGGGGAAAGAAAAAAAGAAAATAACATACAGCCATTAATTCAAAGGATCCTTAGAAAATGTGTCTAATAATGATTTATGAGAATATACTGACTGTGGACACACCCAAACTCTGTTGATATATAAAATAAATAGCCTGATCCACTGTACTATGAATTTCTGCCAGGTCTCAGTGTGGGTTACAGCTCTGTTTTGACTATTAAACAGCAAATACTAACATCTGGAAATGTGAAGGTCAAAGGCCGTTTTACTCATAAAATTGTGCCAGTGTGATTCATAATAACCTGTATCTAACCTTAGAATGAATTGAAGACTGCGGCTGATATTGCTGCATAAATAAATAAATAACCCATTCTTCATTACGTTATGATTTTATTTTGGTGACTTGTACAGAATTAAAAGAAAGATTCCAAATGCTGCATCCTTATGTTTAAATCGAAACGTTTTTTCAAGAGATCCATTCTCTGCTACGTACATTGTAATAACATTCGGCAAAGTTTATTAAAGTAAAAACTTTTCCATATTTGAAGCTTACGTGTTATTTTCCACTCCCCTCTTGTGTTGATAATTGACTATGTTTATATTTGAAAGCATGTACTAGGTTAAATATTTAAAGCAGAGCTCCTGAATCTTTCCCTCATTACCTCCCTCATATCTTATGACACGCTTTTTATGAGAATGAACAATGTCCCTCTCAGAATTGTGGCATCTAAAGCTCTGACTCCCAGTGTGGCTGCCATTGGAGACAGGACCTCTACGTAAGTAATTAAGGTTAAATGACCCAATAGCATTTGTGTCTTTACAAAAAGAGACACTCTCAGGGTCTCGCCTCTCCACAAGTGGGAAAGAGGAGGTCCTGGGAGCACAGGGCAAGCTGGCATCCACCTTAGCCCAGAGGAAAGTCTTCACTGGAAACTGACGATGCTGGGACCCTAATCTTGGACTTCTAACTTTCAGAAATGTGAGAAGATAAATCCCTGTGTTGATGCCACCTTTTCTGTGGTATGTTTTTATGACAGCCTGACAGACCAATCCAATAGTTTAGGTATGGTTTTTCTGAAGGTGATACATGCAGGACTTCCCACCCAAAGCAGTACTTTTATTTATTTATTTTAAAGATTATTGTGCTTTATTCTCCAAACACAGGTTAAGAGGACAGATGAATCCGAGGGAGCTTGAAGCTAAAGCACTTTAGAGTCCTGTTACTGAGTTAAGGCATGGAGTTGGGGAGCACACACTTCACAGATAATCAAGTAATTATATTTGTAGATATGAGAATTGCCTAGTGACAATAGGAAGTCTGAACTTTCAGCTGGACAATTTCTAAATGTCATTTGTAACTGACTCAAATGTTATCTCTTAAAGAAGGCAAATAGAAATATTGGGAGTTCATATGTAGGAGTATTCGTATCTGTAATTAGGGCAGAGAAAATTTATTTTCCTTCCTTCTTTTCCTTCTTGGATAAAATTTGCCCATATTTTTCTATTCACATTGCTGAATATACTTTGAAATATTTTCTGAGTGCTGCACAGAAACTAATCTAAAAAATTTTAAAGCATAAGGTGGGAATTCCTTTAAAAAGCAGAACTTTAAGAGAGCAGATGTTTCATAAGCATATAAATTAGATGCCATGAGAAAATCAATGTTTTACTGCCCTCAGCTCCTTTTCTTTTTCTAGTATTGATTACTTTTTAATCATTAGATCAAGCTACTATTTAAGTGCTTGCAGTTTACGCAAATGGGTGAATCTCTGGTTGAATATAAAGCTTTTTTTAAAATCATGGTCTTATCTCAATTGAGTTGTTTCTTGTTGAAGAGAAAATAATTTAACATTCAATGATAATAATCTCTACATGGAAAAGTGATTGATTTGTTATTATATTGGGTCAGGCAGACATGGGTTGGTTGCAATGATTAGTTAAAATTACTGAGGAGATTATCAGCCAAGCTGGTGAAATAAAGACAGAAATTGTTCCAGGTGAAATAAAGACATTGTTTTTATGGAAAGGAAAAAAAAAAGAAACAAGAATATTATTAAATTTTATTTTTAGAATATTTATTTTGTTATATTATAGTTCCATCACAGTCTGTTATTTCGTGTATATTAAAAGCGTTTTAATGAGTGTCTTTGCATTGAATTTTACAGCTGAAAATAAGGCATATTATTTATTATCAGTTGTAGATCTTATTTAATAAGTACCAGGTGCTTGTCAGTTAACATATATCAGTTTCCTATCATTATCTGTGTACAAGTGTTTTCAGTTAAATAAAATAGGAGAATTGGGGACTATGAAAGGGTGAGCCCATACCTGCGTTATTTGATATCCTAAAGAGGAATGTTTGGTTTTTTAAAAATAATATCTTACAGTGAAAAGATTGAGAAAAATAATAGGTTTTGACCTTAAATAAAGGCACTCGGAGATGAATCTAAAAGACTACTTTAGTAAAGTGAAGAAAATGCAAAAAGATTGACAAATTAAAATAAAACTTTAACATTTAGGTCAACATGATGTTGATAAGAAAGATATCTTTCATATCACTTTGGCTTTTTATGTATTATTAATACTCTTGATAAAATGTCTAAGGAAGAGGAGAGAAAAATACACTATAAATAGAACTATACTCATATGCGGGGAAAGTTAGTAGCTCCTGGTATTTTTTCTTTAGTTTGTAGAACTGCATGGATAAAAGATAGAGATGAAACAGAGATTTTCCCAGGCCAGTATCTTTAAGCGTTTTCCCTGCACTCTCTTCTAGTATTTTCATAGTTTCATGTCTTAAGTTTAAATCTTTTATCCAATGAGAACCAATTTTTGTTAGTGGTGAAAGGTGAGGGTCCAGTTTCAGTCTTCTACAGTCGCTCGCCAGTTCTCCCAGCGCTGTTTGTTAAATAGGGAATATTTCCCCCCATGTGTTTTCAATAGACTTATCAAAGATCAAAGGACTATAGGTGACTGGGTTCATCTTTTGGTCTCTATTCTGGTCCATATGTCTACTTGTTCCATATCTCTATTTTTGTACCAGTACCATGCTGTTTTGATCACTATACAGTACACTGTTTTGATCACAACAGTACCATGCTGTTTTGTACCATGACCATGTATACAGTACCATGTATACACTACTGTGTGTACACTACCATGTATACGGTACTATGTATACATTACTGTGTGTACACTACCATGTATACACTACTGTGTGTACACTACCATGTATACAGTACTATGTATACACTACTGTGTGTACACTACCATGTATA
>NW_003852402.1:34572610-34620980 GCF_000181295.1 Otolemur garnettii | reverse complement strand
CAGTACTATGTATACACTACTGTGTGTACACTACCATGTATACACTACCGTGTGTACACTACCATGTATACACTACTGTGTGTACACTACCATGTCTACAGTACCATTTCATACAGTTTTTATTTCTAGACTATAGGTGGCTGGGTTCATCTTTTGGTCTCTATTCTGCTCCCTATGTCTACTTCTGTTCTATATCTCTATTTTTGTACTAGTACCATGCTGTTTTGATCACTGTAGATTTGTAGTATAACCTTAAGTCTGATAACATGATGCCTTCTGATTTGTTTTTATTTCTAAGGAATGTATCGGCTTTTCAAGGTAAACATTTAAACATTCATACAAATGGTAAAACACAAAGATAGGCCAGAAAGAAAGAGGGGAGAGGAGGAAGATGGGAGGAGGGGGGAAGGTGAGAGGAGGGAGCGTATTTGGCAGGATGTCACGTAATGTACACAATGCAAGGGGACATTTCAAAACAGCTAAGTATATATTATTAATGACCACAAAAATAAGGGAGGTGATGGTTACGTTAATTAGTTTGATTTACACATTCCACATTGTATATCAAATCATCACATTCTACCCCATAAATGTATACAGTCATGATTTAATAAAAATTAATTTAAAAAAAAAGAAAGAGAGAGGGAGAGAGCAGAGGAGAGAGAAAGCCAGAGACTGTGCTGTAATAGCAGAGTTCCCGTTTCCAACTGGTAAAGACTGGTGACAACTTATGAGCATGAAGAAGTTTAGCTCAGGTTTAGGGTAATAACTGCATGGAGTTTAACTCAGAGTTTTCTCTAGTGTTCAGTTCATTTTGGAAATGGGCCTTACTTTCCGGACCTTGGGGTTTTTGTTTGTTTGTTTTGTTTCCCTTTTTTTGACTTTCTGCTGTGGCTCTTTTTTCCTTCACCTTTAGACTATGTTTCTGAGCCCAACTTCCCTGAATCTTACTTTATTCTTATATCCACTAGAACTTTCCATAATTGACCACCTCTTTATGGTGACCTAATTTTCACAGATTGGACACTCATCGCATATACATATCAGCAGAGGAGGTCTACGTTCTTATGGTGACCATTTTATCGTAGTTCCTTGGGTGGTCAACTTACAAAGGTTCCACTGTAGTTTTTTTTTTAAAGAACTTAGTGTATTGGGAAGGTGATAATTGTTAGGTTTTTAAAAATATCTGAGCAATACTCTCCCTGCTTGCTGGGTATCTCTGCTCAGACTATTTCTCGCATGAGTAAACCCCCCACCACCTATTTCCTTATACTTAATTTACCTTACACAGTCAACTGTCACATCTTGTGCTTCCAATCTTTGGAAATGCAAAAGTATTATGGAAGGGCCAACCATTTAGGTTAAAATAAAAAGTCCTGACTTTTATGTGCAAAATAAGTTAGAGAGAAGCAAGAATGTAGGTCGTTAAGCTGGGTGCCACGCTCAGTGGTTAGCGTGCTGGCCCTGCACACCAGGGGTGGGAGTCCAAACGTTGCCTGGACCTGATTTAAAAAAAGAAAGAAAGAAAGAAAGAAAGAAAGAAAAAATGAATGAAAAAAATGCAGATGGTTTCAGCAAAAGAGGAGTGAGATGAGTGGCCATAAGTAAGGATGAAAAGAAGGGGAGATTTTCAAATAATTTTGAAATTATAATAAGCGGTACTCTAGTATGATTACAATTTTAGAGGGAGAGAGATTATAAGCTTATAATATAATTGGGATTATTGACATAGCAACTGAGGAAAGCTCCTCATTTGTACAGGTGAAGAGACTCAGGGAGGAAATGTTGGGGGCACGTCATCTTTCCTCCAACACAGTGGACAAGCGTGGACTTTGCTGGCGATGGTGTTCATGGAGTGGGTCTGGGTGTCGTCAGGTTATTCACAGGCCTCTTTGTTATGAGCAATGTCCTCTGATATCTGCAAATGCCTGACACCTTGGGAGGAAGCCGCAGATGGGAGCTAACGGTGACTTCAGGAGCTTCATGCTGACATAATCTTGAGTAACCCTTCATATCAAGTCTTTTAACGTTAATGCATTAAGTGTGGTCTGAAAGGAAATATGTCAGGCTTTCAATAATATATTCTTGTGATTATATTGTTTCTCGACAATATAATTTTGCCAAATATGTTTCTTAATCTTCTCAAATTTATAAATTCAGCAGTTACAATTTTATAATTAGAAAAACAAATATGCTGTATGTTTGGTTTTATTTAGATAATAATTATAGTAATAGAAATTGGTTAATGAGTTAATGCCATTTCCACTGCATGTCAGGCCCTATTCTAGGCCCGTGGGATGCAAAACAGAGCGCTGTGTTCATTTAGTTCACTACTATACGTCAAGCAGTGGATTAGAATGACAGAGGACAGTAAGGAATTTAGAATAGACAAAATGTGGGCAGAGGCCCAAGTGAGCTGAAATATTCAGTCCTGCAAATATCGGGGCAATGTCTGGTCAAGCCAAGTGTGACAAGTGCAAAGGTCATGAGGTTGACATTTGTTTGGCTTTTTCAAAGACCATCAAGAAGATGAAGGTAGATAGTTCGTCGTAAGCAAGTGGAAGAGGAGCCAGGTCTAATTAAAGCCTTGGGATGTTAAAGCCTAAACACCATGAGGAAGCACCACAGTGCATCTATGGGCATCGATGTAGAGTGACATGAGTTAAATCATATTTTAAAAGCATTCTCTGGTGAGTGTGTAGAGATTAGTCTGTACAACGTGTGGGTACAGGAGTGTAACCAATTGCCTTGTCTGCATAACCCACCAGGGAGTTCATCTTAAGGATGTTGAAGCTTGATGTAAGGGGTGGCTGTAGAAACATCAGAAAAAAATGTGGAGTTGGGAATGTTTTGAGGATAGCACCAAAAGGATCAGTCCTGAGGAAAAGAAAAAAGGAAATGTTATCCAGACCCCTCGATTTGGGGTCTGGATAACAAATTAAATAATTGAATATGAGGTCAGATAATGAAGTTTGCAATTCATCCTTGCAAAAAGTGCTACCAACCTCATTGCTGAACATTACTACAGTCATCTTCGAAGTACTTCCCTTGGCCACCTGGGGACCACTACATACTCAGTAATGAGGTATGTAGCACTTTTTCCAGGATGAGTTTACAAACGTCATCGTCAGACCTGATACAAAAATAGCTCTGAAGACCATTCCAGAAAGAGTTATAAAATTGCTTTGAAGGGTGGACTAGGTCCTGGCATCAGTGCATAGCTTCCTGGAGCACAGACCCCAAAGGCGACTATAGTGATAGTCAAGATATGTAGCCCTCTTTCTCTACAAGCTCACAATTTTAATCTTCTGACCTCATATTGCTATATTACATTTTTAGTAAGTGCCTATATTTGTCAGTTACACCACTCCGAGAAACATTCCATCAACTTTTTTTTGGATGAGAAACTAAGATTTAGGTAATTAAAATAACTAGTACAAAGGCATGCAACTATTCAGTAGCTAGAAAAGTTCTCCCAGAGACAGAGGAGTAAATTGTAGTCAGAATGGAACATTGTGCTGTTTTCCATTGATGAAGTAAAATATTTCTTTTCCTTTGTATTTGCCACATTGTTTACAAACCGATGAATGACTTCTTGTTCTTTATCTGGGAATGATATTATGAAATATTTACTGATATAATATAATAAACAGAAAGGACATATGAACTTACCAACCTGTGCCAAAACTTCTACATAATCAGCTGTGAATAACTGCCAAATAGTCATTAACTTTGGCAGTTCAAAAATTCCATGGTTTAAAGTATTATGGTGATAATAGACAAAGGGAAGAGTATTGGTATATTACTGAAAAAATTATCCACAATAATTTATCTGCTTTAAGACCTATAGACCTTTGTCTATATTAATATTTGTATATATTAATAATAGATAATGCTTACGGTGAGCTTACTGTCCGCTAGCCACTATTTCTGGGCATGACATATGTGCGTATTAATTCAATATTAATAGTAGTCATAAGAGTTGCATTAGTAGTAAGGATTATTATAATTATTTTCATTTTACAGGGGAAAATATGAACACGTACAGATCTTACAACATTTGTCTAAGGTCACAGCAAGTGGCCGAGTTACATCCACAGACACTGCTGTGACCTTGGCGTCCATGCTGTTAAACAACTGTACAGTTATGTGTACTTACTTCTTAACTTTTTTCTCTTTTATCAAGGCAAGAAGTAGGTTATGTCATTATAGAATATGCAATTTTCTAATAACTACAATAATATTTTAGCAATTGTAATACAAAACTAATGTGTATATTTGATTTGAATTTGAGACAGAGCCTCAAGCTGTCCCCCTAGGTAGTGTGCTGTGGCATCATAGCTCACAGCAACCTCAAATTCCTGGGCTTAAGCTGTAACCTGCCTCAATGCCCTGCTATTTTTTGGTTGTAGCCGCCATTGTTATTTGGCGGGCCCGGGGTGGATTTGAACTCACCAGCTCTGGTATATGTGGCTGGCACCTTAGCCACTTGAGCCACACTTGCCAAGCCTTGATTTGGATTTGAAATTCCTAAAGGTATGCATCTGCTGATATAGTAACATTTATCTATATTTTTCCGGAGATGATTGTAGCAGTAAGGATAAGCAAGCCGAGTTAACTGGTATACTGGTAGGGTATCTTATTTTGTTAAAAAATAGTAACAGCACTATATATATATACTACATATACAGTACTATATATAGTACATATATATACTAAATATATAGTATATACAGTACATATATACTATATATATAGTACTGCTGTATATATGTATATACTACTGTATAGATATATATTACTATTAATACAACAATATATATATTTTGGTTAATACAAGAGTACAAATGAGGCTCGGCGCCTATAGCTCAACCAGCTAAGGCGCCAGCCATGTACACCTAAGGTGGCGGGTTCGAATCCCCAGCCCGGACCAGCGAAACAACAATGATGGCTGCAACCAAAAAAAAAAAAATAGCCGGGCGTTGTGGTGGGCGCCTGTGGTCCCAGCTACTTGGGAGGCTGAGGCAGGAGACTCGCTTGAGCCCAGGAGTTGGAGGTTGCTGTGAGTGTGATGCCACAGCCCTCTACCCAGGGGGACAGCTTGAGGCTCTGTCTCAAAAAAAAAAAAAAAAGAGTACAAATGATTAGATTATATTACTTGTAAGGTAAATTCCAACATCTGTGTTGTAATTTAGTCCTTTACCCAGAAGTATGCTATGTATGCCTACGTTGTACCCAACAGATGAGAACTTACAGCTTTCCCTCTCCCTCCCCACATCTTAAATTCCATTATGTTTTTCTCTCACGTGGGCCTGTCGGTCTACTATTTTCAGATTAGTACTGGGCACTTGGAATGCTTGTTTTCTATTCTTGAAATACTTAGGAGAATGTTCTCCAAATCCATCCAGGTAGATGCAAAAGATGCAAAGTCTCCATTTTATTCATGGCTGGCTGAATAACATCCTGTGTTCTAATACATCACAGTTTCTTAATCCGTTCATAGGCTAATGGGCTCTTGGGTTGATTCCCCACTTTGGTGATTGTGAATTGAGCTACAAGGAACATTCAATTGTAAATGCCCTTATGGTAAAATAATTTTTTTCCCTTCTGAGTAGATGCCTAGTAATTAGATTATAGGATCAAATGGGAAGTCTAGTTTTAGTTTTTTGAGGGTCTCCATACTTTCCAAAAAAGGCTGCATTAGTTTGTACTCCCATGAACAGAGTATTAAATGTACCCTCCTCTCCACACCCACGGCCCCATCTGCACTGGGACACCCTTTGATGTAGTTATGCTCATTGGGGTTAAGCGATATCTCAAAGTGGTTTTGATCTGCATTTCTTTAATGATTAAGGACAATGAGCATTTTTTCATGTATTTGTTGGCTGTTCTTCTGCTTTCTTGGGAGAATGTTCTGTTCATTTCTCTTGCCCAGTGATTAATTGGATTGTTTGCTCTTTTCTAGTTGATTTGCTTGAGTTCTTTGTATATTCTATTCCCTAATCCTTGGTCCGATTCATAACATGCAGATATCTTCTTCCATTCAGAAGGCCGTCTGCTTGCTCTATTGATTGTGTTCTTAGCTGTGCAGAAGGTTTTTAACTTGATCAGATCCATTTAGTTTTGTTGTTAATGCAGTTGCCAGTGGGGTCTTTCTGATGAGTTCTTACCTAAGACCAATATCGTTAAAGGTTTTTCCTACACTGTTATTGTTTCATGTCTCAGACTTAAATCTTTTATCCAGCATGAGTTAATTTTTGTAATTTATGAGAGGCGCGGGTCTGGTTTTAGTCTTTTTTTTTCCCCCAAATCTTCTTTTATTTATTTTTATTAAATCATAAAGAGGGAGATCATGTACACATTAATGAGGTACAATGTGCTGATTTCATATACAATCTGGAATGCTTACATCGTGCTGGTTAATATATCCCTCACCTCATTTACTTAATTATTGTGATAAGACATTTATACTTCCAGTCTTTTATGTGGAGCTCAATAGTTGTATTTATTAAACAGGGATTCTTTTTTAAAGACTTTCTTGCACTCTAAAAACCTGTATTTTCCTCCTTTTGTACCTTCGTTACCCTCTTCAGTTTCTGAAGCATCTAGTTTATTATACGCAGTTGTGAATAAATCTGAAGTTACCCTTGACATTTCTCTTGTTTCCTTCTTTTAGTTTGCGTATAGAAAAATAGAAATTGTGGGGAACTTATATTGCTTGACCTTAAGATGATTTATCTTCTGGATTGCATTTTTTCTTGAGTGTTCATTCTCATTCCTTACCTAGTGTGTATTCACTTCCGATCATAAAACTCATAAACATCGAAATGAAAATATAATGTGTAAAATGTCAAGGAGATGAAAAGAAATGGTCTGTGCTCCTCCAAGTTTACAAGTGGATATTCCCATATAGTTTAACATACACACAACATAAGCTTAAATATCACAGTACAGCCTTATACCATACAATGGCTACATACTTTTTTGTAAAGGGATTAATAAAATTGGGAAAAAGTAAAATAGGTTATCTTTGAAGGTCAGGGTCGCTTATCTTCCTTAGACATTTCAATCCTGAGTTTATATTTGAAGAATGACACAAATTTTTTAAGTAAGTAAAAAAAAAAAAAAAAAAAAAAAACCCAAAACCTTAAGATACGCTTAAAATCAATTTATTATAATGAGAATAAGTAAAATACTATGAAAATTAACGAAATTGAGCCCTAAATCCGTGTCAAGCATTGTTTTAGGTTTTATCTTACTTGATTTTCAAGACAAATCTTTTGGATACACACGGCATTCATTTGCCCAGTGGCTAAGTACCTCACCCAGGCGCAGAGAGTGAACTACAGAGGCGGACTGTAGTATACAGTCTCTTTAAAGATCACAGACATCCATCTACAAATAGCAGGTCCTTTCGCTTTTTCCATTTTCTTCCCCTAGTCAAAGTCAGTAATTATATCTAGCAGTAACTGAGTGCCGGTCAGGTGACGAGCTATGGTTTTCATATTCAAGCCTCTTCACACACAGAATGAAGCACTGTTATTATACCTAATTCACAAATAAGGAAACTGAGGCTAAGGAAATTAGGAGGGAAAAAACGTGCAAGAGCTAAAAAATGTTGCCAAAGGCTGTTTCAAATCCAGAAAATCTTATCCCTGAACTAATACATATTCTTTGTTCCTGTTTCCACTGATTAGTTATATCGTCATATTATACATACATACATACATACATACATATATATATATATATTTTTTTTTTTTTTTTTTAAGAGACAGACTCTCAGTTTGTTGCCCTCGGTAGAGTGGCATGGTGTCACAGTTCATAGGAACTTCCAGCTCTTGGGCTTAGGTAATTCTCGTGCCTCAGCCTCCTGAGTAGCTGGGACCACCAGTGCCTGCCACAATGCCCAGCTAGTTTTTGTTGCAGTTTGGCCAGAGCTGGGTTTGAAGCCACCACCCTCAGTATATGGGGCCGGCGCCCTACTCACTGAGCCACAGGCGCCACCCCATCATATTTTATATTTTTACAGAATTATAATGCATCTCGTATTTTTTTCCTTCCTTCTATATAGTCTGCATTTTTAATATTTTCCTTATGGATCTAGTGTGTGATCCATGAAATTGATGTGGACAATTTTCTTAATTTTTTTTTTTTTTTGTGAACACATTGAGATAATTGGATACGTGACAAAATGATATAAAGAATTCCCTTTTGCATTTGGGGCTTTCTCTTTCTGTTTGCTATTTAACTTTCCCTAGATATTTTAGAGCATTTAGCCACCGATTTCTACCCGTAGGCACCTCTGCAGCTTATTTTTGCCTTTTGCTAGTTTATCTCACGGTTTTTATTGGCTGCTGCTCTCACGTTTAATATGTGATTGCCACTTCTCTTTCCCAGATTCTGTCTTTCTCCTAAATGCCAGAACCAGGGATTGCTAATTGCTACCGAAACATCGTCACTTAATTGTTTCCAGGCACCGCAAGTCAAGATGTTCAAAATAATTTTACTATCTCCAACTTTTTTTCCTTGTAGGCATTAGATTACATACATTTTCTCCTCCCAGAAAGTGAGTGTGATAGTTCAGTCATCTCTGAGTTCACCCTTATTTCACATGTAATTACTTACAATACATTGTAGCATCCCTTTACCTGAGTATTTCCCCACTCTCGCCATTGCTCCAGGCGCCTGGCTCGGCTTCATTCATCCTCTTCCTCTCTCTTTCTTTTCCATTTTGCAGCCTGTCTCTCATCTTCCTTTCTAAAAGACCCATACAGGGTGTGATGTTACATATTCCCTTTAAAAATGCAAAGGGAATCTCCATTTCTTATAATACTCTGTATTTCATCATATGAGAAAAGATAATTCATCTTCTCATTGGAAAACAAGACTTTAATATGGTCACTTTTCTCATGAAAGACAAGCCCAGATAGGAGAGATATTGGGAGAGTGGGGAGGGAATCACTGGTATTGTTGTAATTTCATTATATGAATTTTTTATTGTATCTTCAGAAGTTTGGTTAACAAGGTGTGGGGACCCTGGAACTTGAAAAAGTGAAAAGACTTAAGAAAGGGGAGAGTGGAATTGTGAGAGACGGGGCCTGTGTGAAGAAGTAAAATCCTGAGAAAGAGCCAATGCCACCTTCCTACCTTATCTTTGATTCCTTTTACAACTTCTCTGCTATGTATAAGAATTAATAAAATATTTCTTGGTACCAGGGCTATTTCTAGATACTTGTGATAGATGCAGGAATGGCCAGTAAAGGGTATCCTTTATTATCCTGGGAGTTTATGTTCTAATACAACTAGAGCACACAAATAAAAGTAACCTGGTACAACTTTTAAGTTATGTTTCAAAATGTCTTATTTATAAATGATTAAGACCAATATTAAAACTAAGAATTTTTATTTTTTGAGACAGAATTTCACTATGTCACCCTCGGTAGAGTGCTGTGGCGTCACAGCTCACAGCAACCTCAAACTCTTGGGCTTAAGAAATTCTCTTGCTTTAGCCCACCATGCAGCTGGCACGACACAGAGCCTGGCTATTTTTTGGTTGTAGTTGTCATTGTTGTCCAGTATGCCCTGGCCAGGCTTGAACCTGCTAGCATTAGTGTATGTGGCCAGTGCCCTACTCACTGAGCCATGGGCGCCAAGCCAAGACTAAGAAAAATTTTTAAAATCATTAGCATTATAAACAAATTCGTGTATTACACTTTTGATTTCTCTGAATGAACTACTAGTACGTGAAGATCTAACATCACTGTTAGCCTTTGTGAACACGCCTACGACATCTGCAAATACTCTCTCATACACAAACTGCACACACACACACAGACTCCTGGAAGAACATTGTGACCCACCTACATCCACGCAGTGTACTTTTCTATAGGATGGATGTCTGAATAAAGAAAAAATCTGAGCAAAAACATAAGTTGAGAAAGAGTGGCTTGGTAGTGTGAGAAAATACAGGTTTTGAAATGAGAGGAGAATTTCAGTTTCTGTCGTTCATGAAAACACTCATTAGTTTAGTTGCAATCCAACAGTTCTCAACGTTTTTGGTACCAAGTTTCTTTTATACTATTAAAAAATATCGCAGGCCCCAAGAGCATTTTCATGGGGGTGGGTACATCTGTTGATAGTTACATTAACAAACACTTCTGTGGTTTATCTTACAAGGGTACAAGTGATTCTTTCTAAAAGTAGAATATAAACGTCTTAACACAATAACTAAGAAAATGACATGAAGGCTATGTTAACCAGTTTGATGAAAATATTTCAAATTGTATATGAAAGCACCACACTGTACCCCATGATTGCATTAATGTACACAGCTATGATTTAATTAAAAAAGATTTAAAAAAAGAAAAAGATAAAATGTAACATGTTTATTTATACATTCATTTTTCAAATGACAATAATCTGTTACATCTTAACGTAGGTACCTGTTTAAGAAACATTTTTTCCAAATACACAAATATTAATGAGAAAAGTAGCATCATTTCCCAAATCTTTTTAATATCTTATTAATTTATTATATATCTACTTTGGTATTTATTCCAAATAAATATTGTTAGAAAATATTGTTTTCCTTGAAGTATTTTAAATAAACTAGGCTTTACATAAATGGATGGTTTTCAGATATTCATGGATAGTCTTCTTTGGCACTAAATCTTAACTTAGGGTTAGTTGAAATGTGGAAACTGCAGCCATTATCAAGGAATGATTCTTACTATGTTACCTTGGAATTCATTGGTTTATCTCACACTTTTAATAGGTTCTGTGCCAATATTATTGTCTTGGAAGATATTGGTACATTGAACTACACACATCTTCTGAATATTGCCACAATTCATTGTATAATTTGAAAACTCCTATTAATATCCCTGTTCATGTCAGAAAAGTTTTCTGTGCTGGGCAGATGTCAAGCTCACAAGCTGATTACTATGTGATATCCAAACGTTTAGTTTTCCCAGACATCCCCAGCCAAATTCTCAGTTTTGATTTTACCAACGTAGTGTTCTGGGTATTTCCTGTGCTTTCTTGCAAAAGACTATAAATTTAATTAATTTTACATTTTAGCATTTAACATAATTTGCAGGTAGGTGTTGCTGTTCCAGAAACTAGGCAAACTTCAATCAGTTTTAATTCTTCACAAAAGAAAAATAATAATAAAAAAACACCTGTACATCTCATAGCCTTTCGTCTGCATGCTATCCTTTTCCTTGTGGATTTAAATCTTTTTCGGTTCTCTTAGTTATTATTTTAGTGGGCTATGAGAGGCGGAGAGGTTGAGCATGGGTGACTAATTTGTCAGCTTTAATTGGAATTCTAGCACTTTAAGAAAAAGAATATTTTATTCAGCCTCCACGTACACCAGCCCCTCCGCTACAGACAAAGGCTTTTAGAACTACTGAAGACATCTCAAGCAGCATTTAAATGAGCACTTCAACAAAATTTTGGAGCTATATGCACAGAGATAGAAAATTAAAATGTATTTCATGTATTCTATGACCAAGTGAGATGCAGACCCTCAAATTACTCTAAGTCGTGTTTGATACAGCAAAATACTTTACCAATCTCTGTGCCACATTGTCTGGGTATCATCATCCTGGCTCATTCTCTGAAACACGTTTAGCATACGAATTGAACTTGTATTAAGAATTACACAAATTTTTAAACCTGTGTTTAAAATTATGACGTAAGTAAAATCACACGGAGCATTTGGACAATGATGTCGTAAGTGTTCGGCAATCTCAGAGTACATTTTATCTTTAAAAAAGTAATGATGTTACTTGGTAATGACATATGTTCATTCACTTGTATTTTATTTTATTTTATATATATATATTTTTTTTGCAGTTTTTGGTTGGGGCTGGGTTTGAACCCACCACCTCCAGCATATGGGTCTGGTGCTCTACTCCTGTGAGCCACAGGTACCACCCTATTTATTCATTCACTTTTTATACGACAGCACGCTTATTCTCATTTATTTTCCTATAATAGTAAGGATAGCTGAGTCTTTTCTTATTGTTCTCTCTAGTACGATACTGGAGATCTACAGAGTAAGTTGTGAATTTTATAACCACCACCAACAACAAAACAATAAAAGAGACCAGAAAGGGCTAGAGAACTAATTTGTAAAAGGTTAAAAAATTAATAAACAATGGTGAGAAATAGGCTTGTGAGTAAATAAATAATGATTGGTCCAATTTCTGTTCCTGAAAAGGCTTCTAAGGATAAAGATCACACAATCCATGGCAAGTTAGGGCTGCTCTGCATTTCAGGCTGAACCAAAGGAAAACACAGAGAAAGCTGAGCGGAGGAGACATTGGAACTATTCACCGCAGATGTTCTAATAGGTTGATCCAGTCATTGTTTTAACCTTCACTTTCTTCTGGTAGGAAGTCTCAGGAACTGCATTCAGACTCCACTGAATGTTCTAAAGGGAAATTTGAACACAGATGTTTGTTTAATGAACCATCACAATACGGGATTTACTGTAGAAATGAAACATTCATCATGCAATTCTTACGTTTATCAGTTTGTCATTCGTTCAGAGAGAAAATTCTGTTCAACCCCAAGTGGCAGCAAGTAAATCTAGACTTGAGAGTTTTTATTTTTAGCTTCTTTCCCATCATCATACCTGCTCAATTTAGCCCAAGAACAGTGAAAAGGAGGGCAAGGAGAATTTGTCTGCATTGATTTCTAAGGGCTCATCTTTTCTGAGATATGATATTGATTAAGAAAGTTTTGGAACCATTTGGAATGCATTACTAAGTGGTGTTATAGAATACTTTTCCCTAAGAGGTTTAGGAACAGGGTTCAGAACCACTTCTCTTTGTATATCAGACAGGAGAGTTCTAATCAGTGTTCCCCAAACCTTTGAAACTATATACCAAAGTTCGTGAGAGGTATCCTTAGTGCATTATTCTGAAAAAAGGGTTTTATATAGCTTTCATTTGTGTCTTAGAGGGGTAAGAAAACCCACACAAGGACAACAGACATTTGATGAAAACAGCCTTCACAATCCAATGACTGTATACATATGTGTAAGTATTCAAGTTAGCAAAAAAATAAGTAAACTGGTGAGCAGGGAGGACCCGCTTGACTTCATGGGACTTTAAGAAAAATAAATATTTAGAAATAAAGACAGGTTTCCTTAGCACTCTCGACATCCTGGCAGATTTTTATAATTTAGGGAGGAATGTTATTTACTTCATTTATTGCAAAAGAAACATACAGAAATGCATACTTTCCATTAAAAATCCCCTCTTACTTTCTTAGAATCCTTACAAAAAGTTGTTAATTTTCATTAGTGACTAATGGTGGCCGACCAGTAAGGTGTTCTTCAACAGAGAAAGGAACAACAATAAAAGGAAAGATGGGGTTTGTTTTCCTTCTGTGTTATTTTTAGAAATTTATTGAGCAGAGACCATTTTCTGATGAACACAAGGAAAGAATAGGGTCATTACATTATTAAAAGTGATTTATTTTGTCTTATTTACATTGACCCAAAGTGCAAACTTTTATAAGCCTGCGGGGGAGGTATATATATATAAAACACTACAAGGTGAAACCCAAGTAGCTGAAATTCACACTTAGAAACTTTTGCATATAGCACTTATGTTTATAAGATGCTACAAAAAAAGTTATTTTCATCCTAAGTTTGTCTACATTTATTAATTGTATTTAGCGTAATCTTTCTTACATATAACTCCATTAGCTGACTCACCGGATGGTAGAACCTATCAAATAATCGTTCAGTGTGCTTTAAAGCAGCCAGTCATATTCTTTCATCATCATATCGCAGAGTCTGAGACAAGAAAACTGAAGAGGAGAAATACTAAAGTATGTAAATTTTCTCTTCCGCGACATTTTGACTTACATCATTTCTGAAATGCAAGCAAGCCCTTGGAATGCAATAACCCAGTCTCCCTGTGCTTCTTCAGACCTGATACGTTGCATCTGTGGGTTGACTACTTTTACTTCCCTATAATTAACCTTACAGAAGTTGCAACATGCAGGTTTCCACTGGAGTTTTCTAACTTTGTTACAGTTGCTTTAATGTCTAAGGCAAATATGCTAATGAAGTTCAATGAGATAAAGTTCCCTACTCCAGGAAATCTAACATACCCTTTTTTCCTTTTTTTTTTTTTTTTTGAGACAGAGTCTCACCTGTCGCCCAGGTAGAGTGCTGTCGCATCATAGCTCACAGCAAACTAAAACTCTTGGGCTCAAGTGATCCTCTTGTTTCAGCATCCTGAGCAGCTGGGACTACAGGTGTCTGCAACCAGGCTGGCCTATTTTTAGGGACTCCCTGGTTCAGGCTCCTCTCAAATTCCTGAGCTCAAGCAATCCACCTGCCTTGGCCTCCCAGAGTGGTAGGGTTATAGGCCTGAACCACCCACCATGCCTGGCCTGAATTTAACATACCTTTAGACGGTTTTCCCAGTATCTGGTATATTAGTGCCATTTACCAGAGCCCACGCCATACTTTAATCAAATGATCAGACAACATCAAGAAAACTATTCAAGAATACTTGCTCAAAAATAATAAATCATGCCAGTGGATTCAATAAAAATTCACTTCAGATTAATTTTATTTGTTCCATTACGCACACTCCAAGATATTTACAACATCAAAAATTATTCCTCATGCTTGAGCAAGATAGCAATTTAGGGGTTCAAAGGCACAAAAACAAGGGATGTGGTCTGCAGCCTCAAGTACATTATTTGCTAAATAATCCACTGCATGAGTAAATGTGATGTAGAGAGCAACGTTATAGCTGAATCGAAAAGGGATAGAAGGACTAAAAAGAAAGGGAGATACTCTAACAATAAAAAATTATGAAAATTTGTTTTGATGGTGATGGAGAATGCCTTTTTCATGTTATCTACAACTAGCCACACTTTTTTTTTTTTATCACACTGAACACATGTTATTAGATATGCTTCCTACCTGTCCCTCTGACCTTTTTTCCTACTCCTTTCTCTCCATATTATTTTCCGAACATATGCACCTTCTTTATGAGAGTCACAAACTTACTTCATTCCCATGTCAGGGTCTTTGCCCCTGCTGTAACCTCTGCCTAGAAAAGGCAGCCCCACATTTACCACCGGTTTTAACATAGTTGGCTCCTTCTCATAATTAATACCTTGGTTTACATATTATATTATCTTTTTAGGGATTCTGAGAGGGCCACAGCTTTAAATTATGCTGTTGATCCGTCCTGTGTCTGAATTTCTCTCCATCATATTACTTTCCTGTGTATATATGTATAGACACAAACACACACATATATCCATAACCCATTACCCTCTTTTACTTTTTCCAATAAACTTTCAACTAAAATTATAATACACTTTATTATATTTATTTATTCACTTATTTGTTGGCTATATCAGCCCCAATAAGAATGTGAACTCCAGAAAGGCACAGCCATGCCTGTTTTCTAGACTGTTCTCATCTCAATGCTTAAAATTGTGGTTGACTTGTCATAGACGTCAAATAATATTAATACATTTTCCTTACATATGATTGAGGAGGCCACTGAAGAAAAGGAAGTTTGATTTGACTTATTCTATATTTTAAAGCTAAACACAAATCTAATATTTCTACTATTTAAATAATCTTGCTGAATTTCATCTTTTTTCAGTTTTGAATACCAGCCCGATATCCCTCACTATTTCAACTTTCAGTGAGATTTTCATGAACAGAATTTATCAATATATAGAGGTCTTAAAGATATTGAATAGATCTCAAGAGCTAGAGAATCAAGGATATACGAAGGGAGAAAACTGTATACAGTCAGGATAAGCTTATGGAAAGGGAAAACAAGAAGATGAGAACTAGCCAGGGTTGAATTATACTGGATCACAGCATTTGAGTAGCCAAATAAAGAGAGATAAGACTTCAAAGGGGAGAGAATATAAGGCCGGTTTAAGAGATTCTTCTAGGCTGGCACATTAAAATTTGACAACGGTAACATTTGAACTGAAGCATAAAAATAGATCAAATTTAGGAGAGAGGATTTTCATACATAAGATGATCTGTGATTCGGGAACAGAAGTAGGGAAAAAAAAAAAAAAAACCCAACCCCCTTATGTGCTCCTTAGAGTTTCAGCCTAGTTCAAACATACAGAAAAGCACACAGTAGTTACACCCAGAATAATGGCCATATGCGTTCTTGCCCACCTCTACCATGAAACCTTTCCTAGTTCCTTTGACCCTGTTCATTCTTCTCCTCATTTCCCATGGACTCATTTTTGCATTTTCCTGTGGGATTGACAGCACAGTTTATTTTGTTGGTTTAATTTACGAAAAGAAGTTTCTTGTTCAGAATCGTAATGTTGATGTAGATATAGACTCTTTTTATATTGTCTCTGAAGAGGCCTGGGATTAACCCTTATATGCCAAGTGGACAAAGTCTCCCTCATCCTTTTGTACAAGCCCCCCCACCCCCACCATGCTCAACTCTGATCTCAGCACAGTACTTTTAATCATGGTCCTAGAAAGCTGTTATTTACATTTCAACACACAAGAACAAAGTTTCTAGTGATGCCTTTTTATATGTTTTATTTGTTGGTTTGTTTTTAAAGTTATGGTGCAATTCAGAGTATAAATCTTTTCTCTTTCTATGTGCTAATTGCATTAAATCTAATGTTTTTATGAACTTGACATTTTCTCTCCATTGGAATGTTTTCTTTTTTTTTTCTACCACTGGGAAACCGTTCTGATTCCCACCAGGGGAACTTGACCCTCACTGAGTTCTAATCTTTGCTAATATATTCTTCAAGGAATACCTTTCTAACCTTGACTCAAAAACCTATGATTTCTTGGTCTCCGTGGTTGTTTTCCACATTTACAGCCAGTATGTGTCAGAATGATATTGACATCTTAATGTGATTTTTCACCTTGACCACATCAGAAATGATGTATTCTTTAAATACAACCGGCGAAATAGGTTCATTTTAATGACATAGCACATTTGAACAAGGTTGTAAAGCAAAACAAAGCTCTAGCAGATCCTTAAAAGCTGGTTAAAAATAACAGGCCATGGGTTGTATAAAAGCTTGACAACTGTGTAGAAGCAATATGAAGATTTTGAAACAACGTGATGTTTATATATAAAATGTGGTCCATCATTTTCAGAGACTTCTTAAAGTTTAATTTTATATTAATTGACAAAATTATATATATTTGTGGGGCATGATGTGCTGCTTTGATACATATATACATTGTGGAATGATTAAATAAAGGTAATTAGCCTATCAGTCATCTTAAATATTTATCATTTTTGTGATGAGAACATTTAAAATCCTCTCTTTCAGCTATTTTGAAATATAAAGTGCATTCTTATTAGCTACAGTCACCACACTGTGTAATAGAATGTCCCGTTATTTCTCCTCTGTAAGTGAAACTTTGGACCACTTGACCAGAGCTTCCCCTCTCCACATCCAACCTTCCTCTTCTCTGTAAACTTGTAACTTCTATTCTCTATTCTACAGCTTCAACTGTTTATAATTCCACATGTAAGTGAGATCACATGATGTTTCTCTCTCTGTGCTTGGCACGTTACCTGTAACATCATGTCCACTAAGTAAGTTCACCCACATTATTGCAGAGGACAGAATTCTTATCTTTTTACCGCTGAGTAATATTCCATTGTTGTGCATATAGCATTTTTAAATCCATTCATCTGTTGATGGACTCTTAGGATGTCTCTATATCTTGGCTATTGTGAACAATACTCCAATAAAGATGGCAGTATAGACATCTTTTTGACGTATTAATTTCAATTTCTTTGGGTATATACCCCAAAGTGGGATTGCTGGATAATATGGTAATTCTATTTTTAATTTTTGAGGAACTTCTGTACTGTTTTCCAAAATAGCTGTACTAATTTACAGTATCACCCATAGTGTATAAGCTTTCTTTTTTCTCCCTCCACATCCTCACTGATATATTTTTGATAATAACTAATGTAACAGGGATGCCTGAGGTGATATCTCATGATGGTTTTTATCATATATCATGATTAGTGATATTGAGCATATTTTCAGCTGTCTATGGGCTATGTATTTCAAATTGTATATAGAAACAACACACTGTACCCCCTGATAGTATTAATGTACACAGCTATGATTTAATAAAAAAAATAATTTTCCCGTTTTTAATAGAGTTATTTGTTTTCTTGTTATTGAGGAATTTGACTTCCGTACATACTTTGGATATTGGTTCCTAGTCAGACATGGTTTGCAAATACTTTGTCCCAGTCAGAGGGTTCTCTCTTCACTCTATTAATTGTTTTATTTCTTGTACAGAAGTTTTTTAGCTAGATGTGTCTCATTTGTCTATTTTTGTCTTTGTTGTCCTACTTTAGGGTTATATGCAAGAAATCAATGCCCAGACCAATCTCATACAGATTTTCTTCTAAGTCTCTTTTATTAATTTTATGCATGTATATCATCTCATATATCAAATAATCATCACACATACACACACACATATATATATATTATTTTATATTTTATATTTAAATGCATATTTTGTTTTGAGTTGATTCTTGTACAAAGGATAAGATGAGGGCTTGTTTTCATTTTTTTTGCATGTGAACATCTAATTCTTCCAACATTATTATTGAAGAGACTATTTTTTTTTTCCATTGTGTGTTCTTGGCACTTTTGTCAGAAATTAGTTGACTTAGATCCATGGTTTTATTTCTGGGCACTGAATCCTATTTCAGTGGTGATATATCTGTTTTTATATCAATCCCATGCTGTTTTGAAAGCAGAAGTCGGAAAATAAAGATCAGAGCAGAAATAAATAACAGAAAAGATCAACCAGGTTAAAATATTTTTAATGTAAACAAAATTGGCAAATCCTCAAGCTACACTAAAAACAAAGTCTGAAATCAGAGATGAAAAGGGATGCCTTACAAATGATCACGTAGAAACAGAAAGGATCATAAAAGACAACTATGACAACTACATACTAATAAATTGGACTACGTAGAAGCAATAAGACAAATTCCCCAAAAATAGATAACCTACTGAGATTGAATGCCAATGAATTAGAAATCTGCATAGACCAAGTGAGGAGAATTAATCAGTAAATAAACCTTGCATCAAAGTGTAGGACCAGATAGCTTCAAAGTTGAATTCTAACAAACATTTGAAAACTAATATCACCCCTTATCAAACTCTTTCAAAAAATTATAAAGGAAGAAATACTTCCAAGGCAACACAAAGACACTATAAGAAAAAAAAAATTATAGGCCAATATCACCAATGAACATAGATGCAAAAATTATCAGCAAAATGCTCACAAACTATATTCAGCATTAAATTAAAATGATTATTCACCCTAATCAAATAGGATTTATCCCTGGGATGTAAGTTTGGTTCCACATATGCAAATCAATAAATGTGATTCAAAATGTTAACAAAGTGAAGAACAAAATCTATACAATCATATGAATAGAGGTAGAAAAGCACTTGAAAAAATTCAGCATCTTTTTATGAATAAAAACTCAATATATTAGACATAAAAAATGTTCTTCAACATGAAATAGGAGTGTATAAAAAGCCCACAGTCAATATGATCCCCAGTGGTGAGTGGTAAATAGTTGGAGCCTTTTACTTTAAATCTGGAAAGAGAAAAGGATGCTAACTCAACATAATACTGTTAAGTCTTACTTAGAACACATAGGCAAAAAAAATTAAAATTCACCCAAATTTGAAGGAAGAAATTGAATCGTCTCTATTTGCTGATGATATGATCTTACATAGAGAGCATTCCAAAGACTCTATCACAAAATGTTCGAACTGATAAATTCAATACTGATTCTACCTGTTAACACCAAACTATTTGAAAAATAAATTGAGAAAACAATTATATTTACAATATCATTAAAAATAAAATACTTAGGAGTAAATTTAAGCAAGGAAGTGAAATATCTGTAGAATAAAACACTATAAAAGATGACATATCAAATACAAACATATCCTGTCTTCATGTATTATAAGAATTAATATGGTTAAAATGTCCTCAGTACCCTAAGTGATCTATAGCTCCAGTGCAATATTTATCAAAATTCCATTGTTGTTCTTCACAGAAATAGAACCACATTTGTATAAAGCCACAAAAAGCCACAAATAGCCAAAGAAGTCTTGACCAAAAAAGATGAAAGCTGAAGGCATCACACTTCCAGATTTCAAAACATATTATAAACCTATAGTGATCAAAACAGCATGACCCTTGCATTTGCATATGCTGTAAAATTAAATTACCTATTTGAACAAAACAAAAATGTAATTGGCTCTAATTTTGGTCTACTTGTTGTGGGTACTTTAAAAAAAAGATACTCTTTGTATTATCTTAACCATCAGAAACATTTTATATACAATGCAAAGATATAAAAGTAAAAAAAAATTTTTTTGCATAACTATGTACATTAACGCAATCATGCAAACAGTGTGCTGTTTTCTTTCTTTTTTTTATTGTTGAATGGAACCGTGTACATTAATGCACTTCTGGGGTACAGTGTGGTGTTTTCACACACAATCTGAAACACTTCCATCAAACTGGTTAACATAGCCTTCATGTCATTTTCTTAGTTGTGTTAAAACGTTCATATTCTACTCTTAGAAAGATTCACTTGTACCCTTGTAAGATAAACCATAGAAGTGATCCCTTCAATTCCCCTCCCTCCACCCATTCCCCCCTCCCCTCCCCCTTCCCATATTCTTATGTTGTTATTAGTTTATAGGGTTCATATAAAAGGTTTAAATTAATTTCATAATAGGGGTGTGTACATTGGATACTTTTTCTTCCATTCCTGTGATACTTTGCTAAGAAGAACATTTTCCAGCTCCATCCATGTGAACATGAAGGACGTAAAGTCTCCATCTTTCTTTATGGCTGCATAGTATTCCATGGTGTACATATACCACAGTTTGTTGATCCATTCGTGGATCGATGGGCACTTGGGCTTCTTCCATGACCTGGCAATTTTCACCATGATGGAACAGGGCATTTCTTACCACCTCAGTAACTTTGAATTTGAGTCCCAGGTTGTAGAAAATATCAGTGTTGCTAATAAGTATAATCTGGAGTTGATGAGAGAGATTTCAAGTCCCATATTTATATTTCTGTCTCTTTAAGGAAATTAAAAATAAATTCCACGTTTTGCCTAGATGACAACTAAAATCACCTGCCATCCATACCCTTCCTGTACATACCTGCGCCTCTGGCCTGTGCCAGCTGTTCCAAGTTTTGTCTTGTGGTTTTGGTCAACATTGCTGCTGACAGGTGGCTCCCCTTCCTTTACTCCTTTCTCAGAGGCTCAGAGGCTCTACTGATCCTGGCACTGCCAGTCTTCCATGGCAGCCTTAGTTTCATTGCTACTTTTCAGAGTTTTCTCTTGGAAAACTCTTATTGTCACACAGATTTCCATGTCAAGAGATTCGTCTCCTTCCCTGGGTAAGTGATATTTGAGTATCAACACAACATGCATTAGAATATATTCTTTAATATGTTCTTTTTAATCATTATTAAAACTTGTATTTACATTCTCATCTCAGATGAGTTTTCCTATCTTTTACCCATAGAAATTATCTAAGGCACAGTGGATCACACCTGTAATCCTAGCCTTCTTGATGGCCGAGGTGGGTGGATCTCCTGAGCTCACAGGTTTGAGACCAGCCTGAGCCAGAGTGAAACCTGGTCTTTCAAAACAGTTGGGTGTTGTGGCAGGTACCTGTAGTCCCAGCTACCAGGGAGGTTGAGGCAAGAGAATTGCTTGATCCCCAGATTTAGAGGTTGATGTGAGTTGTGATGCCACGGCACTCTATCAGGGTAACAAAATGAGACAGAGAGGGAGAAAGGGAGGGAGGGAGGGAGGGAGAGAGAGAAAATAGTTATTTAAGGGTAGAGATGTTCTTGCCTAGCTCTAACATTTATTTAATAGATTTTTGCCTCAAGAACTAACCCTATATTTTTCTGTTTTTTGTTTCTTAAAGGAAGTATATCTGTGTTGATGTACACAAAAGTTTTAAGGGCCAATCCATGTATAACAATGCAGTGTCTTTACTGCAGCCAGGAAAGTAGTGTGTACATCCTTTGAAAATAGCATCTGTGCTTTTTAAATTTTTTCTGCATAAACTATTATGTTGTCTTACATGTATCATCTGTAACATACATAAAACATGCATATGTGTGCATCATGTATACATAGTATGTAATTTTAGTCACTCATATACATGCACTCACATAAACACACACACGATTGATTAGAACATCTCACAAGCCTATACATTTTTTTTTTCATTCAGCCAAGAAAGGCAACTCAAATTCCATGGAAATCTTCAATGACAGCCTCTATACTTTTTCTCACCTCGCTTTTAAAATCACCCATATTCTGTATGAGAAGAGATCATTGATATTTATTAAATATTCCGTAGTTAATTTCTCTAACTCACTATGAAATAAATTACATAAAAATCACATGAGGTAGATGAAAAATGATTGGAAGAAATCATGTTATAAAAAGACATTTAGGAGATTATTTTTAAAATGAACAATAACATTTCTTTTAGATTTTTACAGGTAAATAACATCTTAATTGAAGAAATTCAGGACATGGAGTGGTACAAAGAAAACATAAATAATACCTAAAATCCCACTTCATAGAGGAGCCCCGGTTAAATTCTTCCTCCTCATGTATCTTTGTCTAAGTAAACAAATCACACTGAACCTTCATCCTTATTGTAACCAGATTTTCCATTTCTTTATTTTTAAAATTTTAATATATTTAATGTATGATGAACTTTTCCCCAGCTAATACATATGTAGCATTCTTCAAATCTGCGACCTTTCAAAATAATGCTCTGGATTTGTTGCTGTTGTTGTTAATAAAACACATAATTACCATGTGGGTATAAATAATGAACAGGAAAAGGCCAAAGACGTAGATAATTGCAATGTCATTTTATTGAGATATGGTTATCATATTTTATTTTTCCTTACATGACTAATTCTTTAATTATAAATGTATAACTGAGATTTTAACTCTGAATTTCAAACCATGTAGATTCCTGGGAACCACATTTCATAAAAGCAAATTGATGTCCAATACATGGCCAATCTAATGGTCTATAATTTTTTTTTTTTTGCAGTTTTTGACTGGGGCTGGGTTTGAACCTACCACCTCCTGTATATGGGGCTGGCACCCTCTCCTTTGAGCCACAGGTGGCACCGCTTGTTTATAAATTTTAAATCATTATAAACCTCTGAGGTAATGGGTGTGTGGGGGTGACAATCACGATGCAAAACTTCATCAGTCATGTTTTTTCATGTTTTGCAGAACCAAATGACTATTTTGAGAGCAGTATCAATGTATTTGACAGTAATATCAGAATCATAAAGGATTTTTAAAATGCACATTAAAAATGACATCCTCAGTAATTCTATGATTGCTGGTAATACTGCTAGGAGTCATATTTACAATCAATATTTTAAGAACACCTGATGTGAAATAAAATCTGAACTTGGTAGAGTGACACTTGTCTGAGAGGATTATGACAAGGGCGGGAGGGTTCTCACTGGGGCCATCACGTTTACACCTCATTCTCACCTTTCCTGTCAGCTCATTTCAGTGAGAATATCCAGCCTGCTACACACGTGCCCTGTAACATTTAAGGTACATTCACAGTTGCGTACTTGAGTCTTTTCACTTCTTTTATATCTATGCTTATACACAGAGGCAGGACCTCACTTTAAATTCTATGTTGCCATGTCATTTTCTGTTTCTGGTCCCACTGGAATCTCGTTTTCATCAATCCACAGACATCTTTCTCCATGAGTACTTTTTTTCACATGCCATGGTTTGGTTACATAGTTCTCTAACTGTGATACAATCTACTAAGACCCATTAAATAGACATTCACAGAATTTAAAAAAATGTATTGTGCTTATGATTTCATCAGAGTAAATAAGGCCATGTGTTCATTTTTCTTTCTTCCACCAAAGGCATTCATTAATCAGAATTATTTATGACTAGTTGCATCAAAAATAACAGAGAGAAAAGAAAGCTTTTAACTCTGCAGACAAATTTCTTCCCTAGTTCTATCTACAGTTCTAGCTAAATGCAATCATCCTTCATATTCCACGACCCTGTTGAGTAATATACAGAGTAACATATTCAGAACTCCTTTGAGTTTTTAAAACAGAGATGTTTGACCAGGTATAGGGCTTCAGGTTTACCTTCTATAAAAATAAAACATAATTAGAACTAAACTAAAAAATTTATCTTCCACCTTGCTTAAGAAGGGTTAAGCTGAGCACTTGGAGAAAGTTTATAGGATGCCTTCACAGGTCCACTCTCTTCATCCAGGGCAGACTCCTATAAACCTTCTTGGTCAACTGCAATGTTCTCAGGAATAACTCTGGAGAAATCTAAGACGTGATCTGTATCAATGTTGATGGAGACCATTTCTGCTAATGGTCTCTTTAACCTGAATTCGTGAATATCAGAAAATAATAACTGAAGAAAACTAACTTCTGGAAAGAAAAGAACAAGCTATAAGAAAAAAGGGTTCTCATCAAGACATCAACAACCGAGAAAGTAGGCTAGTACCTTGAAAATAGTATGAGGAGTATCCAAGAATATTCAAGCATGAGAAAAAAAAATCACATCTTTAAAATTAAACAAATGCTTTGATCATTAAAGAGAAATCTGTCAATAGGATTTGTGTGTGGACCATATGTTAATTTTCACTGGATGGACTGAGTTAGGGAAATGAAACCGGAAATGGAACCGGGAAAAAGCCCAGTGAAGAGCACAGAAAGAATATCGTGTGGTTAAGAGAAGCATATGCTGAGAACGAAAAGTTGGTGGGTTACTTGAACCATAAAAATATTTCAGTTTTTTGGGCAGCACCTGTGGCTCAAAGGAGTAGGGCACCAGCCCCGTATGCTGGAGGTGGTGGGTTCAAACCCAGCCCCGGCCAAAAAAAAAAAAAAAAAAAAAAAAAAAAAAAAAAAAAAAAATTCCAGTTTTTGTGGGTGTGAGCAATATTGCCAGACGAATTAAAAGAACAAGATACTAGGACCTTGTAATTTATGTTAAGGAATTTGGATCATCTTGCAATTACTATGGAACACCACTTGAGGTAAATAGAAGATCTGAGGGTTGCATTTTAATATCACACAGTACACATTACAGAAAATAGACAGAGAGCAAGAGTGGAATGGGGACACAATAGAGGAAGAAATTATTTTCGTTGATTTAAGGGGGGAGAACTCTCTCTACTAGAATGGTGACAGTGAAAAATTAAATGAAGTACAGATGAATTTTATAGAATTGCTAGATATTTTTGAACGGTTTGATTATGACAGAGAAGGTGGTGTTAACAATAAACCCGAATAGAAGGTTCTGGAAAATAATCTGTTGTGTTAGAGAAATTGGGTACATTATGAAGATAGCAATTCATATCTCTGAGGAAAAATAAATTAACTTGTCATCGCTTTGGAAGAATTGGCTCAACATCTGGAAAAATAAACTATAAACTACCTGACACCATTTATAAAGCTAGGACTGAATTTTGATGGTTTAACATTTAAAAGTAAAGAAAAATAGGAATACTTTTATTAAATGTATTGGAAAAGCCTTTCAGGTTCTGACACAAACTCAAAAGCTATATAAGAAAACTTGGACAGAATTGACTACATCCAAACTAAAACCACCTGTATAGCAATAAACACGCTAGTAAAAGTAGAAAGAAAAACCATAAACTGGAAAAAATACCTCAATATGGATGGCCAAGAAAGGCTCTCTTTTCACCATATATTAGTTAAATTTAATCAACTATATAAAGATTAAAAAAAGATAGGAAAAGGAGTATTTTTTGGATGCCTGTTATACTCAGTCTGCTAAACATTCCACTTATGTTATTCTACTCACATACAAAGTGTCTCTGAAAGAAGGACTATTTTGAATCCTCATTCTACAAATGAGACAACTGAGGCTCAGTGTGGTTCAGTGATCAGCCCAGGACTGTACTATGATGATTATCTGGATTTTGTGCTTGTTATTTTGAAATAAAATGTGATGATAGTTTCAACATGCTATACTATTATCGTATTATTCTATACTATAACATTGCAGCCTTTTCTACCTTATACTGTCTGATTCTCAGCTCTACCGTATGAAACACAGCACAATATGTTACTTGATAATAGAACACCTAGATCCTACATGGTAAAATGCAAAGTGAAGCTTTAACTCCTGATATGTATGTTAAGAGAAGAATATCTTCCTTCTCTGCTGCAAACAGTATAATTCATATTCAAATTACATTCTATGTGCATAACACATACCCACACACGCGCACCCACCCAAATAGTCCCCACTGTCTGTCAACAACACAACACAGTTTTGTTGTCTTTTTTTTTTTTTGAGACAGAGCCTCAAGCTGTCCCCCTGGGTAGAGTGCTGTGGCATCACAACTCACAGCAACCTCCAACTCCTGGGCTCAAGCAAGTCTCCTGCCTCTGCTTTCAAGTAGCTGGGACACAGGCGCCTGCCACAATGCCTGGCTATTTTTTTGGTTGCAGCCATCATTGTTGTTTGGCGGGCCCCGGCTGGATTCAAACCCGCCACCTTAGGTGTCTGTGGCTGGCGCCTTAGCCACTTGAGCCACAGGCGCCGAGCCAGATTTTTAAATAAATAATAATTTTTGTTGGATTTGTGCTAAAAACCATTTATGAGGTTTGTGTATTTCCAAGAAGAATCCACTATTATGTATTAGAACACAGAAGGATACACACAGGTGGTCTGAAGGCAGCCAATCCTAGAAAAGAGTTATTCTAGATTAAAAAGTTTTATCAATGAACTAAAATTATTACTAAATATTAACATGTTTCTCAATAATAAAAACATTGTTTCCTTCATGGGATAGCATTGTCACTGTAAAATTGTTATTTTGCTGTTTTAATAATTATTTTGAAATCACCATTTATACATTATAATGCTGCATAAATATAAACATTACTGATTTCATGGTCAGGTTAAAGAGCATCATTTTTATTACCTAATTGAATGTACTCTAGCGTTTATCAATAAACTGCTGAAATTTTCAACCCTCAAACATTATAGGAATATTTCCTTATGTCTAAATATTCCCTAGAAAAAATAGACATGAGCTGAACTATATCTGAGGCCCAACAAACATTTTTTTGTACATGTTCTTTTTCTTGCGCTTGACATAGTTGTACCTGGCTGAGTTGGTTGTCAAGTGCCGTGACACCAAGCATCTCCCTGGATAATTTATTAGGTTCTCATCAGCAAAATCTATTACTGCTTCAGCCAAAATATTTGATTTTGGCAGAAGCAATGGGTGCAAGGCCTGACACTTGTGAGTTTATTAGAGCTATACTTTTTATAATTTGGGAGAAATATGCTAATTTGGTAATTATATCCTGGCCCATGGAAAGAACGGAAGGATAAATCTTCATAAGGATTTCCTTAGCGTATGTATGAATGTTTAGAGCTATATAAGCGTCCTTAAAGACATTTGTTGACAAGTGTCCCTTCATATTTAGTATTTACAATAAAAACACTAGTATTCTTTTGAGGTAGAGTCCAACCTCTTTTATGACATCAATTTTGGGCATGAGGCCAACAAAATGCAGTTTGAATATAAATAAACTCTTTCTAAAAGCTAAAGGGAATAGTCAAAGTGATCTTTTCTTTTGAAGTTGTCTAGAAATCATCATCATATCACAATGTGAGTAATAAACCCGATGTCAAATTTTATAATATTATTCTAAACTACTATGCCTTAGGAACGAGTGAAATCATTCTTTGCAAAACAGTATTTGTTACAGTGCAGCGTCACAATGGATTGTATACTGTCTTCGGAAGAGCTCCCCATTTATGTTCTTTAATGAGATGCTCTTTAACTTGGGCTTTACGTAGTCATGATGTATAGAATTTAGAAAAAGCAAAGGTATCTGATTGGTTGTTGAAGATTTCAACCATGAATCTGTATAAAGGGTAGAATAGAGCATTGATTGGAGTGTACAATAAACTCAAGCAAAATTAAGGATGTCTTTTTTATCACAACTGAGATTAATTTGTGTAGCTATAGTGAAAGCTAAAATACTTATAAATTTGATTTAATTCATTAATCTTTTTTTAAGCAAAGATGAGTGACTACCTAATTTAATGTGCGCTAATATAGACAAAGGAAAATTTTTCAGACAGTGAATATCAAGCTTACCTTTTAAAATTTACTCTATTTCAAATTTACTCTACTTGTTATAATAAGCAAAGGACTATGTATTTTCCTGTCTCAGATTTTCCATCCAAAAAGTGTTTAGAAAATATTTATATCTGATTGCCTCATATAGTCTGTCTAGTCTTCTCATTTCCTTCCATTAATACAGTGTCTCCAGGCAAGAAATAAAGGACAGTAAACAAAATCCTTGAGTTTGTCTTTATTTAGCTTATCAGCAGGTGTTTATTGATCAGACACTGTTTAAAGCAGATTTTTCATAGTTATACTCTTAAGTAGAACACTGCATATATGGATCTCAGCATGAACTGGGAATAATTCGTCCTAATTAGAAGATGGTCACTTGTTTATTATATAGGGAAGTATGTTACAGACACCTTGAGCTAAAGATTGAATGAATGAATGAATGAATGAGTGAATAAACAATCACAGGAGGAACCATTAAGTCTCAACATTTTATTTCATACACTCATACTTATTCTGAATATAATAATTAGCAGTAATTAATAGACACAATGAAATAATTCAATAGGATATTACATAAATAGTTTTGGAAGAGAATTTCTGATACATAGTATATTTTTCCATAGTGCCTAAAAAATAAGCTTCTAACCTCAGGTTGTGATTCAAGGTCAGTATCACTTTCACTCTTAGAGCAGCGTTCTGTTTTTAAAACATATTTCCTATGGCTAGCAAAATAAAATCCAAGTTTCTTCACAAATTATTGGAAACCAGTTAACATCTGCATTATCTAGTTGTAGGATTACACTGGATTACTTATTATTAGAAATAACTTCTCCTTTTTGAAATCCAATGGTGCCTGTCTTTTTTCTTTTTCTCTTTGGATCAGTAACATGAGCACCATGAGTGTCTGAACAAACTCAAGACTCTGTTAGGCAAACGTTAGGTGGAACAGGACTGGGTAGTATGTCCCCACATGACCTCATCACCTAGTTAACAGTACTCCACTGGGAAACGCTTTATGAACTGTGAGGACTCTACTGGGAATTCTGAATGTCTGAGAAATTACTTTAGAATATTATATCCAGGTTGTTGTTTCTAGAAAGTATTTATTTATTTATTTATTTAGTTAAATGGTAGGTAATATGCACCTCGAATTGCCTCAGAATTCTCTTGTTGGCAGTGAGAGTATTTGAGTCCATACGCATGTGCTTGTATGTGTCCATGAGTGATTTTGAGCTCAGGCCTCAATAATGATTCCCATAACACTTTATAGTCACATTATGAAAACCTCAGTGAGTGGGAAGCTAAATACAGTAGATCCTCCAGAGAATCATGAGAAATGAAAACAACAATAATGACATAATCATCAGAATTTCTTTTGGTCCAATTACTGAGAAAATTACAGTATTTTTATTCCCCCCCCAAAATTACATTTTTTTAATGGAAAAAATATATTGTGTAGCCAGTAAACTCTCTAACTTATCCTGTAGTCAAATTCTGAGCACTGTATAAAAGCCAAACTTCCATGGTTAAAGATTATTGAAATAAAATAAGGGAAAAAACAATTGAAGAACAAACCTAAATTTCATAATGTGTAAGGTACAAATATTGTTTTTAATTTTAAAAAATTAATTTTTTAATTTAATTTTAAATTTAATGTGAGGGTACAAACAACCAGGTCACGATATTTGGATTTGTGAGGTACAGTCCATCTTGTAATTGTGTCCCACACCCAAAAGGTATACCACATACCCCTACATTGTGCCCACTAAGTTACTTTTATGTATTAATTTAAAAAGGAACTAATCAACATTTGATTAACTGTATTTCTTTTGGTGTTAAATTAAAGCAAAATGTATTTATTCTTATCGTTAAAATTACAAATTATGCCTTTTACTTTGATAAAATTCGGAAAAAAGAGTTATATCAGAAGAAATATGTAATTATCTATGGGGTACAAGATACAGTATGTGGATAATGGGTAAACCAGAAGTTGCACTCCACCACTAGCTGAATTTTGTTATGTATATGTTATGTATATAATAAAATTTAGCTAGTACCCCATAAATCTATTAAAGTTTAAAACAGGATAGTGGGGGCAGAAATTCTATATTTAAAGTACACGTCTTCGTTCTATATTTATTAATAATTAATATTTAAAGTGCATGTCTTAGTTCTATATTTATTAATAATCATCACAGCATTTCTACCTGTATGATTTGTAGTCTTGTTGAAGGTAGTGTGAAAACCAATAGCAGTTTGTCATGTGTTTACGAAGCAAGCACCTCAATGGTCCAAGGATATATGGCTAAAAGAAAAACTCAAGGCAAAGAGTAAAGATGCGAAATCAATGGAGATTTCATTGAATCTTAAGTATTTAATAAATATAAAAAATCAATAATTGGGCAGCATCGGTGGCTCAAAGGAGTAGGGTGCCAGCCCCATATGCTGGAGTGATGGGTTCAAACCCAGCCCTGGCCAAAAACTGCAACAACAACAACAACAACAAAAATCAATAATCTTAATGTTCTTTAACATTAAGTGATAAATGTGGGTGGGTGATAAATGGGGTGATAAATGAACAGTTCATAATATGTAAAACTCAGAATATATGACTTAGGAATAAATGCATTTAAGAACACAGAATTCAGCTGGGGTGGGAGCCCACACCTGTAAACATAGTACACTGGGAGGCTAAGGCAGGTGGATTGCTTAAACTAGGACTTCTAGACCAGCCTGAGCAAGAGCAATACCATTTCTACTATCAGCCAGGCATCCTGGCACAGCTAGTAGGGAGGCTAAGGCAGGAAGATACCAGCAACCGGGAGTTGGAGGCTGCAGTGAGCAGTCATCACACCATGGCACTCTACCCAGGGCGACAGAGCAAGATTCTGTCTCAAAACAACAACAAAAACAACAACAATAACAAAACAAAACAAGAATTGGACTTGATATCTTTTATTGGATAGCCTCTACAAGTAGTCTCCAAACAAAATTAGAAGTTAGTTGCTCTAAGAATTGAATTTTAATTCAAAATCATGCAAATTTCATTAGAGTTTAATTGTCCACATTCTTCAGTTTGCAAGAACTGAAAATCTTCTACTTATTTAATTAATGAATCTTATTCTAGTGCTTCTGTTCGTCCAATTCTTATTTCTAGTTCTGATAAGTGAGTCTTGTAACTAACACATTGTTGGTAATTTTGGTTTAATAAATAGCATGTTGAAGTCAATTTATTTATATAAAAATAAATATAAAAACATATTTTTTAAGTATGAAAAATAATGTAATTAAGTAGGAATTAGAAATATTCTCTGTTAAATCTTTTTATCTAATACTAGTTGAAGCAATTTGAAAATAATGCTAGTAAATCATTTGTATAAAAATAAGTTTAAAATATGAAATTTAACCCATATCAACAAACTCTGTTTAGAGAAAATAAATCCATGTGACCCTATTGGTGACTGTTCAAACTTTCAGACATCATGAATGAATAAGATATCACTACCCAAAGGGAGGTTGGTGGTGATTATAGTTTCAAATGTATTAACAAAAATATTTTATTTATTCTGTTTTGACATTCATCTGCCTGACAAAAGTGTGCTTGTTGCCTACTCTTCATGTAATCAGATCTAGTTCACATGTCCAGGCTTCTCAATAAAACCTAGAGGGATGTAATTCATTTAGACATCTTGGGTAACATTCTGTAAGCAGGTCCTACAATCATTATTAAGTAATAATGTTCCTGAAATAGATAAAAGAACTGGGTTTCAAAGAAAATGTGAATAGACAAGAGATTTTACACATAAATTACTTGAAGCCTGACAATGACTATAACTCCAGCTCAAGGCTGTTTTTCAACTCAGGATTTTTTTTTTTCTTGTGCTGTGAAAACTAATTTGAGGCAGGTTGCATTCAAGGATAGGAAGTAATGGTTTAAAAGGCACTAATCAACATACGAAAACATGAAGAGTGAGAAGTAAACTGCTTGAATCATTGCATAGTGATCTGAAGATTCTTATAAACTCAAGCATCTGTGCAGAACAGAATTCTAACCTCGCCGTCTCTACCGCTTCGGTTCATTGCTCTACCCACGGTAACCTGCCCTGGCTGCTTCTGCCGCATTAACCCTCACTTTCTGGAGTTACCAACTACTTCTTTCTGGATAAATCCAAGAGTATGCTTTAGTATTTACATATTTGACTTACATTTAGTTTCCCTTCTCTGCCAGCAGTAAATATCCTTGCTTTTTTTTTTGTAGAGACAGAGTCTCACTTTGTCGCCCTCAGTAGAGTGCTGTAGCATCACAGCTCACGGCAATCTCTAGCTCTTGGGCTTAAGCGATTCTCTTGCCGCAGCCTCCCAAGTAGCTGGGACTACAGGTGCCCACCACAATGCCGGGCTATTTTTTTGTTGCAGTTTGGCTGGGGCTAGGTTGGAATCTGCCATCCTGGGTATATGGGACCGGCGCCCTACTCACTGAGCCACAAGTGCCGCCCAGTATCCTTTCTTTTCCAAATGTACTGTTGCTACTTTTTCCTTCTTCTTTTTGTAGTAATTTACTTCCCTGGTCATGGACAACATGCTTTTCCAGATGCTAGGGACCTAATGGTTCAGAAAGGTCCTATATAGGGGGTTAATATTAATACACCTTTATTAATAAGCTAACTCATTAGACAATCTATGAACTATACATAAACAACAAGTATGTATATAGGCCCAATGTAGGGGTATATCGTACACCTTTTGGTGCAGGACACAATTACAAGATGACTGTACTTAACAAATATAGACCCATACAGATATCTATATAGAGATGTATATTTGTCATTGGGCCAGTTAACCTACCACAAGTTTTGACTTTGGCTCTAATATATTTTTTCAATGAAACTAATTTAAAGGAAGAAAGAAATGTTCATACTTCCTGCCCAATTACATTGATTACCTGCTTTGTACAGAGTTTGGCGGAGAAGCTCAAGCATGGTAGTCAGGTTTAACTCAGATATAGAAGGAAGGGAATTGAACTAATGACTTAAGAAATGGGTGTTAAGTTGCAAGGGATGTCTATGCTTGTGCCTAGGGTGGGGAGACTAAATTTTATGCTTCTGCTAAATAGCTTAAGGAACATAAGGAACAGACGTGCTGTTATGTGAGGTGTAGAGTTGCATCACTAACATGCTCAGTGGGTCCCAACATAGAGGCTGTTTAACAACATGCAATTCAATGATGAAAACCCTAAATTAGTGTAGAGATATTCTGAAGTTCATTCTTGCCACTTTCCTTGAAGACAGCAGAGAGCTCGAGCTGGATTAGGGGTGTTTCATGCTGGGGACCTTCCCTTATCTGTAACGAAATACATAACAACCTGGATGCCAGGTGATGGGCCCTGAGACTGTAAAGGGGCATTGTTACCTCTGAGTCTGCTGTGACAGCGCTGGTGAGATGGGGTGAATTGAGAAGTACAGGTTAATGACTGTTTGGGTAACTTCAATGGCTGAATAATAGGAGCTCCTGCTGGAGTCTAGTGAAGTACACATGGAAATAGAAACACCCAGAAAGTCAGAATTCTGTGAAGGATCAGCATTTTGGATGACTGGATCCTATTATCAGACTTTTGACAAATTTCCCCACTCTCAGTTGGTGTATGAATTCATATATATCCTATGAGTTTAGAAGATGAAATAAAATAATTTTCCCAAATTATCATTGGCATCAGTATATGATATCACCCCATTCAGAGGAGTGTGTTTTGCGCTGCTACAACAGAATATCTAGGACTGGGTAATTTATAAAGAACAGAAATTTATTCACTCGTAGTTCTTAAGGCTTGGAAGTCCATAATCTAGGTGGCAGCATCTGGTGTAGGCCTTCTTGCTGGGTTTTATATGGCAGAACAGCAGAAGAGTGTGAGCACACTCACACTAGCCCTTGTTAGAGCACCAGGTGTCTATTCATGAGCGTGGAGTCCTCGGACTCAAATACCGCTTGGAAGGTCTTATCTCAGTGACACTGTTGCATGGGGAATTGAGTTTCCAATGCAGGAGTTTTGGAGGTGACATATTCAAACTATATGTGTGTTTGAGTAGGCACTGAATTCTTCTTACATATAATAGGAACAAACAAACAAATAAAAAACAACTATCAAAACGCTCTCACAATCTCTGAGGCATTTGTAAGAATTGGTTTGCTGTGATTAGCAGGGCCACTGAATCTTTAGAAGAAGGTATATCAGGAAGCCATTCATTGTTTTAAACAATATAAGCTGTTATAGTTTCTGATTATAAATAAAATAATTATTTTACAGAAATACCCAAACAACACTTTTTTAAGGATAATTTTTTAGTCTAATTTCATTATTTTTTAAAATATACATTTTAATTTTATAATTCATGTCATATTTACCTTCAGGAGAAAGGAATAGAATAACAGAAGTTTCTACAGATAAATACAAAAGGAGCAACATTAAATGATAATTATTTTCAGGGCATCAAACCAATGGCTAGTCAACTCTCTGAAATAAGTCTTCTATGTACGGGGACATAAAATAATTAAGGAGCCTTATTATTTTTCTAAGAATAGAAATTTCCTACTGAAAATATTCTTCAGTCGAATAAATATTTTTAGTTTCAAATGCAATAACACAAAGAAACCTCAAGAGAAGTGTACTGTGTTTCTTGGTAAGCTCAATACCGAGAAGTATAGACGAATATAAGAAAAAACACATAATTTTCAGAGAAACAGGAGCTTTTAACCTGTGCTCTTTATCTTCTAACTATAAAAGGAAAAATATTGAAGTAAATATACAGAGAAAAAAAGAACATTTAATTATTATATAATTGAGTTTCTGTCAATGACTAGGAAATGCAATGCTAAACTATTGATAGTGAAAGATGATTAAGCTAAAAAACTATTCCTAAAGATGACTAGTTTGAGGGACATAGAGGGATCAATTTTTAAAATTATATTTAATTGTCATTTTTCTTTTAGCTTAACCATGTCCAAAGGTTGGAAGTTGCCACTTTAGTCCTTAAAATTAGAAAATAATTTTATTATTATTATTTTTATTAGTAGTAGTAGGATGTGAGCACTCCAATTTGTACAAATAATCAACACATTGAATCCCATAGTGGCATAAATATATTTATGATCTATGTACAAATAACTTAATAAGAAAATAAATTTAAAAAAAATTGAAAATCAGCCTCTTTTTTTCAGACTAGTATTTTTCAACCTTTTTAATCATATGGCACAAAAGAACCTATAGTTAAACTTCCTCAGTATACTTAAATTATGTTGATAAAAAAGAGTATACAATATAATATACTTACCGTGCTTTGAACTTCTTTTGAAAATAATTCAATTAATGATCTTTAAAATTTTGTGCAACACACCTAAGATCCCTTTTACATACAGCACAAAAATGTGTGGTGGCACACCCGTTGAAAACCACTATTGTAGACTTCTCAGAGAACGTAGGACCAACTGTTACTCTAAAATCTGGACATAGAGAGATAGAGCTAAAATCACAGCTGGACCAGCTTACCTAGAGCAGACACCACCGGAGCCACAAATTTGTAGGAGCAACACAATGGCAATTTTGATGAATTGCTGAAGACAGTGTGGATAAGCTTGCAAGTGAGAAACCCCTGCTGGCCCAGGGTTAGAGAGGTGTACATACTTTTATTCATCTTACCACTAGGAACTTCATCAGTTTCTCATGGTGGAGCTCTAAGACAAATCCACTCATACTATGGCCAGGAGAACAATGAAGCAACAGATTTGAATGGAGCCTTCTCTAGAGCATGTGCCTGTGCCCCTGACGGCAGTGGTTTACCAGAGTCTAATTTACTTGGGAGGAAGGCAAATTAGCTAACTTCAGCCTCCTCTGGTCTCCTGGTTCTCTTCAGGAGAGAAAATAAAACATCAAAGAATGCGTGTGAAATCACAGATTCGAAATTCAAGGTGACTGAAAGACTGAGATTTAAGTATAAGATGATAAGTACTCTTCCCCTCTTCCCCCTGACCACCAGGTCACGGGGCTCCAATACAATAATAGTCAATCATTATCGGAAGAGCTGTGAAACATGGACTCTATTTCAGGAAAAGTTCAGAGGGAAACCCAAAGACAATGCAGGAAGGAAAAAACAACAACAAAGGTAATACAGAAAACAGAACCGTCTGGCCCTCAGCTCTAGCTTACCTTAAACACAGCTCCGGTCATAAATTAACATAAATTCTCATAGCAAAGGCCTATTTACCCAACTTGAGTAAAATATTACAAGATGTGCCTCCAGGCAAGAGCGCACACAGATCGAAAATAAAAGAAAGCATTGGAACCAGAGTCAGAGAGGACACAGACTTTAAAATTATCAGATAGAGAATGTAAATAACTGTGATGAATAAGCTAATGGCTCTAGAAGAAAAAAAAAATAGAAAAAAGGCAAGAGGTGAATAAATACTGTAGGAAAAGCAACAGAAACTTGAAGAAAGGATCCAAAGGAAATTATAGAGATAAAAAAAATTGTTACAGAAGGGAACACCACCAGAGAAAGAATCTGTGAGCTTGAACATATGGCAGTGAACATATCTTTTTGCTGCAGCAATATGAAAACAGAAATGCAGATATAAAAATGCAAAGTAAAGCGTCAGTTATAATCATAAACTTGAATGCCAAGAACTGAAGGATAATTATGAAAGGTGGGCTGTGTACACAGTAGGGATACCCCAAGGGGAGTAAGACAGTAAAGTAATAGAGAATCTTGGAAGAGGCCAGCAGGTAAACAAAACACTTCACCAAGTGATGAAGAGATTAATTATATTAAATTCTTCTTCAGAAACCATAGGCAGAAAGAGAGAGAAGAGAATGTATCAAGTGTTAAGAGACAATCACCAACCTAAGATTCTATGCTCAGTGAGGTGAGAGAGATGTTCTCAGACAAACAAAAACTTAGGGAATTCATTACCAGTAGAACTTACCTGCAATAAACATTAAAAATAAATTATTCAGGAAAGGAAATTAATATAGGTCAGCAACTGAGGTTTATTTAAAGAAGAGAAGAATGAGGAAGAAGGAATTTAAACAGTTTATTTTTCTTACTCTCAATTTAGCTATTAGGTAACTGTTTAACAATAGTAACATATTGAGTGATTACAGTACTGGATGAGTGAAGTGGATGATAGCAAATCTGCTGTTATAAGGAATGTATAAGTTAATTATAAGGAATGGAGCAGTATAGTGTTTATTTATTTTTTGAGACAGAGTCTCACTTTGTCACCCTTGGTAGAGTGCTGTGGCAACACAGCTCACAGCAACCTCAGAATCTTGGGCTTAAGTGATTTTCTTACCTCAGCTTCCCATGTAGCTGGGACTACAGGTGCCTACCACAACACCTGGCTATTTATAGAGACAAGATCTCCTTCTGGCTCAGGCTGGTCTCAAACACATGAGTTTAGGCCACTGACCTCACCCTCCCAGAGTGCTCCCAGCTAGAACAAGACTCAGTCTCTAAAAACAGCTGGAGATTATGGTGTGCACCTGTCATTCCAGCTACTCAGGAGGCAAAGGCAAGAGGGTCACTTGAGCCCAAGAGTGTGAAGTTGCTGTGAGCTATGATGCCACTGGATGCCAGAGCACTCTACCAAGGGAAACAAAGTGAGACTCCGTCCCCCTGCCCCCCCAAAAAAGTTTTAAAATTTATTTGAGAAAGTTATGAGTGTAAAAACATGGCAGAACTCTTCATAGGCCACTTTACACAATAAGATAAGCAGTAATAACCCACATTTTTTTTGCAAACATAAACACTCCAGTATACTAATGATCGTCCCACAAGTGAAATAGTTATGAGCAGATAAACCATATTGATTATGCCAAATACATTGGGGTGAATGGCAAACGTACATTTTATTTATAACACCTTAAAATTCACTTTTATCAGCCTTGGGCTCACCTAATTTCAAATCTGATGGTTTGGGGATTTAGTTAAAATTCATTTTCTTCTGCAAAGTCCACCTGATTTTCAAATCAATGTTTTTCAAGTGTTTTACTTTTTTCGGCTATTAACACACAAAGGTGCGGTTAACTCCTAGAGTTTTCTGATCCAACAGGGCAATGAATTGTATATAGTTGATCAAAAAAAAAAAAAAAAAAAAACTGGGGACAGTTGTGAAAGTGTCACCTATCAGCCAAAATGAAACTTATGGAATTTTTTCTATGTTTGATTTAACAGTAAGTATAAGAAGTCTTTCTTCCTCACCAGTCAGTTCCCGAATAAAGAACACTTCACCATTTACTGTGTTTTTGTGCCACTCAAGAAACTTCAGTGTTAGCAAGTGTCTTCATTCAGAGAATGTTGAATTCTCTTTCTTCTCTGAGGAAGGGAGTTTCTGAAGACAATCATGGCACTATTTATGAAAGGTTAGACGTTGCACATGATTGAATATTTTGGCAGTGTATATCTCTTGTATATATTGCCTGCATTTTGACCTCCTGGGTGACTTTTCATATAAACACTCTCTGCACTTGTATTTAAAGACAGGGGAGGGTCTACACATTCTGTAAATATACTATGCTGTCCATTTGAAAATCTGGTTATTGATCATTCATAGCAATTAAACAATTTTCTGCTTTCTCAGCACTAATAATAATTAGCCATGAAGATTTTATATGTGTTTCACTGGGAAGCAACTTCACTAACTTATCATAGCCATTTTGTGAGGGAACAATTTCACGGACATCTTCCACTGTGGTATAAAAAATACAGCAAGGAAGAATGATATTTGGCTTTCCCAAACCAAGTCTGTATGAGTCAAGGTTCTTCAGAGAAACAGAAGGAATAAGGTATATATACAGATAGATTAACAGGGTTTTATTAGGGAAACTGGCTCATTCATTTATAGCAGCTGTAGTCCCCTAACAGGCCTTCGGTAAACTGGAGACACTGGGATGCCAGCAGAGTGGCTCAGGCCACGGCCCTCAGGACCTACGGGGCCATTCGTGTGAGTTCTGAAGTCCAAAGACTGGAAACCTGGAGCTCTGGTATCTCAGGCAGCAGAAAGTGTTTCCCTGCTTCCAGAAAGAACAATTTCCCCTCTGTATGTGTTCTTTCTACCTCTAGCCGATAGCGTGGGGCCCGATAACGCTCAGGGCGGCTTTTCTCCTCCAAATCCACTTAGACCTAGACAGCAATCTTCTCTAAAAACACCAAAAATTGTGCTTTACCAAGTTTATAAATATTCCTGAATCCAGTCAAATTGGACTTTAATATTAAGTCCATAAGTCCGCACCTTCTCACCGTGACATCCCCAAATCATCTAAGAATATATTTAATTTCCAAATAAAAAATAATAACAAGGTAATACTTCCACCAGACACTGTCCTGCAATTGTGATTTGGGGGATTCTATTGTTAAGCAGTTTGGACTTAATTAGGGATCTTGATCTTTCAGATCTCAGCACGTGGGATTATAACCTTTGGAATTATGTATTTTGGGATTATGGGCCAAATTTGTGATTCTCTGTCCCCAAACACTCTAGTTTAACCATGAGATAAACCTCAGAAATATTTCAATAAAGGGTCTCCGATAACACACACAGCCAGTACTTTTATAAACAAATCAAAACAAGGAAAATCTCATGGTCGAGAGAAGCCTGAGAAGACAACGAGATGTAAAAGTGCTGTCTTGGTGGTTGGAGTCTTAGACAGAAAAGAGCATTTGGTTAAAACTAAGAAAATCAGAATAAAATACAGACTTTAGTGTAATAACATATCAGAATTGCTTTGTTAATTTCCACACGTGTACCATACTAAGGCAAGTTGTTCACGGTCAGAAAAACTGGCTGTGAGAGGTATATGGGCAACTCTATGGTATTGGTTCACTTATTCTATAAATCTAAACCTCTTCTAGAAATAAAATCTGTTCATAAAAAAATTCAAAGTTAATAAAAATCTTAAAACATGTTTATTTTGTGACTCTATTAGGATTCACTCTCAAATGATGGTTCATGACTCCAGTTATCAGAAATGTCTGATAATAAATCAAAGATTTTTATGGGTGCATTAGATTTTTCTAAAGTAATCTGAGGATAAGATAAAGCTGGCTCTTTTGTGAACGTGTAGCATTGATAGAAATTTAAGCAAAAATATCTTTGCGAAAAGTATTTAAATTATTGTCAAAGGAAGTCACAAAACTTTATCTTCAGCACCTATTAATAAATAGAATTAACTTATATGTGATATAATCCGGAGACAGATTGATAAATGAGATGCTTTCTTTAGAGTTGCCTCTTCTGATAAATTTAATATTACAGTAGCACGTTGCTATCCTGAGGAAAATAACTGAAGGTTGGAAAATGATGAATAGTAGGAAGGAATGACACAGATGAAATAGAGGCTTACACTGTTCTTGAAACTATTAACATGATGAAAAGCCTGCATTTGGGGTCTGGACAGGTCTTTGCGTCCATTTCACAACGTCAAAACCCCATTCATCCAATGATACATTTACTCAACAAATACTAAGTGGATATAATTAATATGCTTTGCTAGTTGGAGGGTACTGATACATTCTTAATAAAATTCTTGTGCATAGGGGAGAATATTCAGAATGTCAGAAAAAATAAGTATTGCTGGGATTTTCTGCAAAAAACAATATATCTCCAGGGTTATAACTTATTGAGAGGATTTAATATGGGTTAGTTAAAACATAAAAAGAAGAAAAAGGCAAATTTATAATTTGTAATTCTTTACTTACAATTGATACTATCAATGACGATTAGCTGTCACTATGTCCTTACTAGAACTGCTATTTTTTTTCAAGTGTTAACGCTCTATACCAAATGCTAGTTGATGAAGATATAGAAAAATTGAGTCTCTCGTACATCACTGTTGGCAATGTAAAATGTTACAACTAGGGTGAAAAATAATTTAGTGATTTCTTTCAAAAGCATCCTGTATTTATGATATGATGCAGTAATTGCATTTCTGGACATTTTCCTAAAGAAGTGAACATTTACGTCCTTGAAAAACATATACCTGAATATTCATACCAGCATATGTACTAAAGAAACAACTAAAAAATCCTCCCACAGGTGAATGGCTGAACATATTACAGCACCTTTATATCATCTACTACTATTCAATAATCAAAAGGGATGAGCTATTGATGAACAGAATAACTTGGATGGGTCTCAAGGGCATGATGCTGAGTGAAAAAGAAATGTCACATATTGTCTGGTTCCATTTTGATAATATTCTTGAAATGACAAGATTATAGAAGAGCAGAAAACCAATCAGATTTCCATGGGTCAAGAATCCTATCAGGATGGGGATGAGGGTGATCATAAAGCCTGAGGAAGAGCTTGTCAGTGATGAATTGGTTCTGCATCTTGATTCAACAGTGACTGTCCAAAATTTATACCTGTTCAGTGAGAAGGAATGGTACACACGCTGGCTACAAATGCCACAGCCCTGATCTTGATATTGTATGGTGATTATGCAAAGTGAGCAAACTTAGGGAAGGGGATCCAGTGGTCCTCTCTGTCCTGCCTTAGTGAGTCTGTGCTTATTTTGAAATAAAAAGCTATATATATATATATATATATATATACACACACACACACACATACACTCAAATTCAAAATTTGTTGAACAAGAGGATAGACTTGGGCAGATGAGACTATTAAGGAGGGTTTGGGATGATGTGATATCAAAATACCTCGAGGCAGTGTTATGTGTATTCCCCTTCTCCAAAAGATATGCAGATATTACTGCAGAATTTGCTGGGAAGGGAGATTATCTCTGCGTCTGGACCCCAGTATGGGGTAGGAGATGAAAGGCAAAGCTGGATCCTGTGATGTCCACAGATGTTGGATCACAGAAAGGAACATCTTTGAAGGGAGTTTATATGTGCGTGTGTGTTTACACAACACAGATCTGTCGACGCCCTGCAAGCTGTCCCTAGGAGTAGTCAGTCCTTCATTAAGGTGTGGGCCAACCAGCAGATGCCTGGGACCAGCATGCAGGAATGATAAGCCGTCACTAGAATAGGTTCAAAATATCAAGCCAGTTATTCACTTTCCCATAGGCACATATTAGCATAACTGGCAGAAAGGAAGATTTTCTTTTTAATTCTCCTCCAACTAAAGCTGCAACTTAAAACTTGGTGAGGACTAGTATACTTCTTAGTACTTTGGGAATCAACATTTTCCTGTCGCATATCATAACCGAAGGCCACATTAGTAACTCAGAAACAAGCCCACGTGTGGTATGATCTTGGCATTTGGAAGCAGCTGAAATTGTGAAATAGGTTTCAAAATCCTTGGCATAGTACACTTAGGGCGAATGAATGATTTAATTTTATAAAATTGAAATTTTATACAAATTAATATTCCTCTAAAAATATGCCAAGTTTAGAAAGCTAAAATTGAAAAGAGAAAGAGCACCCAAGAGTAGAAAATATTTTGTCTGATTGAAAATTTGAAAAATATGTTTTAAACGTATTTTACCAAAATATATCCTAGACCACCAGTAGCTATACTCCGGAATGATTTTCTATCATTTTGTCAAATAAAATAAAAGAAGTCCAGTGTTAATTTAGAATGTTACGTTTTTTATTTGTTTCTCTCACTAACAAGAGGAAATGATATAATTTATACATATAAGCATATAAGTATAAAGTATAAACTTTATACAATTTATAAAGTATGAGCACTTTACAAAACTTCAGAGTAATTTTAATTGTTATGAATGTTAGGAAATCGGGTTTCTGTTCATTCACTCTTTCTTACAGATTCTCTTTGTACGTATACATGTATATGGACACACATGTTTTGTTTTTATATAAATAAATATAATCATACTATATGAAGTAATTTATGATTGATTCAAATATATATATAAAAACTTGACAATAGAGTGGTTATGCCTACAGCTAATTGACATAAATCTAGTTCTGACCTTTTTTCACGTATATATTCACACATTTCTTATCCATCCATCCATATGTGTATGCAGGCTCACACGTGTGCATAGACACACGTATAAATTCACCCTACTAGCTCTTGTAAAGTTACTAAACCCCGTCTCCTTTGCTACTCTTTTTCTCTTAAAGTCATCCTACTCAATTATTTCAAAGCAAAAATTTTCTTTTTTTTTTTTTTTTTCAGTTTTTTTGGCCTGGGCTGGGTTTGAACCCGCCACCTCTGGCATATGGTGATGGTGCCCTACTCCTTTGAGCCACAAGCGCTGCCCCAAAGCAACAATTTTCTATAAGAGAAGATCAGATGAAACATGTCTTATTTTTTATGTCCCCAACAAACAACAGATGTAAAGTAAGGTGTCTTCTTAAACCTGTTGACCTCTGTGCAAACAGGTGATTTATTTGGGTTATGAAGCCCCTTCATGGCTACCCTTTGCTGTGAATTCAATTATATCCCCTGCAATGCAACTCGATTTAAGGGCAGGAGATAACTGAGGTTAAATGAAGTCAAAGTGTAGGGTCCTCATCCCATAGGATTAGCATTGTTTAAAAAAAGATACCTCAGAGATTGAAGGCAACTGTGTGCAAGTCAGGAGGAGAGCCCTCACATGGAACTGAGTCTGGATCTCAAGTCTCATAGCTTCCAAAATTATGAGAAAATGAATTCCTCTCATTTAAGCCAGCTAGTCTATAGTAATTTGTTATGGAAGGCTGAAAGACTTATATTGCCATAATGTTTTCTTTCTTTTTTTTCTGAGCTGCAACTTTATTTTAATTTCTTTGATTTTTGATTTCAAATTAATATGAAGGAACATATTTTTAGGTTATATCATTCTCACTTTCAAGGTAAAGTTAAAGTTGTAGGGGAACCCCTCCCCTGGGGGGGGCGCGGTAAGTACCTCGAATTGTGCACATTAGGTGAGATCCCACCAAATACCCTCCCCCCTCCTCAATTCTCCTCCTCCTTTCCCCTCCCCCTCCTTTGCTTACCCTTCCCTGTGGTTAGACCATATTTGTGTTTAATCATTCATATGTGTCTTTAAGCCTTGCAACTTTATTTTTAAGGGTAAAGTAAAACATAACAATAGGCTCCCCAAAAGCTCAATATTAGTTGAAAAATCATGTAATATTTGTGTTTAATAAGTATTCTTGAAACTAGATAAACATACACATATAGGCTGACTTTAGAAAAATAAAGACATCTTAACCAACCAAAACTAGGACCTGGTGCAAAATTAGATTGGGAGAGGGGGTAACATGTTTCAAATATCTCATTGGTTGGTAGAGGGAAGAGAGAGATTTAAGAAATGAAAGGCCTGTTTGTTTTTCTTTTTTGAAGAGAAAAGAGAATATACACTAGCTTATGTGAAAAATAATTGATATCTTGTTTTTATAATTTGTTTTTATTGATTATAAACGAGTGCGTAATTATGAGTAACAGAAGGGCATAAAGTGGCATGTGGAGTTGAACCTTACACTGTCAGAGGGATAGAACAGGAAACATGCCTATATTACTGTGAAAGCACTTGAAATCTTATGTCCAGAGAAACTTTTCAGGAGAGAGCCAGGGGATTATTTTTATGTCACAATAATTGGATCCCATAGTTGTTAATGTGCTGGAACAATAAAAATATATTATGGATGAAAAAATATGGAATGTTTTGACAACATTTCTTTGTGCCAACGTAGCTTAAATCTGTGTACCCTGAGTCAAATACCAAAACAGATTCCATGGGAAAAAACATTCAATATCTATAAATCATGGCCTGTTTATAAAATTTGCCACTTTATAATTATGTAATTATTGAATAGTAATAACATACATGTGGGGACTAAAGATGGCATAGCATTTAGACACATTTTACTGGCTTAAGTACGACAATATTGGAAATAGCTCAGTGTACCTGAAGAAAGGTAAAGAAGTATGTCAACAGTAAACACAATGTAGTTTTTTATTTTCATAATAATAAATTCTACTGCCATTAGCAAATCAGAAAAAGCAGGTTACATATTTTATTTAAATAGACTTTCTAAGATTTTGAGTGTTTAAAACTATATTAATTTTTATTATATCACTAATAATTAATGATGAACACAGGTAAATTGAATTTCTGAAAAATAAATGAGTTCAGACAGATCCTGGAGCCTGATTGCACATCAAGGCAATGTGTGTGTTTCTGTGTATGGATGCCCCGTCTGTGTGTTTTTTGTTTGTTTGTTTGTTTGTTTGTTTTTCTCATAGTACTATCTACCTTTTCTTAGAAAACTGTACACTTGGGTCATCCAGCTGCTTCAATGGGAGAATTTTGAAATGACTATGAATCAACTGGCTGTAGTATCAGTCGCATATAAATTATATATCCCATTTGAACTTTATTTTTTTAAAGGCTATATTTAGCTATTGCTTATTTTTTAAAATTCTACATTTAACATAAATAAATAGAAGTTTTGAAATATGACCAACCAGTCAGTGTGAAATACTCAAAGGCTATTAAAGAGTAAACAAGATTCTCTGAGCCTATATTGCATTATTATATCAAAAAAGATTGTGTGTTGTGGCCTATGCTTTTATGCAGATGTTCTAGAAATACACATCTGGATATATTCACATTTTATGCTACATTTCCGTCATTTCAATTAAAAGTAAAATTCTAGATGTACTGCAGGAAGTATGAAAAAAGTATAGCAATGTATGTACTCCATCTCTAAAATGATATTTCCCTCCCAAAAAGTGTTTATAGTTTGAACTTTCAAGACTTGGAACACATAAGTAATGCTATTCATGGTGGTTTGGTTTCAGGCCAATGTTCAAATCTACTTAACTCAAAATGTAATTTAAAAATTGATTCTAATCTCTTTATGTAACTACATTTTTATGGGAAAATGAATCAGTATGTCTTTCTCCCTAAATCACTGATGTCAAACAAGTTATTATTTTCTTCTTTTCTTCTTTAGATTTTTAACTTTTGAGGAAGTTGCAGACACTCTCCTTGGTGTTGTAGATTAGTTTCCTTTTCAGCAAATGTGATTTAACCTCTGGCTTCCATCCATGGTAAGAGCACCACACATACGCCCTCACTCTGTTGATGTCAGTTTCCCATCCCTTTTGGGGAGAAGTGTACTTCCTCCCTCTTTGAATTTGGGCTTGGTCATGTGACTTATTTTGGTCAGTGCCTGGAATCCATGGTTGTGTAAGTAAGAAAAACATTATTAACATAATTTGTCACTGATATTTTGTGGCTATTTGTTATCGAGAATTACTGAATCATATATAACCACTCACACATCTTTCAAAGCTGTTTCAAGGAGACAGAAAATTTGAAAAAAAGTATTACAAGACTTGTGGAATGATTAAAGGTATAAAATTTTGCTTGTGAGGGTGATGGCACTCAAAATTCTGATACTTAAATTGCTCCTAATTCCTTAAAGAATGAAACAAAACAATAGTGAACTTAAAAACGGAGGCTGCAATGCATTTTTGAAAATATCTCTTTCATTCCCATTTCCTTGCTAGAATTTGTCCTATCACAAATTACCAGAGGGAAGATAAACTTTGGTAGAAAATGAATGGTAGTCATTTAGAATCATTAACCAATGAAAATAAAGCTAACAAAAAATATAAGACTGAGACATAATATTGGGACTATACAGAAACAGGAGATCTGGAAACAAAATAAAAATATGAAAAGGGTATTGGATAGTCAAGGAATAAAAGCAAAAAATTGGTAATATAAATTTAGACAGGAGTTGTGGGCAAGGATAATTAGGGAAATATAAAATTACACAAGTAAATGTAATAATGGCATTGGGAAATCAAGGAAAATATTGCAACTCAGTGGGATATCTCAGTGGTGTGCCAAAAGACCCAGAGAAAGACACAGAGCATTCTGGGTAAGCTTCAGAATGGTTCACCAGCATCAGAGGTGACATCTTTGGTCACAGTGGGAAGTTTTGTTCAACAAGGGTACAATCAGGAAGGAGATATATTGGGGGTATTTCTGACAGCATATAAGGAATGCCCAGAAAAACAAGGTATCTGTGTCTTGGCTGGTTTGTTTCTGTCACATTATATTTTCAGAATGATTTTGCTCCAAACTACACTATAACTACAAAGATGCAATTGGCATTTGATTTCCATGAGCAAGTCATCCATTTCCGCGGTTGGTAGGACACAGCAACACTTCACACACTTACAGGCGTAGCGATGTACTAAGCACTCTCATTCGTTAAGCTTGATGTGGATATTTATTCAGATATTACACAGTTGAAAGCCAAAGAATTATAAAGCATAGTATCCCTTAGAAATCTGTGGGAAAATGTGATAGCCCATAGTTTTATTAATTCTGACATGATTCATCACAAATATCCCCAGGTAACTTAGCTGAATCTTTGTTTTTGCCAGGAAATCGTACATAGATTTGTATTTATCAGACAGTATTTTCTCAAGAGGTATCATACTAAAAAACAAATTCCATTCCATCATTTTTTTTTTAACACAAACTAAAATCTGCCTCAAGATGCAGGCACTACGTCAAATAGAAATTCACACCTCAGGCATTCCCTGTCTCTTCCCAAAGTTTATATTTTAAAACCATGATTGAGAAAATGGGCAGGGAGGAAATCTCAATTTGCATAGATGGTTGGAACATGCTATAATATTTCTACAGGAAATAAAAATTGGGACTACTCATAAGGAAAGGATCATATTCTGACTTTTTTGAAAGTCCTATTAGCAGTAGAAACAATTTATATTTGTTATCCACCAGGATCTAGAACTTAATCATTTTTTCAGTGATTATGATGATCTGAAGGATAGAGATAGATGCAGAGGATCTGAAGTTACAGCACTTAATTGATGAGATGTCATTGTATTTCCTTAAATGTTTTCTCACCTCTAAGTCAAAACCCTAGAAATTTTAATATTCATAATCCATTTCATTGAGGATTTTCCCAACATTGCTCACGGTTGCTGATATTTTTTTCTGCTAACAGATTGACTTTTTAAACTGCTTCTTTGAGGTATAATTGACATAAAATAAGCAACATATTTAAAAGGTGCAGGCTGGCTCGGCGCCTGTGCCTCAAGTGGCTAAGGCACCAGCCACATACACCTAAAGTGGCGGGTTCGA
>NW_003852402.1:34566782-34572547 GCF_000181295.1 Otolemur garnettii | reverse complement strand
CAGCTACTTGGGAGGCTGAGGCAGGAGACTCGCTTGAGCCCAGGAGTTGGAGGTTGCTGTGAGCTGTAATGCCACGGCACTCTAACCAGGGGGATAGCTTGAGGCTCCGTCTCAAAAATAAGTAAATAAATAAAAAAATAAAAGGTGCAGGCTGATGAATTTTGACATGAACACTTCACGATTTAGATGATGAGCCTGTGTGAAACCTGTGAAGTCTACTTGTATCACTATTTAATACAGATTTCCCCTCAACCTCTACCCCTTCTCCAGATAAACACTTCTTTGCATCTGTCACTATAGATTAGTTTTCTAGCATTTTCTAGAATTTTATATAAACAGAATACACTTTTCCCTTAGTAACTACAGGGGATTGGTTCCAAGACTCTTGCAGATGCCAGAATCTGTGAACGCTTGAGCTCCTTACACAAAATAGTGTAATATTTCCATAGACTTTAAGAACATCCTCTTCTATACTTGAAATCATCTGTAAATTTCTTATAAATGTCCAAGACAATGGAAATGCTATGCAAATAGTTGGTATGCTGTATTTCTTAACATTTTTATTATATTTTTATTTTTGTGTCATTTATTATTTTTTTTCCCAAATATTGAATCCACAGATGGAGAACGCCTGAATATAAGGGGTCAACTGTCTTCTTTTGGTCAGTCAGCATATTTATTTTGAGAATCATTTGTTACCTGTCTTGGTACATTGGTCTTTGTATTGCTAAGGGTTTTGTTTTGTTTTGATACAAAATAAGATGTATCACAATGTGCATATTAATTCACAGTTGATGAAAATTCAAGTTGTTTCTAGAGTTTGGTTATTACAAACAATGCTCCTGTGACCATTCATGGCAATTCTCTGTAATGCCTTTGTTTCTCTTGAAACTACTCAGCAGTTGAATGATTGGATCAAAATACTCATGGATGTTTAATGTTTTAAGAAACTGCCACCTGTTTTCCAAAGCGGAGGTACCATTTGACAGTCCCAGAAGAAGTATGTGATGGAAAAATCTGTGACCTTAACATATGCAAAGAATTCTTAGACACAACACCCAAACCGGTATCCGTTAAAAAATGATAAATTGGACTTAATCACAATTTAAAAATTCTATGTTTTATAAGACAGAGGTTAACAAAATGAAAAGAGATAGCCTGAGAAAAATCATGGATAAAGAACTGATATCCAGATTATATAATGACTCAGTAGTGAGAAAACAAAAACAAGACATGTTAAACCAAAATGGAAAAAAAGACTAAACTGATACTTCATTAACCAGGTATAGGATGACAAGTACACCCATTAAAGGATATTTAACATTATGCATTATTAGGAAATTCCAAATTAAAGCCTTGGTGGGATATGATTGTGCATTCATTAAAATAGCTATATTAAAAAAAATGTCAGAATACAAGTGCTAACGTGGTCATAGAGTAAGTGAAACTCTCATGAATGATTTGTAGTAATTACTTGTGGGAATGCAAAATGGTACAGCCATTGTGAAAAAGTACTGATGTTTCTTACAAAGGTAAGCATTTTCTTACTGAATGATGTAAGTATCTCATGCCTAGGATACTTACTCATCAGAAATGAAAATACATATTTACACAAATCCCTGACTGTGAATGCTTACAGCGGCGTTATGCATAATTGCCTAAACCCGAAAACAACCTAGATACTCTTCTGATTGTGTTTGGATAAGCTCTTAATATGTACAATGGGCTAGCAATAAATCAGCAATAAAAAGAAATAAGCTCTATTCCAGGAAAAAAATGTCTGAATTGTAAACATATTAAGTTAAATGAAAGAAGCCAGACTGGAAGGCTACATGCTGGAAGATTCAATTGTTATGACATTCTGGAAGAGGCAGAATTATAAGAGCAGGTAATTCATTTTCTGGGGTTAGGAAAGGTGGAAGGATCTGACTGCCAAAGGGGCAGCCTAAATGCATATTTCTGGAGGGTGATGTGGCTATTTCGTACCTTAATCATGGTGGTGGTTCCATTCCCATAGAATTACACATTTAAAAGAGTACATTTTACCATAGCTAAATTGAAAAATTACATTGAAAAAAATCTTCCCTTTGACCTGCATAGTTTTGCAATAAAATATAATGAAATATATCATTTCTTTTTTTTTTCTTTTTGCATTTTGTCTTCATTAAGATTTTTATTTTTCATGTCAAGATCATAAGTAAATTTAAAATGTTGGGGTTTTGTTTTTGATATTTGGCTAATTGAATGATTATTCCTTAAATATAAAAACTATTAAAGATGTGAGTCATACTTTGAATATGCAACTAAATATTGTCTTGTACTTTTTAGATATTTTCATGACTTTGTAGTCTATCCTTGAATATATTTATTAAACGACAGATTTCCTTCTTATGTGGTTGTCTCTATTCCCATTGCGTTTTGAGTGACTGTTGCTCTTCTATAGGAACATCAAGCTACTGACACACACTCCCTCAGGTATATCTGCAGGATTGGGACACGCTATCAAGGACCTTACGAGCTATTTGGGAGGTATTGGCCTTCTCTTAAGCCCTTTGCTTGCAACACCGCTTTTAATCTTCAGTTCAAATCTGCAAAATATGTATTATTCCCCCTATTCTTCAGGTGAAGACACTGATGCTCATTAAAACTAAAATAACTTCCCAAGGATTCTATTGGGTAAATGATGCTGCTAAGACAAAGCCCAGGCTTCTCTGTTTGTAAAGCCTGTTTTCTTTCTAGCGCTATCAATATTCATGTTACCTGTTACTGATTCAGTGTGTTTTATAATTGAGCTTTTAAAACATTACTGTCATAGGAATGTGAAGGCACTTTCGTAGCTTGCCTTTCATTCAATAATTATTTTTCTTCCATCATACATGACATTTCCAGAACTTTCAAAACTATATGAACAAAGAGGTAAGAGAAGTTTTCTATGTTTATTAGACGTTCACGGGTCGGCCACACCAGTGCTTGCCACCTGTAAGGCCTTTTCTCTGTTGTTATGATAAAAGATAAATGCCTTACTTTAGATGTGCACAGTCCACATGAAGAAACTGTGCTAGACTGATACAAGGAACTGCTATGAAGTCCTATGAAGGAACAAACCATGGATTCATGTACCATGTCTGCATTTCCCCTGTGCAATTCTAAATGAAAGAAGCCAGAACGGTCTGCTCCATACCTTGTTCTTGTTCATCTCTCTCATCCTTCCCTTTTGTTCACTGTTCTGAAAAGCCCTTGCCCTTTTTTAAGATGCTCATATACCAGGTGCTCTTTCATGCACCTGGGCCGACACCCAGGCAGTTTCTACATCCTCAAAACCTTATCCATTGTTCTCTGCATGCCTGGCTTCTTCTCTTGTATCCAATCTTCGTTTAAAGGTTACATCCTTAGAAAAGCCTTCCCTGTTCTCATTAGTCCGGTCAATTCTGCCATATTACCCCCCATTATAATCTATTAGCCTTCTATTAATTACTTTTACCATTTTTCAGTAAAGAAGATTAAAATAAAGTCATAAAGATACTACATTTTCACACATGTTATAAAATAAGTATCTTTGTATTAAGATTATGTTCATTAAAATAAAGAATGATTTAGTTCCTGTTATCTTTTGGTTATGGTTTTCTAAGTCAGAGTGCAACATTACAGGAAAAAATATTAGTTTAGGCAAGTAAAAAGTATCTAGATAGATAGAATTCAGAAATGAGAAAAATATTAAGTTACCTTAAGTACTGCAAGAGATGGAATGCTGTACACACACTTCATGTTGAAAAGTTTGAATCTAGGACTTGAGCATATGATTATCACGGATACGATAAAGAAAGTTATATGAAGCAGTGATTCTCAAACTTTAGCAAGCGTGAAAATCATAATCCTAAACCTTAGTTGCTGAGCTCAAACACTGAAGTGTCTGATTCAGTAGGACTGGCATATGGCCTGAAATTCTGCTCTCGTAACAAGAGTCCAGATGATACTGACCAGGGTTGCTGTTCTGTGGACCAGGAACTGGGAATCCCGGTAACACAGAATAAATACTGGAGAGGAGAGAGGAGGTCCTGGATTTTGACTTCAGGTAGGAGGGAAAGAGAGTCAGAAATTGTCAGCCAAGGAGGCAGCTGGCCAGAGGAATCAAAATTCCAGATTGATTTTTGACTCCTTGTATACTAGACTTAAAATGTTCAGCAAATCACTTCCTGATGGAGAGATTTAATCAATTCACAATACGTTTCAAAGAATTGTCTCATCACTAACATCCCTCTTCCTGTGTGAAATGCTCTAAAGAATCTTATCAAAATTTAATTTAAATCCAATGGTAAAGCGATTCTGATTTAAACAACTTTTCTGTGGACGGAGGCAGCTTTTCTGCTATGCTGGTGTGTGTCATTATTTGAAAGCTTTGCTTCTTTCCGTGGAAAGGTAGAATGGAAAGTGCATGAAATTCGAGTCAAAATACATTGACCTCGACTTTTTCTCCCAGGGATATTTTGAAGGTTAATGAGATTTTCACTTGTTGCATGTTTGATGACTTTTGATGAGAGAAACTATATAAACATCAAATATTATTCTAGGCAAAGGGATCATTAGTGCTTTATTTTCCATTAATATTTGCCAAAACCAAATTGGCACTGAGTGCACTTCTACAGAACGCTTGGCAAAAGCTTGTTTTCTGTCAAAGTCCTGTCAATATACAGATGGATTCCATTTCCAAAGGAACCCAAATAAAGCAATACTTAACATTAAAAATTTGGGGATGAAATGCTATATGGAATTTATGCCGTAATGCAGGGCTATGATGAAATGCAATGAAAGCTAAGTAAATTATAAAATTACTCAGAATAATAGACAAGAGTTGCATATATTACTAGAATGACCATTGGTGATCTCATGTAATCACACTATATCAGTAGGAAAGGAAGTATTTTTGAAATCTCAAATTGTGTACATTTTAGGATGAGGGAATCTGGCCCAGAAGAATTCTTAATGTTTACAAAGAAGTGACATTTCTCTTATGTTAAAGCACGTAGTAAAGCTCTAATGATAGACTGTGCAAAATTGTGTAGTTGAATGTGCAACTGACAAGACTCATGAAGGAGTTAAAACAGATCCCGGGCAGGTGGATGGCGTGAGCACGGGAAGCATGGAACCACCGAGTTTCCACAGAGCTGTGTACTTGTTAATCTTATTTGCTTCAAAAGTGATCTGAGATTAATGGTTTTAATCATATATGAAAAAAAGAAAATTAATTCCAGATTTTGCAAAAGGTGGAAACTGCCCATATTTACTTTGTTCCCTCCATGGCTGTTTATTAATGGTAATGTAGGCAAATGTTGCTCTTTTAGGCACTAAAGCTATGGCAACAAACAAGATGATACCCGTGTTCCAGGAGTGCTCCGTTTATTTTCTATTAGGAGAGGCAGATAATTTTGGTGGCACTGACCATGGCTTTGAGCCTTCTCTGACCCTGCGGGGGCTGCTGCATCAGCAAACGAGCAGCCTTCTCTGTATATTACTCGTTACCCCGGTGGTACTCACTATACTTGACAGTGCACTCTTCCTCCATCTCCTCCTTTCATCCATCCCTTCCTTCTATCCCACATATGTAATGGCATCTAATTTTCATTTTTGGAGTTTAATTCTTTCTATTACATGAAATCTTGTTGCATATATGGACACAGACTTAGGAGGCCAGGTCCTGAATGTCCTTTCTTCATTGTAACATGTTTTACCTACAAATAAATTCTTTAAGCAAAAAAAAAAAAAAAAAA
>NW_003852402.1:34555166-34566762 GCF_000181295.1 Otolemur garnettii | reverse complement strand
TTTTTTTTTTTTTAGGGTCACAGGTTTTATAGAAAAAAAATGGAGCTGTTTGGATAACAGAGATTGAGAAGATCATTTAAATCATTTAGTGCTGGAGGGAGATGGCCCAAGGTAGTTCTATTTGCGCAGAAGTCTGGAATTGGATGACAATTTATGGAAAGAGATTTTCAGTCTGTGAATACAGGGAAGCATGAATAGCAACATACTTTATTTTCACTGAAAAGCAATAAGGCCCAAATGAATAGAGTGGTGCATGGAGGGGAATAATTGCCTGGGCCAATTTATTTAGACATGGAGCAGATCGTATGGATGATATGAAAATTTAGAATTTCATCTGTATTGAATGTACATCCATTACAGGAGTTTAAGCAAAAAAAATCACATTCTTTGACTTACAAGGAAGCAGAGAAATAAGACACATCTGAATAGAGAGGGCTGCAAATTTAAGTAACTTCTCTGGAATTTAAGCACAGACTTTTGAGCCTACTAAGGGGTTAATGTGATAAAAACCTCAAAGAAAGCATAGGACAAACACTGGAACATATTGGCCTGGGGGCCTGGGGAAAGACTTCATGAAGAAGACTGCTGTGGCAACTGCAACAACAACAACAACAAAAAAATGGGATTTAATGAAACTGCAAAGCTTCTATACAGCTAAGGAGACAACAACCAAAGCAAATAGACAACCTACACAATGGGAAAGGATATTTGCATATTTTGAATCAGATAAAAGCTTGATAACTAGGATCTATAGAGAACTCAAATTAATCCGCATGAAAAAGCCAACAATCCCATATACCAATGGGGAAGAGACATGAATAGAACCTTCTCTAAAGAAGACAGATGAATGGCTAGCAAACATATGAAAAATTGCTCATCATCCCTCATTATTAGAGAAATGCAAATCAAAACCACCCTGAGGTACCATCTAAACCCAGCGAGAATGGCCCACATCACAAAATCTCAAAACTGCAGCTGCTGGTGTGGATGTGGAGAGAAAGGAACACTTTTACACTAATGGTGGGACTGCAAACTAACACAACCTTTTCAGAAGGAAGTATGGAGAACCCTCAAAGAACTCAAGCTAGACCTCCCATTTGATCCTGCAATCCCATTACTGGGCATCTACCCAGAAGGAAAAAAATCCTTTTATCATAAGAACACTTGCACTAGACTGTTCATTGTAGCTCAGTTTACAATCACCAAAATATGGAAATAGCTTAAATGCCCACCAACCCAGGAATGGATTAACAAACTGTGGTACATGTATACTATGGAATACTATTCAGCCATTAAAAAAATGGAGACTTTACAGCCTTTCTATTAAGATGTACCAAAGTGGATACATAATTCTTAGTAAAGCATCACAAGAATGGAGAAGCATGAATCGTATGTACTCAATTTTGATATGAGGACAATTAATGACATGGTGGGGGTAGGGGAAGGGGACAGCAGAGAGAGGAGGAAGGAGGGAGGAGTGGGGAAGGGAATAGCAGAGAGAGGGAAAGAGTGAGGGGTTGGGGTCTTGATATGTGCCACACCTTTTGGGGGCAAAATTGTAAGAGGGACTTTACCTAATAAATGCTATCAGTGAAACCTGGTTTCTTGTACCCTTGATGAATGCCCAACAATAAATTATAAAAAAAATTAATTCAGCATAATATGTGAATTCTTTTTATCTAGAGAGACAACAACTTACTATATCAGGTGTGTTCTGTAAGCACCCTATTTTATCCTTACTATAAAACATACTTGTAATAAATAAGCACAGTTTTAAAAATAACAAAATGAACACATATGAATTTCTCATACAGTTTACATTAAAATCTCACATGTCCCCTTTAGAGATGTTTTATGACTTTTGTTAAAAAATATCTTCCTAAGAATTTTAGGTTTTATGATGCAGTTCTGTCCGTTTTATAGATTCCTTAGGAAAATTCCTTGCTGAATTTTCCTTAGTTCTTGTCATTTTTGTAGATTCCTTATTTCTTTGAAGAGTCCTCTTTACTGCAAGTAGAGAGAGTTTTATGTCTTGCCTGTAATCTTCACGCATTTTATTCTTTCTCTTGCTTCTTGCACTGGTGGCTACCCCCAGAAAAGGCTGTGAAGTGGTAAGAGGAGGCATCCTTTCCTGTTTCTTGATATTAGAGGGAATGTGTTCGTTTTTCACTATGAAATATGTTGCTTCTGTAGTTTTACAGACATGCTTTATGAGATTGAAAAGTTGCCTTCTGTTGTTACCTTTCCAGGAATTTTTATCATGAATAAATATTTAATTTAACGACATATTTTTATTTACAATATTCAGATGATCTAAATGTGAGTTTTGTTTGATTGTCTCTCCCTGAAGCCTAGATCACAGCTTCTTGGTTCTCTGTATTCCAAGGAATTTTGGATTGCATTCTGCATACCATGAATGTTATGTTAGGAAGACTCTCAATTCTGTTTTGTTCTGTATTTTTTCTTTAAATATTGTTGATGTTGATCGGATTATTTGTCTTCACAAGCAATTACTTAATTGTATTCACAGTAAAAGCTCTGTTTTCTGGGTGGGAGCTTAAATTTTAGTACAGTTCTTTTATCCACAGAAAGCATGTGTGGAGACATTTATAGTTCACAGGTCAGCCAGGTATTTGGGAAAAGTTTATACATGGCATATGGGTTTCCAGGAATCTTTTTCTCCCCACTTTTTTGGGCTTCAAACCTCATTTTCCAGCAGGGAGTGCATGCTTTACGCTCTCTCTGATTCTTCAGTCCGCAAGACTGAAGTCAGTGACAGTGTTTTATTCCTTACATAATATACTGATTTTAGCTAGTCCTCGGGCTAAAAGCTAGAAAAGTGTGTACCTCTACTTATGCCACCCTGTGCTTCCAACTCCTGACTTGTCTTCAAAATCTGCCTATTTTCAGATAGTTGTAAGTTTGTGTGCATATATGTGATGATACTACCCTATGTATAGAAAATCCAAAATATCTCCAAATAAAGTATCAAAGGTAATAAAAACACATTCAATTTAGAAAAACAAGCTATGCTTTTATACTCTAGCCATGGCTAGTTTCAAACTGTTTAGCTTTTGCTGACAGTTTGGAAGTGCTTCAGAAGTGGGAGATGGGGATCTTAGGGAGATCGATACTAAAAGATATATGATTGCTTTGGAGGGGAAAAAAATGTTCTAAAATTTAGTGATGATGGGCGTACAACTCTTAAAATACTAAAATCACTGAATTGTGTACTTAATTAAATGGGTAAATTGTTTGGTGTATATATTATAACTCAAAGAAGTTGCTATGGAAAGAAAGAATCAGTGATTGATTTGATGTACAAATCTGGAAATCTGATATCAGAATGAATATTTTTGGTCCTGGAGACATGGTGAATTAATAACCCAGAAGTGATGGTTAAGGTTAATGAAAATTCCAGAAAATATTGCTGTTTTTAGAAACCTTCAAAATGGAGGAAAGGAGCCAGAAAGGAAGGGATTTCAAGTCTAGTACAACTCAACACAAAATTGAGGGAAATAATTTTTGAGCTCTCAAGCAGGGAGTGTTTCCTCAACCAGAAGACAAAGACTCAAACCATTGTAATAAAGTTAAGTGAATGGACATAGAGAGTTAGTTTAGGGCTCTTACCTGAAAAACAAACAAACAAAAGAAATTCAGACTAGGTCACAATAAGACAGAAACCCCAGGAGAAAACAGCAGCCTCTAAATATACATAAACTGAGATTGTGTTTAATATTATCAAGCTAGGTGATAGATAGATGATTTATAAGAAAAAGTAGGGAAGAATTTCCCAAGAAAATACTAAAGATAGAATTGGGGAAGAAGTCTACCCTTGTTGGCTATCCTCTCTTCATTAATTCACATCTGATTCTTCATTCTTTTTTTTTTTTTTTTTTGAGACAGAGCCTCAAGCTGTCCCCCTGGGTAGAGTGCCATGGCATTACAGCTCACAGCAACCTCCAACTCCTGGGCTCAAGCGAGTCTCCTGCCTCCACCTCCCAAGTAGCTGGGACCACAGGCACCCGCCACAACGCCCGGCCATTTTTTGGTTGCAGCCGTCATTGTTGTTTGGCGGGTCCGGGCTGGGGATTCGAACCCGCCACCTTAGGTGTACGTGGCTGGCGCCTTAGCCGGTTGAGCTATAGGCGCCGAGCCTGATTCTTCATTCTTAACTGAAAATTCTTGTACAATGAGCTATTTAGGTAATTGTCACAGTCAGAAGTATTGACAAAAATGAGAAAACTGGAATGGAAACCCATTTGCAGATGATGGTAAGAGAAAGGAGCCAGCTAAATTTGGGGTGGGGGCTGTAAGCTATCAGGGGACAATGTAAGTAAACAGAAAGTGGTTGATTAAAAATTGGCCAATCAGAATAATTTTGCAGTGATTTAAAAGCAATTAAGGAGTCATATCATCACATTAAGATAATTTTAATATTCAACCACTGTCACCTGTCAAAACAAGTTATTTAAAAAAATAGCTTTTCTGTAAAATATCCCGTAGTAAATTCAGAACAGTCAGTGCCTGATCATATTTTATTAAGTGAAGAATACATGAATAAATAAATCCAACAGAGAATTTGATTGATCTTTTAAATAAGAGGTGCTTGTGATCGAATATTTGTTGGGTGAATTTTAAAATCAAAATTTACGTACCTTGATATTTCAAAAGCTGTGTAATAAACCCACAGAAAACTGACTCATTCTAAGTCTGGTGCATTCGATGTCCTGATTTTCAGAGATGTATAAGAAGGACTTTCTAAAGTATTTACAAGTTTTTACAGGACAATCCAGTTTTTACAAAACAATCAATACTGATAGGATGATACGGTGTAGAAAGGATAATGAGTCTGTTTTCTTCCTCCTAATCAATAGCCAACTGAATCTATTGGAAAAAGGGAAGACGCTTGTTTGAATGATGACCATTTATAGGTAGATGTTATGATTGCTAATTTTAGAAAATAAAGGCTTTCTCATTTCCTCACGTTACTTTCTCCTAAAATACTCTGGATATTCCCCAAGTGTTATTTCATATACTTAAATCTAAGGTGTAATAAATTATTATTTTTCTTGGTTAATTTTAACTCTTTTATTCAGATTTAGGATTGATGTCTATATTTCTCTGCTATTTGTTTGGTTTATATTAAGATGTTATTTTCTTTTCAAATTTTATCCTAATAGAACAAAAGTTTACGTTCACAATTCATAGAAAAAAATGGATGTTTTATTTAATTCTTTAATATTTGTTCTTATTTTCACTACCTTTTAGAGACAATTTCAAACTGGTACTTTATATTTGAGGAAATCTGTCCTGGATGCCAGAGACCAGGAAATTTCCTTATTTAATTTATAGTACTCAGAAAGTATAATTTGAAGATCATTATTTTTAGAAAAATTCTTTTTTGTTGTTGTTACCACATTATTATAATCTAACAATATCTTGTCATCTACCTTTTCAGGAAAAACATTATCACCTAAGAAGCTTTCATTGTGCAAATATAAGAGATTTGTACTTTTTTTTTAATTATAAATTTTTTTTTTTTGGTTGCAGTTTTTGGCTGGGGCCAGGTTTGAACCTGCCACCTCTGATATATGGGGTCGGTGCCCTACTCCTTGAGCCACAGGCACCACCTGAGCTTTGTATTTTCTATATGTATCTTGGTATCTGATAATTATGTTAACAGTCTTGATTTGAAGAACTTTCACACAATTAGCCTTCTGATATAACTAGAACCATGCGATCTTTATTTTAAACTTTAAATCTAAATATGGTACAATTGTTTATGTCTCATTTTATTTTTATGAGCAATGTAGTCCTAATTAAATCTATTTATTTTAACATGGACTTGCAAATTCAAAGTAAGTTTGTAAAGACAAAGTCATTTCCACTTGGGCTCCAAGTGCAGGCAATTATTTCTTTGATTTGTCAAATATCTTTGCGTGTCTACAATGTTCAGTCCCTGCTCTAAAGATTGAAAATAAAACAATGAGTGAAATAAAAGTTGCCGCATAGAGTCTGGGGCATATAGATTGTATTGAAATCATGGACATCCATTCTGTTATAAATTAGAAAAATGTATAATTTTCAGATAAGGAAAGGACAGGATGATGTGACATTTTAAAAGGGGAGCTGTTTCATGATGGACACAATGTCATAGATAAATTGTCTGAATAGGTGAAGTTTTAGCTGACATGTAAGGAAGAGATGGAATTAACAAAGTGAATAAATTAAAATCCAAGTTCCCTGGAAGAGACAGAGAGTAATAGTTGTAATTAAGTGGCAGAAAGTGACTGTTCTTCCCATTTTGTGCTAAAGCTCAGAGTGACATTACAGGCTGTACCTGGGCTGTGAATGAGGTAGGTTCCATAGGATTGTCCTGAAGTTGAATTTGGATGCAAGTTGGAACAGGTGCATTTAACTATTATCTGTAATAGCCTCTGTTCGTAAGTACAACTTGTACGTCAGTCAGACGGTTGTAAATCTGGGTATTTTAGAGTATGCTAAAGTGATCTCATCAATATTTCACTTCTTTTGTACTAAAGTCTCTTGGTATAAATCTCTTTAAATCCAAAATCTTTATTTTTATTTTTTAAAACCCAAAATCTTAATCTCAATATTAAAAAAAAACGTTATTATCTCTCCACTAGCCTCCATTTTGACCTAACTTTCTATTCATTTCATCATATGACTTACCAGCCAAATGGTATGGTAAGATCTAAAAAAATGACAAACCAAATTTCTACCCTGCTTAGGATCTGACAACAGGCCTTATGCCAATAGAAACTCAATAAGTATTTATTGAATTTTTATTAAATTTTACAGTGGTTTCAACTAAAAAAAATACCGCATATCACATAGAAAAGCAGAGGAAATTTCATTTGTTGTAATTATTTGTTTTGAGTATAAAAAACAACCATGATAACATGAGAAATAAATTTTTTACAACACCTATTGCATAACATAGGAGCTTATTTTCAATAATGTCTGTATTAATCCCTTAAGAAAAGAAATACAGCCTTAAACATAGAAAGTTATTTGAGGGTGGTGCCTGTGGCTCAAAGAGTAGGACGCCAGCCCCATATGTTGGAGGTGGTGGGTTCAAACCTGGCCCTGGCTAAAAACTGCATAAACAACACAAAAGAGAAAGTTATTTGAGACATTTTTACATTTTTGTTTATATAAACACTTACAATTTACGTCATTTTGCTCTATTTTATTAATTTTGTAAAGGGCTTAAAGGTTAACTATTTTGGGGGGGAAAGGCAGGGCTATGAATAAAACAATAATTAATATTTGTTATCTCAGAAACCCAGCTCATTGTTTTCTGCAACTTTATCATTTGTTTCTTATAGTCAATTTATAATGGAAAATTGTCATATGAATTAATAAACCGATAAGTTCATTTTCAATTACACTTATAAAATGGCATTACTAAATAAAAAACTCATTTCCTAATTATAAAATACAATAGAGAGATCATATGAGATATATTCTTTGGTAAAGTTTCTAATGAAATGCTAAAGCCTGTTGATTGGCACTTTGTCATTATAAGATTGGTATTTTATCATTATAAGACACTATATATAAAACTCACATTCTTCGTGCATGGTGTTTTTTTTAGATTATTATTTCTTGTGCTTTTGTGTCTTCATGGCACTTAAGCCTTCTACAGTTGGCTAAGTCTGAATGAGATTCATGTAGGGAGACATCTAGAGCAAAGTTAATGATGCTTCACCACGATGAAGAGAGTTTTTATCACCCTTCTGCTGGCGGAAGTGGTAGGGTTCCCTAGGGAAGGGAGAGAGTTCCCTAGAGATGGTGTGGTAAGTGATTTAAATGATTTTCTTACTGATACACCATAACCATCCTTTCAGAAATGAATTTTTCCCATTACCCATTTAATATGAAGAAAGTGGCATTCCTCTGGTCACACAGCAATCCCTTTACTGGGTATTGATCCAGAAGAAAAAAATATTATTTTATCACCATTACATTTGCACCTGAATGTACGAGCAGCTCAACTACATTGCATGTGAAAACAGCCCAAGTTCTCATCAACTCATGAGTGGATTCATAAACTGTGGCATATGTATAGCATAGAGTACTATAAAATTTTACATATTTATGGTGTGGAACATAACATTTTGAAAACATAGACATTAGGGCATGGCTAAATCAAGCTAATTCTTCTCTAATAGAAACTCAATAAATACTTCTCGAATTTTCCCTACCATTTTTTTAAATTGCCATCAAATGTGCCACACATTGCTAGTGTGGTTTCAACTGTAAAAAACAAAAGGGTTAGTGAATATCAAATGGAAAAGCGGAAGAGATTTCATTTGTTGTAATTATTTGCTTTGAGAAAAAAAGACAATTTAGCCAAAATATTCTTCTGAATAACATGCACAAACTCATAAACTTATTTTTTATTTCTGGGGTAAGAACTCTTTAAAATCTATACTTTAAGCAATTGTCAAGTATACAATATATTGTTATTAACTATAGTCACCATGCTATAAAACAGATCTTTTGAGCAAATCCTTCCTGTTTAACTGAAATTTTATAACCTTTGACCAGCTGTTATTCTTCTTAATGGCAAAATCATTGGAAACTGTACCTAGATCAGGAATTAAGGCTCTTCCCTAGGCTCCTGTCTGAGTCACTGGTAATGCAGGTATCAGTATGACTAGAATAAGTTTACTGCCTCTACTGATTTTTTATAAAGATAAAAATAATAATGTGTTCAGTGCCCGCACCATAGTGCCTGACATACAGTGAATCCTTAACATGGAATTATTTCTCAGTCTTCTTTGTGAATTATCTCGGCTGCAATTTTATGCATGGAGATTGGAGCTATCAGGAGACCCAAGGACCACCAGCTGAGTTTTTAAATTTTTATGAGTTTTTAAATCTTTATGGAACATTATTTGTGCAACAATATTGGGTTGGTATAGATCCTCAGGGGTGCCAAGTTGCAAGTGTATGATTTATGTGACTTTTGAGAGTAGTGGGTTATCATGGAACTTTGCCAGTAACATGGCAATTCTGCTTTTAAGTTTTATAGCATTACATAATGAAATCAGAAAATTGTGTTTATAATGTCTAATGATGCAAATTTCATAACCTTTTGGAATATAGGTTTTTTATTTTAGCCAAAGCAAATATCTTAAAATATATAGGGTTACTTAACTAACTTTTTAAGCATATCAAATAGCTATCTTATTATTATTAAACTAGCTTCAATGAAATTGTAAATAGAGTTCTATTTAAATACTTTAATATAAAATATTAAATATTTTTTTTTTGGTCTCTGTAAAAAGGTTCTGTTAATTACTGAGAGATATGTGGAAACTGTATGCAAATAAGCATTGCATGTATGTTAAGTAAACATTTAAACATTTGAAATCACTATTTTTTAATTGGTTATTAAGCCCTTTCTATCATTTGAGAATAATATCATTCACCAGAAATTTACATCATGACTATTTTGACATTACTAAGTTTTATATTATTCCATTAAATCATAGCTAGAGATGAGTCATTCCTAAAATTTCTAGGAAATAATCCAAGTGTCCTAAATAATGAGTGCCATAGACCTGAACAGTGGGGTTCTAATTCTAACATATGTTTCTTGAACTGAATTCAACAATTTGAGATCACTTACTTATATATATAAGGTATGTGTATATATACACACAATATATAATCTTGTTTTTATAAAAATATCTTAGAATTTGCATATGTATTCTGGTAAATATAACAAATTACCTTATATGTTATTTATATGGAATCTCATTCAAAAGGTAAAATTCATATACTTTAAGGGCAATTTATAAAAACTAGGAAAGGAAACTTCTTTATGTGCCATATATATTATTTATTTATTTTAGAATCTACTCATAAGTAGATTCTCAACTGATTTCCAACATTTGTGTAAAAAAAATAACTTATAACTTAATTGTTTTTTTCAGTGTCTGACACTGAAGAAAAATTACCAAATTTACCAGGATATAAGAAAAAAATTACTGTTATATTTTTAGTTATGTGAATGTTTTCTACTATTGTATTTCTTTTGGTTTTTCAGCTTTATAGATATATAACTGACATTAAAAATGGTAAAAATTATGTATGTGAAATGATTACCATAAATAAGCTTAGTAAGATATTCATTACTTTGCATAGTCACCGTGTAAGCTCTCCCCTAGCGAATTCTGTTTATAAGTTATAGTTGACAAGCTGTTCATTAGATCTCCTTCATCTTACAAAAATGAAATCTCGTACACTTTGACTAACACATCTCTATTTACTTCACCCCCAGCCCATGGTCACCAACATCCTACTATGTGCTTCCATGAGTTAAAATCATTAAGAAAAAGAAAAAAAATGGCAAGGAAAAAAGTACAAGGCATCTATTCCAAAATTCTGAAGCAAAATTGTCTTTGTTTGTACAAGGCATGATCTTACAGATAGAAAACCCCAAACCTTACCTCCCAAAACTATTTGTACCAATAAATGAATTCAGTAAGTCTCAGGAAACATACTCAATGTAATAAAAGGGCAATTGTATAGAAACATAAAAACTATCCAAAATATAATTTTTTAAAATCCCATTATAATAGCATGATAAAATAAAATAAAATAAAATACTTAAGTAGTAGTAACTTTGACCAAGGAATTGAAAGATCCATATATTGAAAACTATAAACTATTGATAAAAGAAACTGTTTTATTCCTACTACACATTGGAAGTGCAAGAATGAATAAACATTCATTTGTGTTATGGAAATATGTCGAATTTTGTCCAATGTGTTTTCTTCAAATATTGAGATGATAATATGATTTTGTATCCTTCATTCACTTACTATGGTATATTTTTGTTATTATGAGGGTTTGGTTTTAGGGTACCAAATCCTAGCCATTTTAGATATTATTTCTGAATTAATTTCAAGCTTGATGTAACATTACGAGCTGTTTAGTCATAGGGTTAACTAATTATTCTTTGTCTTTAAATTCAGACACCATAGGAGCAGCTAAAATAAATATTCATAAAAACTAAAATAGAATATAAAAGAAGTAAGATTTCAAAGAGTCATATTCCCCATACAGTTAAAAAATTCCCTTAAGGATTGGTACATAATCAAATCAGTCAGCCAAAATACATGCATACTATGAACCAGGACATGTTTTAGGCATTGGAAGTGGAAGAACAAATAAACAGAAAAAAGCTAGAAAGAAGGAAGGAAGAAGGAAAGGAGGGAGGGAGAGAGGGAGGGAAGGAAGTTAGGTTACTTGTTGTCACACTCAGAAGTGTAGAGCTTGATGGCATCCTGAAGATTTTACTTTTGCCCTCCAAATTAAAGCTGAGGGAAGGAAGGGAGGGAGGGAGGGAGGAAGAAAGGAAGGAAGGAAGGGAGGTAGGGAGGAAGGAAGGAAGGGAGGGAGGGAGGAAGGGAGGGAGGGAGGAAGGAAGGGAAGAAGGAAGGAAGGAAGGAAGGAAGGAAGGAAGGAAGGAGAAAGGGAGAGATATCCCTCCTTTGTAGCAAATCTTCTTTAGTAACAAACTGTGTGGAAGGTTTGGGGAGATGTAGGGAGT
>NW_003852402.1:34465352-34555128 GCF_000181295.1 Otolemur garnettii | reverse complement strand
AGGGAGGGAGGGAGGGAGGGAGGAAGGAAGGGAGGAAGGGAGGGAGGAAGGAAGGAAGGAAGGGATGTAGGGAGGAAGGAAGGGAGGGAGGGAGGGAGGAAGACACATTGTCTAAAGAGCTTTTATGTAGTGAGAAAATAAGAATCAAAGTAAAAAAAATTCGAATTAATGATGAGGTAAATGCCAATATGTCCTGAAGAGAAAATTGAAGGAGGTTTTTAGGGAATCACATGGAAGGAATTACTGGGATTTGCAAAATTATATAGAGTAGGCAGAAAAGTTTTTGCTGAGAAAATGGTGATTAAATATCTGACAATGGAGTAGAAGTTAAGTCATGAGAGTATATCGCAGAAGAACATTTTAGGTGGAGAAACAGAAATTCAAACAGCCTAAGGTAGAAGCATGTCCAGCACATTTAAATAAGACTTATGAGTTTAGTATGAAAAACAAAGTTAGTGGGAATAGATGTCAGAAAGATGACGGGGGATTGAAATATGTATGTTGTGCCCAAGTCGCAAGATCCCCCACAAATCACTCCAAGACCGAATCCGACGCAAAAGCAAGAGGTTGTTCATTAACAAGCTCAGGTTTTAAGGGTACAGAAAGAAAGAAGGGAGGGGCAGGTTACTGGGGAGAGTTGATAGGGGCCTTGGGTGGTAGGGTGGCACTTGTCTTAAGCTGACTGGTCTGGGTGTGGGCTGCTATCGCTCGGGGCAGATATTGTGCAAGGGTTGGGATCAGGGGCGAGTGCGGGGGTGAGGGAGGAAGTTAAGGGTCTGGTGTGCAGAAGCAAGAGAAAAACAACTAGGCAGCAAAAACCAAATTTAAACAAAATGGAGTCAGTTTGGTCCACCCATGTAGAGCCTTTTAGACTAGTATACCAAATTCGGTTTTTACTCTGAGTACGATGGGAATCCACTAGAAGTTTGATTATAGGAATGATAATGATCTAACTTTTGCTTTGATAGCCTCGCTCTGGTGACTGTGTTCAGAAGAGATGGATGATATTTCAGGGTAGAGGCCAGACAGTCGCTGCAAGTCTAGTGAAAATAAATCAGAAAAAAAGATGATGGTGGTTTAGCTCAGGATGGAAGAGTGGAAATAATGGGAATTGGTCTGGATTACTGAAAGCTTGCTTTAGGGTGTCAAATAAATAGAGGAGTAAAGCATGACGCAGAGTATGGGGCTGAGTAGTTTGAAAATAAATGGGTGTTCTGCAAAGATGGAGAAGGAACAGATTTATAGGTAAGCGGGTACTAGGGTCTCAGTTTTCAGTATTTTGATTTGCTATTCCTATTAGACATTCCTATCGAGACATCATAAGAAGTTATTTCCCTGGGTTCACTGAAGGAGCTGTGGGATGAAGGTTCCGAGCTAGGAGTTGTCAGAGGATTTAAATCCATTAAACTTTCTCTAAGGATTTGATAGAAATTAAAAGATAAATGAAAAAGAAACCCAAAGAAATAAACTTGGGACAACTTTTAGGGTTTGGGGAGGATAGTTATAAACTCAAAATAAGAAAGAATAAGAAAATAAGAAATACAGAAGAAAAATCACGAGGTGGTGAATTACAGGAAATTGGATGAAAATGAGGAGGGAATGAGTGAGAAACTCTATGGAATGAACATTGATAACTGATTTTAATCTAAAACTTCATTAGAATTGTCAAACTCAGTTAAATCCTATGCATTTCAACACAATATAATAATTTAACAACTTAGAAAGTGAAGAAAATAGCTGTGTTTGTATTTATGTATGTGTGTATGTATTTACTTTGAGACAGAGTCTCCCTCTGTCGACTTGGGTAGGCCGCTGTGGTGTCCTCAAGGCTCACCAGCAACCTCAAACTCCTGGGCTCAAACGTCCTCTTGCCTCAGCCTCCTGAGAAGTTGAGACTACAGGTGCACGTCACCATACCCAGCTAGATTTCTTTTCCCATTTTTGGTGGAGGTGGCAGCTTGCTCTTCTTCAGGCTGGTCTGGAGCTCCTGAGCTCAAGCAATCCACCTGCTCTGGCCTCCCAGTTTGCAAGGAAACAGGCTTGTATAACCTCCCCTGGCCCTAATTGTATTTTTCAGTACTAAGCAGAAAGTTGAGATCATGTCCGGGAACCAAGTAACTATTTTAGCCTGTGGATATGGAAACAAACACACCAGAGGAAGAAGACGCTATTCTTAGACCTTTTAAAATCTCCAGAGACAGACTTATCCACTTGGTTTATGTTGCTCTGGCTTCATCTTACAGTCGTTACATCCTCTGCTTTTCATGTTATTATTTTGATTTTCCTTTGGGCATTTTCTCATCTGGACTCTACAATGACAGTCCACATCATCATAGACTCTTTGTTGTCACACTCAGAAGCGTAGAGCTTGGTGGCATATTGAAGATTTTACTTTTTCCCTCCAAATTAACGCTGACGTTCACCAGCTTCTTTTCAATTATTTGACCTCTTTTACTTTTCTGGGTTTTAATTATACCGGGCCTTTCATTTGCCAAGCATGACTGAGGTACTGAAGACATATTTATAAACTTAAAATGATTGACAAGCTGGCCATCGATCTGCTGGGCACTTTCCTTAATTCGGTATATTTTTTGGCTGCCTTAAGCTCCTTTATTATCTGACCTCATCACGTGACTAGTTCTGGCCAATGACCTGTAGGAGAGTGTGTAACACTTCTAGGCCAGAGAGAGGACTTGATTGCTGATAAAAGTTTTCTCCACTTCTGCACGTCAGTGGCAACTGTAATATGGTTCTTGCTCCTGAGAAACTAGGACGGGAGAGTATTCTCTTCTCACCCTGCTGAACTATGATAGACACATACTGAAAAATAAATCATACATTTGTTATCTGGAGCCCCTCAGTTTGAGGTAGGGCTTCTGTTTGTTTGCTTTTCTTCTGTTTTAGCACAGAGTGACCTAACCAATTCTACCTGAAACAGCCTTGCAGGAAGAACGCTGATGAAATTCTTCACATGCTCAAGGAATCGACATCTAGTCGATGGGGCATAGGAAAGCATTAATATATTTTTTCATTTAGAGTGTATATGTGTTAAGTGTATTTTCATGTTGCTAAATTTTATTATTAAATATTAGTTTATTTACAAAAGTATTTAAGAAATGTTTAAAATGTAAACCATCTTTGATAATCTCCACGTATGATTTAACATCTTAGTAAACATTTGAATCTTTTTAGTCTCATTTTAAAATCATTAAGATAGTACTGCTTAGAGGTATAATAAAATACTCATAAATGCTTATCTCCTTGAGCAGTAATCACCTGCCAAGCACTGTTCAAAGAGCTTCCTATTCATTAATTCACGAAATATTCACAACAGCTCTTGAAGTACTTCAGTATCTCCATTTAATGACTAAGAAAACAGAAAAGCAATGAAAGAATAAATGACTTACCCAAGGACACTCACCTATTGGTATGCTGAATACAGTTTGTGGGAGTAGTTGGTAGGAGAATCGAGAAAATCTAATAGGCTCTGCACTCTTAATGATTAGACTCCTTTCTTGTGTGATTAAATCTTCTTTATTCACATTGTTGTAGATGTTTTCATAATTCCCTTCACATTTCACTGAAGTTGTATATTAATACTTTTTAAAATATTTTACATAAAAGATTTTGGGATAAATGTTATCTGGCAAATTTTGATAACCACGTTATCGATTATTTCCATGATATAGGGACCTAGAAAAGTATGTCCTTTTTTTAAAGAATACAAATATGTTGTAGTATCTTGAATAAAAACTTCAAATTGACATTTCTCTAAATTATTGCATTAGCACAAACAGTAGCACAAACAATTGCTAGTATGAAAGTGGGATCATTGAAAGGATTTGGGGGTAAACCCGACCCAGGATTGTGGAAGATTACAGGGTGCGATGAATGAAGGCTCCCACACTGGAGTGTGGGAGGGAACTACTGGGTGGCAGGATGCCTCTCCTCTGCTTATCTTACGACTTGCCTCACATCTACCTTTCATCTGCCCACCTAACCATAACATGTCCGTGTTTGAATTTCCATTGTTTTCCTCACATTTAAACAATCGAGTGTCCAATATTAGCAAGTAAGCAGAAAAACAGCAAAATGCAGTGCAGCGTTCTATCAGAACTAAAAGGAAGGACACGCTGTGAATCTTTAAAATAAGATGATGAAATAAACTCATAATATGGTAGATTAGTGCAAGAGCATGAAGAAAATATTCCCCAGATCGAAATAACAAAGGAGAACAAATGAACCTAATCCAGGAATGAACGGCAGGATTACTAGGCTTCTTTTATCCAATATTAATACTTCATAGGCTTTAAAAGGATTTGACACGTTTCTCGTGATTATAGAACGTGTGAAATCCTTTGTCGGTGACACTCATTATTATGTACCATGAACTTGATGTGTTAGCAATGAAGTGAAACCGGTTTAAATGTAAGGATGTGTGGAATAATGCTGAGTGTATTGGCTAAATCTTTTTCATTTGCATTGTGAGTATATTTTAAGAGGTAATTGGTTTACTAGAAAAAAGGATATTCTTTTTTTTTTCTTTTGCTTTTAAAATGGTATATATATATATATTTATTAAATCACAGCAGTGTAGATTAATACTATCATGGGGTACAGTGTACTGTTTCTGTATACAATCTGAAATACTTTCATCCAGCTGGTTAACATAGCCTTCATGTCTTTTTCTTAGTTATTGTGCAAGACATTTATAGTCTACATTTAGAGAGATTCACATATATGCTTATAGGACGAACCATAGGCGTGATCCCACCAATCACCTTCCCCACCCCTCCCCCTCCACTCCCCTCCCTCTCCCCTCTCCCCAAATTCCTGGGCTAAAATTGGGTTATAGCTTTCCTATGAAAGCTATAAATTGGTTTCATAGTAGGGCTGAGTACATTGGACGCTTTTTCTTCCATTCTTGGGATACTTTGCTAAGAAGAATATTTTCCAGCTCCATCCATGTAAACATGAAGGAGGTAAAGTCTCCATCTTTCTTAATGGCTGCATAGTATTCCATGGTGTACATATACCACCAATGGATTTATTGATCCATTCATGGATTGATGGGCTCTTGGGCTTCTTCCATGACCTAGCAATTATGAATTGGGCTGCAGTGAACATTATGATACAAATATCTTTATTGTAGTGTGATTTAACACTTAAAGAACTAAAAATAGACCTGCCATTTGATCCTATAATTCCTCTATTAGGATCCTATAATTCCTCTATTAGGTATATATTCAGAAGATATTCTTCATTCCCCACCTCTGTTATGTTCTGTTTGAGTATTAGCTTGGAGTTTCAACAGTGCTGGGAGTACTGACCTTCCAAGTCGCACCATGTTTGCTCACCTTCTCACACGTGGGCTCTCTGCAGTCTCTGTGGCTTATTTGGAAATCATAGGAAAAGAGAAAGAGGTTTGTAGCTTCTATTTTCAGCGGAGAATGTTTCTCATTCAGTGCTTGTAGTCAAACCTTGGCTTTTTAACTGGGACAAAACTGCAAACCCAAACCCAAAACTGCAAACCCAAACCCAAAAGTGCAAACCCAAACTGCTTTTAAACGATGCTCTTAGTTTGTTGAAATACGAGGACCATTCTTGTCACAAATGTCTGGGTGTTGTGGGGGGCACCTGCAGTCCCAGCTACTCCAGAGACTGAGGCAAGAGAATTGCTTAAGCCCAAGAGCTGGATGTTGCTGTGAGCTGTGATGCCACAGCACTCTACCGAGGGCAATAAAATGAGACTCTGTGTCTATAAAAAAAAAAAAGAAAGAAAGAAAAAAAGGAAATATACTTAGTGTTTTTAGTATTTCTAAGCATGAAATATGCTATCTTTAATTATATATTGATACAAAATCTAATGTGGACCTAGAAAATGTTACTGCATTTAAAAATTACTTGAGCCCATATTTGAGCCCCCATATCTAGGTTAAATATAATTCTCTAAGAACACACTGATTGGTGATTCCAAATCCCCAAAGTGATGTGGAAATAGAGAAACGTAGCAGTTATGGCCATGAAGTATTTCAGCTGGCACTCAGGCAACTTGCTTTTAATGATTAGTAGATATTTCTGCCGTATACTGGGAAGCACTGTCATTTTACATACTGAAATTTCCCTTGATATTTTGTAATATATATTTTAATAATCAATGTGCTGCTTTATAGCCCAGAAAGTAAAATTTGAATATTGATGTGTCCTTACGAGTGGACACAGAACTTTAGAAATATGTTGTAGTGTATTAAATCTGATACTTACTCAAGCTCAGTCTTTATGGAAAGTTCCCAAATAGTGAAAGTTTGCAGGCTTTTTTTTTTATGTCATCAAAGCCCTAAGTGAGAAATATGGAAAATTTACTTTTTGTTAGTAAATCATAATACAGTTTGATTTTTAGTTTCAAATGTAGTCACACACTACTGCATGTGATATAATGCAATGGGACCTTTTTTTTTTTTTTTGCCTTTTTGGCCAGTGGTGGGTTTGAACCCACCACCTCCGGCCTGTGGGATCGGCACCCTACCCTTTTGAGCCACAGGCACCATCCTGCAATGGGAACTTTTGTTTCTAGTTATTAACGACTGCATTCATATAGAAAAACAGGTTATTATTGAACTGTGTTGGTGTTGTCCATTTCACAGATGTCCCTGTTCAAATTTTTAATATAATTTTTCTAATGCTATCATTATTATAATATACAATTTGAAAATTAAAAAGTCAAATTTCATATATATGGTATTACACTATTTTCTTTGTTAAATGCGTTGATCCAGATATTAAGCATAAAACATAAGTTACAGTTCTCTGTAATATACTGATGGTTGAACACAAATAATGAGATCCAATGCTGAGTCAAAATAACAAGGCACCATTTGAACCACATGTACACCTGGACTCCCAAATTTATCTGTGTTTCTCAAAAAATTTAATTAAAATGTTATGCACAGAAACCCATCAGTTGAACTGTGCTCTTATAAAAACACAACATAAAAATTAGGCATCTGTGGGTCTGGAATTCAAACTGCCTTCAAACATTAAAATCCACACTTACATTCCTTCTGAAAGTGAATAGAAAATAAGTTCTGGATGTGAGTTTTACGTGGCCAGGAACCTTCTGCACGTGGGCTCTTGAATTATCTAGTCTTTTGTGGTGACCCTGCACATGTTCAAAATAAATCCCATACAGGTTTCATTAAGATAATAGAACCTGGGCCTTTGGTTAGGTGATTACTTTGATGTGTTTATTTAACAATTTAAATTAGATTTTCTGATGCATTATTCATAGGATGGCTATTGTACTACATTTATGTTTGTCTTTGACTGTATCTAAATAACGGCAACCTCCAAACTGGAAAGAACAAGATTGATTTAAATTGATGAAGAACTTTCACTTATTTATAATACTCACTGGAAGAGGTCTGTACTGGACTGAATTTTGAAAGATTTTTATTAAGATCAATGAATAAGAGGTCATAATAGACGATTCCAAAGAATATTATTTGGCCTTTTTATAATAATTTGTGCTCTGCATTGACAGTTCTGTGTCCCTTAACAATGTATGACTGCCCAGAAAAGTGTCATTAGCTGATTTTATCATTGTGCAAACATCATAGTGTGCGCTTACACCCACCTAGCTGGTCAGTCCACTGGCTAGGTAGCCTAACTGGATACTGTAGCCAATTGTATCATAATGGTAAATGTTTGTGTTCTAAACATAATCAAACATAAAAAAAAGGACAATAAAAATGAAACGTTATAATCTTATGAGATCACTGTGGTGTATGTGGTCTGTTGGAGACTGAAACTTTAGGCAGCATATGACTGTATTTATACAGAAGGAGTCTTCAATTTTTTTTTTATTAAATCATAGCGGTGTACATTAATGCAATCATGGGGTACAGTGTGGTGTTTGCACGTACAATTTGAAATATTTTCATCAAACTGGTTAACACAGCCTTCATGTCATTTTCTTAGTTATTGTGGTAAAACGTTTATATTCTACTTTTAGAAAGATTCACTTGTAAGATAAACTGTAGAGGTGATCCCACCAATCACCCTCATGTATAAGTTTTTTGGTTTTTTTTTTTTTGTTGTTGTTTTTTTTTTTTTTTTTTTGCCACTGTTCTAAGAATACAGTAACATTTAAAGAACCAGACCACCAGGCTGAGAGATAAACATGAAATATAAGTAAATTGCTTTCCTAACTATTTATGATGTTCATAACATACTCAAATGATGATATCCTTTGTTATTGGCTCAGTGTTTGTGCCCCAAACATCATATGCTTAACTCCTAACCCTCAGTGTGATGGTGTTCAAATGTGAGGCCTTTGGGAGGTAATTAGGTCATAAAGGTGGAGCCCCCATGCATGGGATTAGTGCCATAAACAGAGGCAAGGGAGCTAATGTTCTCTCTCTTTTTTGCTATATGAAGATAAAATGAAACCCAGAAGTGGGCCTTCACCAGACCCTAGAACTGTGAGCACCTTGAATTTGGCCTTCCCAGCTTCTAGACTCTGGGAAATAAATTCTTTTTAACCCAAACACAGTCTATGCTAATTTGTTTCTGCAGCGTGACCTGACAAAGACATCTTTTCTTTGTTGAGACTCCCTAGCATTGCCCTTAAAAAGTGAGAGGAACTATCCCTAAGTCACGCTGTCGACACTACAATTCTAACACAGACTCATCTCTCGTATTTCACTGGGGAGAGCAGGGACTGTGAATGATAATATTTGAGGCCAATGTCTAGGCTTTAAGTGAAAGTTTGAAACTGCCTTCAGAAGCCAGGGAGAAGGTTTGAAATTGTAGTAAATATCAATCATCAAAGTTATTAACAGAATTACCAAATTTAGCAAATAGAAGGACCAATTCTAAGAGATTCACCCTAAAGCCATGGATGAGTTCAGAATAAGGTACGGGACAGATAACTTCACCTCTCCTACCACTTCATCTCTCTGTACTGCTGAAGACGCCGTGAGGGACTGGCTGCCCAGGGCCTCATCTGAAAGAGGCTATAAGTCAAGGGTCCTGATTTAAAGAGTCCTGATTTACCAGGAACAACTCAGAATTTTCTGTAGAAAAGCATATCAGTGACATTCTCAATGTGTTTAAACTCGCAATTATAGTACCAATAATAATGGTTAATTGTGGGTTACCTTAAAACAATTTCCCTATGTGTTGCTCTTGAGTCTCAAATATTGCCATCAGTGAAATGGAGTGGTTTTTTGCTTACTGTAAATGCAATTAAATAGGTCTTAGTAGCTTATTTGCCTTTATATTTATTTATCATATGCTAATACTAAAATCTGATTTTATCCAGACACACCCAAAGACGTCAGGTGAGCAATCATCACGGGCAATATGTGGTCACAGCAGTAGTTGCCTGTGGGCTACAGACACAGGCTGGGAGGAAATGACCCGGGCAGAAAAGTAAATTAACAAGCCCACATTGAAGGTGATCGTGTAAACCTCGAGATAAGAAACCCTTGTCTAAATTTCAGAAAGAAAAATATGGGTGAAATTAAAAATCAGGAAACAAGTCGTAATGATGAGGGAAAAATAATCACAAGACAGGTGGGCATACTCGAGTGGGTGTGGACGTAAGCTGTAGAGAAAGGATTTCAAACTTAGCTCCATTTCTTATTAGTGGAAATATTTAAGCCTCAGTTTCATCACCTAAAAAATGAGTTAAATCATGCCTAATTTCACACCTAGTAGATACAATGCACCCTGGCTTGGTGAAGGGGCACATTTGTAACTTTGACTGAAACTATACAAATGGAATTCATGTCACCAGAACAATTGAACCCCATAATATCCCGAGATTATAAAAGAACCCCCCCCCGAATAATTGTTCTGCTTGTGGACATTCTAGTCTTCCTTTTGGTTGATATTACACAAAAGCACCAAAAGACATATTTTATAATATCCTAGCAAAGATGATGCCTAACTTACTGATTTTATGTGAATGTTAAATGCCCTAATGTATTTAAAATGTATAGCAAAATTTCTTAGAAAATTGATCAATAGGCAAGTACTGAATCAGGAAGTAGGATAAGCACAAGCTTGTATTCCTAGAAGAGATTTTGCCAAATAATGAGTTAGCATGTGGCCAACAGCTTTGCCAGTAGCAAGGAAAGTTTGAAATCTATTGGTTCTTTATCCTTTCTACAGATAGAGATTAATATGATCATTTAAATCTTATTTATAGGTTGTGGCAATTTGCCCAAAATATAGTGGCTGATCATAATGGGTTGAAGGAATAAATCCATGCATAAGTCAGATAACTGGATATAGGGAAGCACTGGATTTTAATCAAATCCTTAGTTCTAATTGCAGTCATTTCCCCAGATAGCTGCAAGACTTGAACAGGTGAATTAATCTCTGGATGCTATGTGGCCAAATGGATGAAGCAATGTTTGGAATGTAGCAGATTTGATTTTCATAAAAAAATGTTTCAATCTTAACTGATGTTTTTCCTTAACTCGGCACATATTCCCCCCACTTGCTGTTTTGGGGGCTCTAAATATCCTTCATATGAGTCTCCTTCATATCATCAGAAGTGCTATTTGAATACAATAAAATTCCTACTAACATATGTAAAACATAATTAAAAAGTAAAAATACAAGCAAATGCCTGGAAGCTTAAAGGGGTATAAATGGGATTAAGATTACTGGCACTTTGCACTGGACCCTCAGAGAAGGAAATTTGAGAATGGATAAGGTATCACTAGGAAAGATTACTTTTTGTTCAGAAAAATAAAAAATAAAGGTTTAATCATCACTATCTGTATCATCAGCCATGTTATGCTGGCAACAAAGGACAATATAGGTGGCCGCAGTATTTTCTTTCTTTCTTCTTCTTTTTCTTTTTTTTTTTTCCACATGGCGTCTGGCTCTGTCACCCAGGCTGGAGTACAGTGGTGCCATTATAGCTTACTTCAGTCTCCCATTCTGGGGTTAAGGATCCCCCTGCCTCAGTCTGGGACTAAAGAAGCATGTCCTAAACTCAGCTATTTTGTAGAGATGGGGTCTCACTCTGCAGCACTGGCTGGTCTCAAACTCTGGTCCCTGCCTCAGCCTCCCAAATGGCTGGGATTACAGGCATGGGCCACAGCCCTCCGCCACTTCATATTATGACTGCTAAATGTGTTATGTTAAAACAGATTCTACATTGCTATAAAAAAGTAGAAATATACATTTAAAAATATCATACCATAGTTGTAGTATTCTATAACCTGGTTGTTCAGCAAACATTTATTGAGCAACTACTATGTTCTTGGCTGTATTCCAGGTGTTAGTGAAATCAGAAGAATGAGATAAGCTTGGTCCCTAAAGCCTTCATTTCAGTAACTAAGGCCAGCAGGCAAGAATTCAGTAAATATGTAAAAGGAATTATAGGATCAAATGGCAGGTCTATTTTTAGATCTCTAAGTGTTCTCCAAACATCTTTCCAAAGGAAATATATTAATTTGCATTCCCATGAGCAGTGTAGAAGAGTCCCCTTTTCTCCACATCCACGCCAACATCTCTGGTTTTGGGATTTTGAGATGTGAGCTATCTCATTGGAGTTAGATGATATCTCAAAGTAGTTTTGATTTGCATTTCTTTGATGATTAAGGATGATGAGCATTTAGGATGGGTGGAGGGAGAGTAATTGGTAGGATCACACCTACGGTGCATCTTACAAGAGTACATGTGAAATTTATAAATATATTTATATATTTATAAATATATAAATGTCTTTCATTTTTTATTATTTATTTATTTATTTATTTATTATTATTTATTTTATTTTATTTTATTTTTTTGCAGTTTTTGTCCTGGGCTGGTTCAAACCCACCACCTCCGGCATATGGGGCTGGCACCCTACTCCTTTTAGCCAGAGGTGCCACCCTAGAATATAAATGTCTTAACAAGAAAGAAAATGCCGTGAAGGGCATGTTGACCGGTTTGATGAAAACATTTCAAATTGTATATGAAACCAGCACATTGTACCCCATGATTACATTAATGTACACAGCTATGATTTAATTTAAAAAAAAGAATTCAGTGAATAAACTAGAGCAAGTAAGAAATAATGATGAGTAGAACTCAGCAAATTAAAATAGAGTAATGTAATTGAGAATATCTGACTAGTTTCTTTGACGGGAAAGATTTCTCCAGCTACCATGCAAATAATGGGGTGCAAATAAAAACAAAAGCAGAGATAGCTAGCAAAAGACAGTTTCAGGGTTCAGCTGTGGGAGAGGGTTCGTTTGAACTTGGTTCAGGCTCGTTAAAATATTGGTGATACGTTTCGGAATCGTGTTACAGAGTTTGCTCATATATCGAGCTAGGGAAAGGAGGAAAGAGGGAAACCAGGATAACACTTACATAGTTGGGCTTGAGATTCTGGGCCTATATTTAATGACAGAGAAAGGAGAGAAGAGAGGGAAGGTTTAAAGGAAAAAAAAAACAACACAAAGTTTTCTTGGGAAAGGTGCTTTTAAGTTTGAGAATCTTCTTTTGACCTCAGTAGAGAGGTCAAAGAAACAGTGGGATCTCTAAAGAAAGTTCAGAACTGGGGGTGCAGAAGGAGAGTAACCTGTAAGTCTTAATAACTCTGCTTCATTTGACCCCCATAACTTTGTGCTATGCCTCTCGTCCTTGGCTTTCATGGGCCAACACTTTTTAGGTTTTACTTTTTAAAATTATGAATTACAAAGACTTCCCCACCACTCACTGGCTTTGTCATCACTAACCTCAGGAAATATGAGGACCCCTTTCAATCCTTACAATATAGTATAAAAATGGGTTTATGCATGAATTAAACAAAAGATCTTTTGTGCCTGCATCATAGAACTCTTTTCTATTCTCTGGAATTTTTGTTCTTTTTCTATAATGAATATAAGACCATAGTGTTTTCAACTAAAAAAAAAAAAAAAGAGTCTTTAAAATTCTAGTTAAAAACAGTCTCCAGTAGAACCCCAGGGAATAGTAAAGATAAAACAGAGATGGTCTGTGTAAGGGAGAATGGTAGGATGTGGCCTTGAAGGTAATAATATGTGTTCCTAGCTGGTACAGAGAGCGGTCCACTTAGGCCTCTGCTTATATGAAATGGGATTAAATTGCATCTAAGGCCCCTGTAAGATGAGTTCAGGATTTTATTAAGATATTGCCTCGGGAAGGAAGTATCTCCTATGAATTCTGCTGGATCTGAATTAGTTTCAGATGGTTGCCAATACGAGGATCTGCAGGTGGTGATCTACACACGTGGGAGCACCTGGGTAGACAGAGGTGAGGGATGGAGACAGAATCTGACACTCAGAAATGTTCTGCATAGCGCAGAGCAGTTGCTATATGATTTGAAACACATGGTCCATACTGCACAGACTGGAAAAACTACACATTGATAATTGAGATTTCACAGTGTGACACTTTGCATTTCTTCTTTTATTTAGAATCCCAGGCAGGGGAACTAATCGACATTAGTATTTGCTAAATACCTAAGGGATTAACCATTTATAAAATTTTTTTTAACCATTCAAACTGTGTTCAATTGTACAATTTATTTTGTAGGAATAGTAATGAATAAGTGTATTATTTCCTTCTCCAAATGTTTGAAGAGTACGCAGGGAATGTATTTTAGCAATATTTCCTTTATGAATCTGGAGACATCACTATGGGCAATAATGATATGGTGTAGATGGTGAAGATACGCAGCAGATGTTAACGAGGTTTTCGGAGGACTGAATTATTTCACGTATTGTTTTACAAGTGTATCAATTTCTCCTTGCTTGTCTCATTATGGGCAGCAGATATACTTAGGGATTCTTTTGATATATATAACGATGTTTCAGTCCTGCCTTCACTACTGTCCCAAAGTGAACGACTACCATTTCCAAGGCTTCTATAATTCACCTGGCAATTGTTCTTTTCTCTCAATTCATTCTATAAAATTTATTGAGCACTTAATATATGTCAGGAATTGTTCTAGGCACTTGGGACGCATTAGCGAACAAAACAAAGATTTTTGCCATTATTCTAGCAGTCAAGAGATTAAAAAATAGGTCAAATATTCTGCATACTGAAACTTGGGCTATTTCTTTAAAAAGGAAGTTAATGAAGAATAACAGCGACAGAGAATACTGGGTGTGGGAGATGACGGGGGAAGAGGGCTGGTTGCAAGGCAAGGTGGATCTCATTAAAAAGGTGACTTAGAGCAAATATTTAAAGGAAGTAGGGGAATTCGTCATGCAGACATCTGGGAGAAGAGCTTTCCAAGCGCAGGGAAATTAGCAAAGGCCCTGTTCTGGGAGCGTTCCCGCAGCCGCACAGAGGCCAGCATGCCTGGAATGACTAGCGATGGGGGAATAGTAGAAAATGAGGTCAAAGAGAGGACAGAGGACAGATCATTTTTACTCGGTTTGTAATGCAGAGGTGTACACTCCAGCGGGAGGTGATGTCCTGGCATCCTGAAGCTCCCTGGGTTCCCTAATCCTTTGCTCATCGAGTGGGCCCCTAGATATTAACAGGACTCATCTTTTTTTCCTCTGAAATACATGTATTTTCCTAAGGCTTCAATTTGTTTAGTATTCCTTGCTCATCAGATCCAATCAACGTATTTCACAGATTAATTGGAGATTGAGGCAATGTGATAGTCAGCAGAATATCCTAGGAGTATACGTCGCTTTGGATTATTTTATGACAGAGGGTAAAAAGGGTAACTGTAGCCTGTGTAAGACTATAGGTGGGTACTACATTTTCTATCCCAGGTGACTGTAAATTGCTTCTGATTCTTGAGAAGTGGGGACAGATGAAGCTGAATCAGCCCATACCATGAATCTGAGTCTTTGCGTTCATTCATTCTAGCAAAGATTCCACACCTGGCACACTGGTTTTGATTAGGGCTACTATTATAGCTATCCTTGTAGTAGTGTTCTGGTATCTTCCATGATTCATATTTGTTATAGGAGCTGGACTGGTGAATTAAATGGATATATCTTGGGTCCACTGAACCATCTTTAAATGTGGTACCAATCTTTGCCAATCATCTTTGGATAAAATATTTTATTATTATTATTTTTTTTCTATCTTGGCTGGGATTTAGTGCAGTTGTGTGAGAGGCTTCTTTACACTTGACCTGAGTCACTGTGACACTCTTTATTCCAAGACAAACAAAACCAAACCCAAACGAGTATTCTGTTATCTCTTTGGTGTGGTTTTTCTCAGACAGACTCATGGAACGGAGAAATCTCCACAGATTGGTCCAGATGTCCAGGGAGTGTGCCCCACGCCCGACCTGAGCAGGGGTACGTTTCTCACCCACAGTCCAGTTTTCCCGTACTAACTAGGTGGCAATCATACCACATGTGGTCACTGGCTTCAGTGTTACCTTCTGTCCGTGCCCAGAACTTGTTTAAGTGTCTCTGTTACGCATTCCCAGTGAATCATTACCTGAATAAACCCGCGTATATAAATTTGGGGAATGCCTGAGCATTTGTTTACACTAAATGCTTTGCTGGGATATTGTTGGGTCCTTATTCCTCAATTTGTAAACCATTTCAGTCAGTGGGGTCTTCATCTGAGAACAGTCGCAGGTCTGGGAACTGGGGAAAAACATCCTGAATTGTTTTACTCAGGCATCTTCCCTCAGAATTCCCATTATCGGCCCTTAATTTCTTTTTGTTCCAGTGCTGTAGGGTACACCTGTTGGCTGCCCACCTGCCTCGTCCTGGGTTTATTTACTGTCTGCTTAGTCCCCTGTCGTCAGGCTGCGGACCTTCCCTCCAGCACTAAGTATGAACAACTAGTCTCTGTCATGGTCACATTTATCACCTCCTCCAGGGATAAAGCTGTCCCCAAGGTACATCTTAATGCTTTGCAAAACAGTATACTCGGGGACTTCAAATAGAAGATAATGGGCTGAAAGTTTGTGGTTTTATGTGGGACACATTCTCACGTGAACATTTCTCTGAGGCTTTTGACCCTTTGCCATGACCTCTGACCTTTCTACTTCAGTTAAGGTGGGACATCGCTTTCAACGTCCTTCCGGCTGTCAAACTTCAACCTAGTCGAAACTTACGAGTTTCACTTTTCCAGGATCTTTGCCAAGGAATTAGACATTGCATCGTGGAAACGTGCTCTCATATTGATAACCTCTGATTAAATTCTTCCTTACCTAACTCTTTCTCCTTCATCTATCATTTTCATTATCTATTTCCACAAACATATACCATGATGTTGCTAGTGCACGTTGGCTTTTGTACTTTTATGCCTTTTCTGAGTATAACTCTTTTGCTTTCAGAACCCCAGCACTCCCTGGAGTATGTTGTAACTTAACACTAGTTAATGATCTGGTGACCGAGAAGAAAGGAGAACATCCTGAGAGGGGAAGGTGTCTCCCTGCAAGACGGAGCCCTCTTCATCACCTTTAAATAAAGGCTGGGAATGGGATCACATCTCCAGGTTTTCAAGGGCCTCAAGACAGATATGCACATACCCTGTCTGAGGTTCCATTCTTCCCCAATTAGAGCTTGGATTGAAAAATTAAACCTGCCCTGCAATTCTGTTGCCCTTATAATGACATCCTGTGCCTGATTCTCAGCTTCATCTATCTTGTAGCTAGGAGATGAGAATCTCTGTATAAACTGCCAAGAAAGCCCTCTGGTTTTCAAATTTCACCCTAAATTAGTGATTAATTACCCTTAGCCTCTGATTATTTTCCACCAATGCATTAGTATCGGAGAAAACAGCATCTCTCCAATTTTCTTGCCCCAGACAATTAATGCTTTCTCTAAACCTCTGCAATTCCTGACAGATTGTATGCGAGACCAGGTTTCATTCTTCTAAGACGGTTCCACATCTGTGAAATGTATAACAATGACACCACTCGGGTTTGCCAGGGGCTGGCAGGACTGTAGCCACCACCATCTACAGCAGTCTCATTTCCAGCCAGCTGGATGGTGTTTAGTTCCAAAATGACATCTTCGGTTTTCTTCTTAGGATCACACTTAGGACAAACTATTTTCAGTCCAAGCCTCCAATAAAGACAATTTGGAAGGGAGAATTTTACTCAGGTGGTTTACTGGGGGAGAAGAACTACTATGAGGCACAAGGACAGGGCAGAAAAAGAAGTTGAAAAATGATTCATTTGCAACAGCGGTCTTAGCTAATCTTACCAGAAACCCTGGAGTTCAGATGAGCCTTCAGAGTTGTCCAGAGTTTAGGCAAGAAGGTTGGGACTTTGTGTCTCTGTGTCCAAGTTTCACTGGACTTAAACTACATCTGGAGGTGCGGCCTAACCATGGCACTTCGGCTCCCATCCATTTGGACCATAAGGCCCAGCAGCGTGCTCCAAGCAGCCCATACTCCTGGAGAGCAATGGAGTCAGAAAAGTTTGCCCGCCAAAGTCAGAACAGAGGCATCAGCGCCTCTGCCCCAGCACTGTTGAGGTGCATCCCCCCTCTCCAGCGCCCCCCCTGCTTCCACTCCGGTCACTGTTTCCCAACTGCTCTGCAGCAGCCCCCACAATGCCCAGGCTTCTCAGGGCATTCCCGAACACTCTGGGCTGTGCAGGGGCAGAGCTTCAGGCTGCCAGGCAAGGGGAAAAGGGTGGGCTGGGAGTGCAGAATTGCGGGGAAAATATTTTTTCAATTTTATTCTTGGCAGGATGATGCCTAGGCTCACACGTGGGGCCTCCCTTTAGAAGGAGACTTGGTGTTGAGTGGCTATCTCCTGTGCCATAAAATCAGGGGTCTTGGTTTCCTGCTTTCTTGCAGGGAGCCCACAGTGAGCTTCCCACTTGGGGGATGAGTCTCTCATCCTCTTGGCGTCGGGCTTTGTATCTGGGATTTATTTTCTTGGAGTCACAGCTCGCTTCAGCAGAGTTGATGTGCATTTGTCTATCTTCTTTTTTTTTTTGGCAGTTTTTGGCTGGGGCTGGGTTTGAACCCGCCACCTCCGGCATATGGGGCTGGCGCCCTATCCTTTGAGCCACAGGCACCGCCCCTCTAACTTCTTTTTTTAGCTCAGCTCCCCATCTTTGGCTTCACTGGGTCCACTTCTGTCCAGTATTTCTCTCTCTGGACAGGAGCTTCTGGCAAAAGCTGCCTCTAGTTAGCCATCTCCCTTCCTCTTTCAAAATCAATATATTGTTGAACCATTTTTAATACAATTTAATATTTTGTACATTAAACATTTTAAAATATTTTACTAGATGCGTGCATAGTAAGCATGTCAAGAAAAGTTGGGATAATTCTTAACTATCTAGAGGCTATTGTTGTGCTTTAGTCAATCTAAAAAAGGATATGAAGCATTATTTTTAGCAATGATTTATTGAAAATATAATTAATCTTTTCATCTGTAACTTTCTCATTTTTGAAGAAGTGATTCTGTAAAATTTCATTTAAATCAACTATAAACAGAAATAGATATCTTACACTTCTTTCTAAAAATTATATATGTCTTTCTTTCATTTAAGTGAAATTTAAAGAAATTGTATTATTCTCCAGATATATCATAAAAGGAAGTAGGGGATGCTTTTTATTAGTTACTTCAAAAGTTACTAATTTTCCATTTTTAATGATTCTATTGGATTTGTAACTCAAATAATAAGCATACCATTATCTCATATATAAATTAATAAGAAAATAAAATTGGAAGTGAAATCTGTATGTATTATAAACTACTGATTATTAGTGTAAAAATAATTGGAGCTCATAATGGCAGTAGAATGTGATCATTTATTAGAGCACAATGGTACTGAATATACTATGACAGTTAAACACCAGAACTCAATATCAAATCATTTAAAATCTAACTGTAACATGAAAAACGGACATAGTATTTTAAAATACACCACAAAATTATACATAATACAAAATATACAGGCTTGAGATATATAAAGGGTAAAACATTTCTACTGGAAAACCATCCTGATGACTGAATGTGGCAAGAGGCACATGTATAATTTCAAAAAGGTATTTGTCACTCTAATTTGTGAAACTTCAATTTTACATTTTATGGCCTGACATTTGAAGGATTGATATATTTAGACACAGGTTTGTGTATGTCTCTTGAGCGAGAGATGACCAGATTTCTTAGATAGACTTATATTATCATTAACCAGAAGCATTGACTTATAATCCGATATTAAGGAATATTGCTAGAACAATGATCCAATAATCTCTGTTCTTCTAATTGTCTTTTAGAAATTGAGAAATGAAGGGAAAAAACACTTGTTTTTTTACAGAATCTAAATATTCTCCATAAATATTAAATATTGAATGAAAGTACATTTTAGCACAGCAAGTTATCTTTTGAATATCTGCCATTTACATTTTACTAGTGTCTGGATGTGTGGAACCAGACGTGATTTCAGAAGGTACACAGACAAGAGGAGAAGTCAGGTTTCTAAATAAACAATGATTGCAGGATAAGTACTGGTAGATTGTGAGACAATCTATAATGCAGGTAGGAATTATTCGACAGGGTTGTAATGATTTGTTCTATTTGTGGAGATCATTAATGGCTTCTAAGTGGAGCAGAGTGGTTTGAGTTTGCTTCAAAAAACAGATAAAAATCTTTAGCTAAAGAAAAGAGAATTTGAGGTAGAAGAACTTTTACAAAGGTAAAAATTGTGAGAGACCTACGAGCATGATTATAAATCACTTATAGCCTGTCACTAGAATGATTAAAGAAATGCTCGGGTGGTATAAGTCCACCTTGCTTTCTGTTCCAAATGGAAATACTTTAAATCTATTTGGTGACTTCCCAGTTTCCAATGAAACTGCTACTCATATTTCTAGATTATTTCTTATTCAAGAGAGAGGCTATATCCTTCCTCTAACTAGGTTGGTTCCAAGAAAACTTCAACAAATATTATCTATTCTTCCATGGATCTCTGCCTATCTTGATAATCCTGGACCTGGGATCCTGGACTGCTATGTAACAAAGAATACAATGGGAGATGAACCCTAAACATACTCCCATACTTTGAACTTGGCCTACTTAAAAGTGTGTTATTTCAGCTTGTGAACTAGAGTATCCAAATGTCTGTAGTCCTTGCTGAACCTTAAGGCAAATTTTCTGTTATTCTATCAGATGGGAGGGAGATATCAGAATCTGTTTTATCTTTACTGAGGCTTAGAAATTTTTGTAAAGAGAATATAGAGGTTGATTCATCTGTATTTCAGCTTCAATGAAGTCTAAGTCCCTAACTTACCTTTTTCAATCTTTTTTTTTTTTTTTTAATCTTAGGGGGCACACTTGAACCTATACTTAAACTTCTGTGGCACACTTAAATTATGTCAATCAAAAAGAAAAAGGAAAAAAAAAAAGGAATATTCTTACTGTGAGTCAAACTTCTTTTAAAAGCAATTTAATTAATTTATTTAAATAATCTTTAAAAATTTTTGTGACACCCCCGAGATCCTCTCATGGCACACCAGTGTGCTGCGGCACACCAGTTGAAAATCACTGCATTACCTCTTCTCATTTTCACTGCCCATATTTCGTCAGCATCCACTAACCAGAAATAGCAAGTTTGGACGAGAAGAAAGTGAATTGAGTGTTGAGTAGGGTAGAATTTAGGTGTTCACTGATTTTCCATTTTAAATACGACTACTGATAACAGCTACCATAAATCATCAGTTTTATAGCAGGGATGACCTTTATATATTTAATTAATTATTCATATACTAAGTACCTTATATAAATAGATGAGAGCATTCAAACTTCTAAAAGGCATCAAAGGAAAAGTTAAGTATGTCTCATAGATTTAGAGGTCATCTATGGAGATGATAACTGAGTTTTTGAAAATAAATACACTACTTAATGGCTAAGATAGAGTGTTCATGGTGAGAAAAGAGATGATTGTTAAGCCTTATTAAATCCTTCTGTGGAAAGGGTGGTTTTTACATTCAGCTTACTTCCATGACTCCTGTCAAGATTCCTGGGTGACTATGGTCAGCCGCACAGTGAAGGAAAAGCCATAATTTGCTTATCTTTCAGGTTTAGAAACCAAAGAAAATGGCCTGAGCACATGACTGAAACTGGAGATGTATAAGGGTATGAAACTGCTTTATCTGTCTGTGTCCTGAGAGGAAACAGATGGCAGGCTTGAACTGAATCATTTTGAAAGGGTTTAATAAGGAGTTTATGGAAACTGTAAGAGATAATAACTACAGGTTTAGTAATTGCTGGAGCCTAATAACACTACTAGCTCTAAAGAAGAGGAAATTGCTCCCAGATTCAGAATGGAAGAACTGTCTGAGGAGGCCCCATTGATAAGAGCGATGTCATTCACTCGGGATGCCGACAGGCTTTGGGAGCCGCACTGGAACAAAGGCAAGGGGACATATAATTGCCTTTACTTTCTTCCTTGCCTTTATCTTCAGTCAGTGGTCCCCATTTGCCAAACTCAACCTTATTCTGAGAGATTAGAGAGTACGTTGCTGTAGAACCAATCGCCCAGCTTCTGAGACAATTCAGCCAATCAGAAAAGGGTGAACAATGATGAGATTATGTAGGTTTCACCCAGAAGTCTGGCCTGTAGCACCATCCTGTTAAAACACCTCTCCAGGCGGACACACAAAAATACATATTCAGTGATTGAAAGGAGTGAAAAAATCAGAGTTCTAAGGAGGAAATTCAAAAGAATACCAAACCTTAAGAGATAAGCATCTCTGTTATTTTCTCCTTAAGATACAGTAAAATCCTTCCTTTCTGTTCTTTATTTTATCACGTACCCTTTTTGTAGTCTTGGAAGACAAGTCACAGATAAATAGAAGTCACATGGCATTACCAACTGCATTGCATAGTTCAATGTTGTCATGCGTAACAGAAAACAAAAAAGAGAACATTTTATTTTGTGAATAACTGGTCATTAGGGATATGCAAGATAAATTGGGCAGAAGCAGTCTTTCAGAAAAATTAGGTGTAAATGGTCCCAGAAGTACTAGGAGATGTTCATCTAAGTTATTCATTCAAGAAGTTTGATGGTAAACAGATAACACTTTGAAAGAAAACTATCAAACCAAAGAGGATTCTTCTTAGGATGCAAAAAGAAAAAAAATATGTATATATATGTGATGTGTCTAGAGTGAAATAAAGTGGTAATGAAAGAAGAAGACATTCAAGTAAGTAAGATGTTGGGGGGGACCTATAAAAGGGGTTACTAGAGGAGACACCCACAGGGAAAAGTGCAGAGGACGGAATGCAGGTGACCGGGGTTGGCTCCTCGTTGAAGAAATGGTACATCACTGCCCTCGGTAGCCAAATAATCAATCATGACTCAGAAATGAGTTGAAGCAAAAAAACAGAAAATTGAGAAATCCAGGCATAGTTTACACCCAAGTAATGTAGGAAACGTGGTCACCCGGGCAAGAGTGAGCTCCATGCAGGAATATTTAATTTGTGTGTGTGTGTGTGTGTGTGTGTGTCACAAGAAACAATGATTCACTCAAATTATTTTAAGTAACATGAGAGTTATTTTGGAGCTACACAGATTGTAAGGGTGTGACTCACAAAAAATACAAAAGAACAATCTGGTTTTGGGAAAAGCGAGAAGATAGAAGGCTCAGACCATTTCACGACTGAAGTTAGACAGCTCTGAATCCAAGTCTGCAGGTGCTGGATGTCTGTCATGAGCATCCTAACACTTGGCCAGGAAAGTGACTCAGCTGCTGTTGGGTGTCTGTTTTCCCGCCATAAACTGGATGCTTGTTTCTGTGCTGTTCAGCTGAAATATTCCGACGAGGTTTGTTAGAAACCATTGTCTAGAAATGGAAAGCACTTTGCATTCAACTGCAGGAAACATAGCTTGTCCATCCTTTGATCAAGTGCTTATGTGTGACTTGACTGTTATGTAGGGGATTTGGAATCACAGAGTATGGCTCCCTATCGCTACTTTTCAGTGGGAAATATGAGTGTAGCTAATGCCCTAGCAGGGGAAAACTGGGCATGTGCATCAATATACTTAGCCAGAAGCGTAAGATTATAATATTCCAGATCAGCTGCTACCCGCCACACACATGCACAAGGAAGTGAACTACCTGAGGTGGTAAACGTGTTAATTGCCTTGACTGTAGCAATCAGGCCACAATGTACAGGTATAGCTAAACATAAAGTTATCCACCTTATGTATTATAGGATCCCTATTTGTCAGTTAAACCTCAATACCGTGAGAAGAAAAGTAAGAAGAAGGAAAACTAAAGTGAATACCAGGCCAAATTTTAAAAAAATTCTGTCTTAAAATGCTTAAATTTGTGGATCAAAGATATTGACAGCTATCAATACCAGAGATGTAGTTATTGTCAATGTGGGTAACGTCTATCTTTCCAGAGATAAGTTCTCTTTATCTGAACTACATAGGTATGCTTTATTATGCGAAATAGAATAATTATACAAAATAGGATGGAATAATATCATAATCTAATTTACTAAAAATTTAAGATCTTAAATAAATTTCTGACTTTAAGAGCTACACAGGGTACAAGTCTCCCTTCCCTAATCTTGTGTAGAGAAAATCCTCTGAGAATGGAGGGCAAGGATAGGTGATCTTTCTGAGCCATTATTGTTTAAATGTTTGTCCTATTAATATTTATCAAAGGGATGCTATTATTTGTTGCAAATTAGCAAATCAGGAACTGTTCTAGGTACTGGATAGATATAAGGCAGAATATACTAGTTATTTTAGTATTCTTGCAATTCTCTCTTGTCACTGATCACCAAACATTTTGTATTTTATAGGCCATGTACTCAACAGAGAAATTACCTGATAAATAGCAATTAAATACATTTTTTTAGAGAAAGTACAAAACTAAGGTCTTTATTATTATTGGGAACATTCAATCAAGTTTCAATAGGTTTATGTTTACAAGGTAAAAAGATTAACTGGAGATCTGTGGTGCTGGGGTGATAGAGAGTTAATATAAAAAAATGCAGAGTGATAAAATTTTTCTCTAAGTTCTGGCAAACAAAATTAGCAATTTGTTTTAAATACTGAAAGAATTTCTAGTCTTTTAAATTTATTTGTTAATTTTAAAAATTGCTTGTGCTGATTTTTTTTCTCTCTCAATACTTTGAGCATTTCACTTTTTTTTTTTTTTTTAGAGAGAAAAAATGAAAACTTATGCCTTTCTCCTGTGCCTCTGGAAGATCATTAAAACCCTTGTAGGAAGTACTTGTAGAAGAATCTGATTTTATCTCTTAGCAATAGCACATGCCTTACATTCTCTGAAATTTCAATTATAATTTTTAAGCATTATGATTATGATTATTTTAAATCAGTGCTTCTAGCGGCATTAATTTTGAAAGTAATGGTGAGGTAATGTCAGACCTTAATTTTAATTATCAGTTTTCATCAACTAGAGAATTCTCCCTCGATTGTCTAGTTCTTTCCACACATTCAAAGAATTTATATCTAATAACAGTCTTCTTGAAATAATGTTAACATAGTCCAGAAGAGCGGTTCTCTACCTGTGGGTCACGAACCACTGGAAATGTATTAAAGGGTTGCAGCATTAGGAGGATTGAGAACCACTGGTCTAGAACAACTTCCTGACTATATCTTAACTTGCTTTTTATTGGTACTTGGTTAAAAATTGAAATAAGCACATTAAAAATTATGTTGGATGGTGATGTAGTTCTAGTAATAGCACAATATCTTGTGGGTCTAATGCTCCTGAAAATACCAATCACAAACAACAAAATACAACAACAAACCTATTTGCAAGTGCTGGGGAAAGGCCAAAAGTTGGATGAAACCGGAAGGGATATGACCCTTGAAAGATACTGCAATCATTGGTTAGTTGAGAACAACCTTCACACAGCTTTTTCGTTTAGGACACTCCCTAGCCCTTATACTCGTAGACTTCAGCATTTAAAGAGAAAGGTGAAGTCATTTGGCTTGAGGGAGCCCAATGGAGTCCAGGGCTTTCAAAGTTGTTGAAATCTGATGCAGCAAATTCTGAGGAGGGCCCTAAAATCTGTGAGTAAATTTCCCATTGGTAGTTCCCCAAATATGCCTTCCTACAGGAGTCAACAAGGAGCCTGGCAGAAATCCACAGCTGTAAACTCAGAAACAATTCCCAGAGATATCAGCTCCTTACCACCAGAGGGGAGAAAGTGTGTAGGTTGGTTAGCAAAATTAGAGAGGCTTGGTACGTGCCTGGGCTATCCCCAAATCTGGCTAACCTAAGCATCAAAACTATTCTCAACAAACAAGGAAGCGGTTAGTAATTGGAAGGCCTGCAAGAACAATACCAACAGTCTTCAGAAGAAATACCAGAGATAGCAACCAGAGTCTCTAAAATGTGTCATATATTAAGGACACATTCAAAAATTACCAAATATACAAAGAAATGACACTTTCGAATCAATACAAGTGAAGTGCATGGAAACAGAACCTGAGACAAAACAGGCTGGTTCATAAAGACTTAAAAGAAATATTAGGAATATGTTCAATGACTAAAAAAAAAAAAATCATAATAAGGAAACAGATGAGTAACACTGGCAGTTAAATGGAAACTAGGCACAAAAATAAATTATGGACATTTTATAATTTGATAATTATTTACAGAAATGAAAAAAAATATCAAGATGCTTATAAAATTAATTAGAATGCGGCTCGGCGCCTGTGGCTCAAGCAGCTAAGGCACCAGCCACATACACCTAAGGTGGTGGGTTCAAATCCAGCCTGGGCCAGCCAAACAACAATGATGGCTGCAACCAAAAAATAGCCAGGCATTGTGGCAGGCACCTGTGGTCCCAGCTACTTGGGAGGCTGAGGCAGGAGACTCGCTTGAGCCTAGGAGTTGGAGGTGGCTGTGAGCAGTGAAGCCATGGCACTCTACCCAGGGGCTCAGCTTGAGGCTCTGTCTCAAAAAAAAAAAAAATTAATTAGAATGGTAAAGGAAACAAGAGAAAGAACAAGAAAAACTTAAGACCCCATGCATGCAAGATATAAAGACATTTCCAAGATTTAATGAAAAATGTGAAATTTCAGATGCAAAAATTTCTACAACTCTCACTTCCAAATATTTATCCAAAAGATTTATCCAAGGCCCCCCAAAACCTTACACATGGGTATTAATCTTACCTACAGTTATAATAGGTCCCCAAAGGAAAAAGAAAATTATAAAGAAGAAAGAAGATGGACAAATTGTGGTATATTTATACTGGAGAACACCTGAGAACTGCATTGAGAACACTGACAAATGTGCAGTTAGAAGAATCAGCCTACACAGAACTAGGGGATTCCTAAAACCACCCTCATGTTTGATAATTCACAAGACGGATTCAGTGACTTCATTAAATCCCCTCTTAAAGCTTGTTTTTAAAGAGAAAAGATAAAGATTAAAATTAGGCAAAGAGTTGCATAGGATCAGATTCCATAAAAGATACCAGAGATATTTTCCTGTCCCTATGGAGTCAGGGACACATCACTTTCCTGGTATCGATGTGTGATCAAAACACAGAGTGTTGGCTACCAGTGAAGCTCACCCAAGCCTTAGTGCCCAGACTGCTTTGGGGAGTCAACTACATTCTGCCATTGTAGCTGATCTTTAATTGCTGTGATTTCTGAATGTGGGGTCCATGCATTTATCCTCCCTTTCTCGAGAGGAAGAACTGACAGCTCAGGAGTTAAAGCCCCCATCGTAAATTATGTGGTTAGACAATCTGGTAGCCAAAGCCCCCCCCCCCAAAGTTATTCTATCAAACATGACATTTCAAGATATCTGAGGGCAAAGGCCACAGGTTAATTTTCATTACACAAACCAAAGGATTAAACTACTTGTACAAGTTACAGCTCAGTTGTGTCTCAAAAGATTTTATCAAGTGAGAACAAACAGACAAAGAATAACTGTGGTATGATTTCATTGCTGTGAAGTTCAAAAGCAGGCAAAACTAATCTATGGTGATAGAAACCAGAAGAGTAGTTATTGACTTTACTTAGGGATTGACTAAAAGGCCCAAGGACACTTTCAGGGTAATATAAAGTTACATATGTTAGACAGGACATTTGTTATAAAAATACATGATGTATACATTTATCAAAACTGGAATTGAATATGTGATCTGTATATAAATTTTCTCAATTAAAAAATGAGCAATGTATTCGAGATAATTGTTAAATCTATATGGTGTTACTAGACTGGATGTGGAAGAACATATTCGGAGGTCTCTTTTCCCGGAAAATTGATCTGATGCCTCTAAACCACATTAAAATTTAGTCATAAAATTACCGCTGAAGACTTGATCTGATACATCTCAGCCATTATAATTCAGACATGGTCTCTTTCTTTTCCTAGAAGTTTAGTGAGGCAAAAGTAATAGTCCCATTTCTAAACCATTCCACTCCAAAGCATAACTAAATTGGTTTATTAATATGACTTATGTGTACTAACTTAAAACACTTTCCAACAAAGGAAAATTGTTTCTTGTGCAACAAAATTTCAATCTTTTGATTAACATAAGTTACGAGAAGAATTTGTGGCTGTGATAATTACAAAGAATACCAAGAAAAAAATATTATTTTCAGAATAGCTTTGATATAATAAGAGCACAATCATTGATCATATCATTTATATAATACGTTCAAAATACTTGAACACATGATAGTTTGCATGTATTTTGTGTAAATTAGGTGTAGTATCTAGAACTTTTTTTTAAAATTTCTTAATCATAAGGATTCTTTTTGCATTGCTCAGTTTAATTGGGAAAAAGAAAAATGTTTTTATATGGTTTATGCAATTTTCCTTTTACTCAAAAGGAGTGAATTCAGCTACCCTGCAATTTTCCAAATATAATAATCGTGGCAGTATCTTCTAGTTCTTTTCATAAAAGTGATCATTCTCCCAATCTCCTAGTATGAATATATTTATAACACGCTAAGAAAGACTTACTTTATGGCAGTGTGTGCATATATTAGAAGTATTTATTTGGGCAAATTGTCAAAATGGTTTTGGCAAATGCATAGTTACTATGAACTGAAAGTATGGCGATTGTCAAACACCACACAAAGAAGTGAGTGATAAATGGGAATGTCCAGGTACTGCTGAGAATAGAAGCAACATATTTTTCCTATTTATGACAACTTATAAACAAAGAGACCAAAATAGTGGAGAAGACAAAGAAAGGAATATCATCTATGAACTCACTTTATATTATTGCCGAATGAAACATGGAAAATTACAAAATAAAAGTGACTCCTTCAAATACAGCAAACGCATGGGCCATGCATGAGCCCTTGGGGGGAAAAAAGTTTCTACTTCAATTTTAAAATAATCACGTTGGCTTTGTCTATGAGATTTTATTTTTATACTTCAAATCCATTGCAGTTGTGGCTAACTTCCAGCTCATGAATATTTATAGAACATTTCCTACTTTCTCATGCAAGACACACTCCGAAGAATTTCATGGACTGCGAGTTTGATTTTGCATGAGTTTGATTTTTCACGAGTTCCAATTGCCTGTTTCTTAAATGTGAAGTGATAGTAAATTGAAATCGCAACCCTGCTTGGGTCTAAAAATGAGTTGAGATTATATGTTGTTTGAGGAAGGATTGTTTGAGAGGTGGAAATCTACTTTTATTCCATTATATTTCTATGAAATACTTTAAAATATTCTCTGTGAGTCTTATACAATGTCTCATTCGATGATTTTTTTATTAGTAAAAATTTGGTGGACTGAAACCGTGAACCAGCTAAATAGGATTGGAGTAGAGGGATTTCTCCTCCCGTTCTTTAGATCATCTAGAACCAATGGGATTCACATTGGCAGACGATGTTGTTAGAGTTTAATTAATTAATTAATTAATTTTTTTTTTTTTTTGAGACCGCCTCAAGCTGCCGCCCTAGGTAGGATGCTAAGGCATCACAGCTCACAGCTACCTCAAACTCTTGGGCGTAAGCAATTCTCTTGCTTCAGCCTTCCAAGGAGCTGGGACTACAGGTGCCCACCACAATGCCTGGCTATTCTATTTGTTGTAGTTGTCATTGTTGTTTAGCTGGTCTGGGCCGGGTTCAAATTTGCCAGCCTCAGTGTATGTGGCTGGAGCCCTACCTACTGATGTATGGGCACTGCCCTTATTAATTCGTATAAGGCTTATTCAGAAATTATTTGGATATTTATATATATGCATAAGTCTTATCTCTGTTCATAGAACATTACATTTTAATGTTTTTTTAGTTTGAAATTATATTGTTCTGATTTCTCCAAAGTGATGAAAAGATACAAAAGGAAACCTTGTATCATAGTTTGATATGGAAAGCATTTTAAATAGAATAGCTGAATACAATCAAGTTGATCACGTAACATACTTTTGGGTTTGCATTTCTAGAAGTTTGCTCATCTAGTAGGTCATCTAATGTTTTGGCATAAAATTGCTCATAGTACACTCTTAAACTTTTTATGTGTATAGAGTTAGCATTGATGTTCACACTATTAATTTGTGATTTTAGTAACTAGGTCTTTCATATTTAAGTCCATCTAGCTGAAAGTTTATCAATTTTGTTTATTTTTTCAAAGAGTCACATTTTGGTTTCACTGATTTTATGTATTACTATTTTCATCTGTTCACATGTGTCTGCTAATTCTTTATTGTTGCTTTTCTTCTGGTAGCATTAAGTTTAGTTTATTCTCATTTTTTGGTTATTTGAAGTGCAAAGTTAGATTGTTGGCTGGCGATCTTTTATGTTTTTTACTGTCAGGATTTATAACTATACATTTCTCCCTTGGCGCTCCTTTCACTGTGTTTGATAAGTTTCAGTATGTTGTGCGTTCAGTGTATTTATCTCAAAGTATTTTCTAAATGTCCTGGCGATTTTTTTCTTGATCCTCTGCCTGTTTTAAAATATGTTGTTTAATTTCAAAAAAATTGTGAACAGTTTTCTTCCACGACTGATTTATAACTTCACACCTTTCTGGTCAGAAAAGATAATATGTATTATATAAATGTTTTAAAATCGAATTAGACATTGGTGGCCTTGCATGTAATCTATCTTGGGAAATGCCCAGTTTATTGCATGCTCTTGAGAAGAATATGTATCCTGGTGTTTTTGGATAGAAGATTTTGTGTATGTCTGTTAGATTTAGCGGGCTTATTATGTTGTTCAAATCCTATAGTCCCTTAATCTTACATCCAGCGATTTTCTATACAGGCAGCCCCTGGGGTATGGATGATTTGACATACGGTGCTCCGTAGTTATAAATGGGATCCCAAGATTCCCCCCAAATAATTAAATAAGTAATTCAGGAAGTAGTTAATTCTGCACATGCTTGTAAATCCCGTATAGTATAGCAGTTTATTAGGACAGCATCTTTACACCAGCAGGTGGCCTCACTGTTTATATGGCGGTTTCATTCACAGCATCATTTTTGTCTTAACTCCCTAACTCCATGTTGAGAGTCTGTATTTACCACTATGACCAGTTCTCCATAGGGAATGTCCCCTGCAAGTCCAGGGGAGCCCCCAGCAGGGAGAAGGGTGATCAGAATGGAAATGAAAGGAGACACAGACAAGTGTTTGGAGAAGGTCTAGCTGTCCTGATTTATTTAGAAAGCATTGGGCTTCAGTCACTCGACTATCAGAACAATCATGAAGGATAAACTGAGAAAAAATGGAGCATTTGAAAGGCAATCCTCCAATAAAAGCATCAGTTATTACTAAGCAGGGTAGTGAGTTAATTGTTAAAATGAAAACCTTAGTACTGATTTAGTTGGAAGATCAAAATGAGCATAGCTTTGCTACAAGCAGACATTAGCTATCAGCAACATCAGGTGATACACTTTTGTGGAATTTTGACATTTCTTTTGCTCCTATCTAAACTTCTTATAAGAGCTTGTTTTTTATGTTCTATGCGTTTGAATTAAATTATTATTATCATATTACACTGTATTATTATCACCACATCTGAGCCATTATAGTATTGTTAATATTAGCATTACCATACATATGCTGATCATCAGGGATCTGAATTACATACATATCCAGTCAAAAGAGGATCTCAAGAACGTGGGCGATTAATATTGAAAGTGGGCTGTTGAAATCTCCAATTATGATTATAAAAATCTCTATTTCTTCTTTCAATTCCATCAAGTTTTGCTTGGTTTATTTTGACGGTGTCTTACAAGATCCACAAATGTTTATAAATGTTATAATGTCTCGTTATAGTAAACATTTTTAATGTCCTTCTTTGGTGGTAACTTTCTGATTTAGCGTCTATTATGTTTAATATTAGTATAGCCACTCCTTCTCTCTTGTAGCTAGTATTTCCATGAATATTCATTTCTACCCATTTACTTTCAACTTATTTATGTCTTTTAAGCTAAAGCGAGTATCTTCTGCACATGATATTGTTCATCGATTTTTAAAATCCATTCTGCCAGTCTAAATCGTTTCACTAAGTTTAATTGGTTTCAACTTAAAGTAATTACTGATAAATGACAAGATGGGACTTAGACCTTTCATTTTGCTAATTGAAAATGAAATTACATTTTTTCTACATATTTTATAGTTTTTGCCTCTTATGTCTTATGTTACTGTTTTATTTTGTGTTTTGTTGATTTTTGTAGTGAAATATTTAAATTCTGTTCTCATTTTCTCTTGTGCATGTTATTTACCTATTTTTATTAGAACCATGAGGATAACATTTAGCATCCTAAAGTTACAGGGTTAGTTTCAATTCATACCAGATTAATTATATAATATTTACAACCTCTGCTTCCTTAAGAGCTCTGTGTCCACACATTTTAGTTATGTCACTAAATTACATCTTTATACATTGTGTGCCTAAAAGGGAAACTATTTTTTCTACATTAATTTCCAAAATAATATAGAAAATAAAATGTGGAATCATAAACAAAAGCCATAACACTAGTTTTTAGTACTAGTTTTACCACTCATTTCTATTTTCTTTATTTGGAATCTTTATCTAATTTTCATAGTGTGTTGCCGGCCAAAATAGATCTATGAACATTTATTCATGCATAAATATTTATTAAGTACATCTTTGGAGTGAGGTGATATCTAGAGTTTGTAGACTACATTCATGTGTACAGTATGTGTGTTTATAGAACTTAGTCTAGCAAGTCATCAGATATAAGTGTATAAAAGATAAAATGCATAGTACTTGGTGCTGGACTGGCTATGACTAATGTCAGAGGCAGAGTGAAATAGTTCTTGTATGATCAGATAAATATTTGAGTAACTTCTCAGACAGGGAGGTTGCAGCATGTACAGGGATGGTGAGGAATTACATTGAGATTTATTTTGATATATTAAATTTTAGGTGTCCGAAATATCAAAATATCCAAAGAGAGTTGAAAAGTAGATAGATGGAATAGTTAAAGCTGGAGATAATTATTTGCTAGTCATTTTTAGATAACTGAAATCAGAAACTTTGAGAATGAAGAAAATTGGCTCAAAAAAGACAGAGAAGGGAAGATGGATTTTTAGAAACTCATAAACATGTAGACTTAATTATAGCCCATATCAGAAAGTGAGAAATATTTCTACTATTTACTTATGAAATTATTGTTCCTCAAAATATAGAAAAAACCTTAAAATGTCATAAAAAGAAAGAATTTATTTTAAAAGTATAATATAATAAATAATAAAAATTATAAATCAATACATCTATTGATTTAAATAATACAAATAAATTTAGAGTCAAATGAACATTAAACTTTTTAAATACTGAAACACTTTATTGTTTGAGTCTAGAGTATCAGTTTATGATGTATCTAATTCATTGTGAAATACAAAAGGTTGTCAGTGGTAAAGAAAGATTCCCATTCTTTAATTAATTTACAAGAATATCAATTAAAAGCTAGTAATTTTAAAAGTGTGAAAACATAGAGTTATTTATACAAGTAGTATTCACCTTATGATGTATTAATTACTTTTTTCCTAAATACAGTGCTGATGTATGTTATTAATGTTGATATGTGTCTCTCTGTGTGCATATATAAATATTTGCCATTGTTTCCAGAAGTAATATTCTTGTACACAGGGAAACATGCATACTTAATAGATAAATGCCAATTATTATGCTAAACTCCTTTGCCAATTATGACACTTAATTATCCAATGTCCTACAAAATATGCATATCATTTTTTAATTTTCAAAGGAACAATTGAACATGAAAAATAAAAGTAAAAGTTTATTGATTAGAAACGTCTAAATACAGTAATTAAGAAAATGCTGTGAAAGCTATGTTGATCAGTTTGGTGAAAGCATTTCAGATTGTGTGTAAAACAAGCACAGTGTACCCCATGATTGCATTAATGTACACAGCTATGATTTAATAAAAAAAGAAAGAAAGAAAGAAAGAAATCTGTATGTCATGTTCTTCATAATCTCTAGGGAATTGACTACTAAAAAGCAAAGTTGTATAAAGTCAGTGCCCATTTTTAAAGGTTTTGATGCAGGGCAGGGCCTGCAGCTCAAAGGAGTAGGACACTAGCCCCATATACCGGAGGTGGCAGGTTCAAACCTAGCCCCAGCCAAAAAAAAAAAGGTTTTGATACATACGGCTGATTATCACCTGTGGTTAGTTCCAATGATACTGCTGCCAGTCATGTAAGAGAAGCACTGTTTCTGAGTTTTTATACTCTTGATGTGAGAAAGTGTTTAGTGGATTTGATGTGAGACAGCTCTATGGTGTGACTGAGAGATTGAGAATTTTCTAAGAAATATCAAAACAGAACAGTACAGATTCTTTGACAGTTCCACCCGTTTTACAATTATAACCTACACCTGAAGGGCTGACATTTGCTGAATATTCCTAAGTATTAAAGATAGTTAGAGGATCTGTCTTTTGTGTTAGCAGCTAAACATGCCATTGTCTAAATTCTGATAATGGAAAATGCATAGAATGATTACGATGTAAGATCACAATCTGATTCTTGCCTCCACATGGAATCATGTGATGTGTCAAAATCAACATTTTCAAAGTGTGTAAACTCTTTGTGTGCAAATGTTAAATACACATAGGTAAGTTATATTCTCTTTTTTTAAAATTTTTTATTTATTTATTTTTTAATTGAATGATAACTAGGTAATTTATATTCTCATAAAATAGTTTCAAACATGTTATGTGGAGGGATTAGTTGAAAGAAATATAAATTTTATGTTGCATGAATAATTACACAGTCAAATAAATGTATAGAAGAATGGTAAGCACAACTTCAAGGGATTCTGGAATGGTGCGAACTAAAGCAATACATTTCTTTAGCTCCAATAACATAACTCAGGTAGATGGTCTTCATGCCATCTCCATAAAGAACAAAAACAAACATTCAGCTTAACGTGCAGCTAACATTTGAGTAAACTTGAGTAAAAGCATCATAAGGGAAATCAATCATATATAGATTATTTATAGCAGCCTAAAACAAGGCAGGTTGTATAGAAATAAGACCTAGAGAAATGAGCTGAATATTTTTTTCTTTACTTCTAATAAGGTAATTGGTTGAAAGCTAACAAAGGAATGATTTGCACCCCTGAACTGGCTGACTGCAACATCAAGTAAAATAATTTCATGTATTTATTGGGTTTCTAGAAAATATTATTTTACTTGTGGAGTACATTTTATAATTAAGTGTGATAGTTGCTAGTGACTTTATTTTGATATTTATACTTTTATTAAGCTAGAACTGCACCATTTTTCTCTCTATAATACTATTTAATACTATTTACATACTCTTTACATATTCTTTATATGTTAAAGACATTGTCACATTTGGAAAAATATATACAAACATATATATGATTTTTATTTATTGACTTTAATATTCTGAAGTAACTCAGTACCATGACTTTCAACTTGTTGGTTTAAAATATGGAGCCCAGCAAAATATAGAACCCTTAGTAAGAGATTTACATGGGAAAATGTATCCCATACCTAAAAAAGTCTTTAAAAGAATATTTACAAAAGATCAGATCTAATATTGAAATAATCAGCTAAATAATATATTAATTATAAGAAATTTTAAAACTTTGAGTCCTAACAAAGTGAGGGGGGTATGATTTCTTAAGGAGATTCCGTAAATTTATGTTTTTGATGAGGTAAACATGGATTTGTGTGTCTTTATTTAAGATAAAGCTAGAAATTTAATACTATACTCCTGTAAAATATGAAATTGGATTAGGCATAGCGGCTCACACCTGTAATTCTACCACTTGGGAGGCCAAGGAAAGACGATTGCTTGAGCCCAGGTATTTGAGTTAACATAATGCAACCTTATCACTACAAAAAAAAATTTTTTTTTAAATGAGATTTAAAAAATTGCTTCATCTCACTATCTTATTCTTCTTGGAATCCAATTACACTTATATTTAACCTTATCACAGTTTTCTACAAGTGTGTTTTTTAATTCTTTTTTTCATGTGACTCAGTTTGGATAATTATTAATCTATATAATTTTTGTCAAATCTGTCGTCTAAAAAATTTAGATACTTTATTTTCAATTCTAGAATACCCTATTTCATGCATTTTGAAGATTCCATCATTTCCTCTATTTTCTAAAACACGTTAATCATATTATATTAAAATCTTTGCTAAACACAAATAAAATGCTTTATCTGAATCTATATGTGATATATTATCAACTGCTTTTCTTCTAGCTTTATGTTTCTATGGTCTTTTTAAAGAAAAAATCTAGTAATATTTTATTGACTTCCAGATGTGCCTTGGTATAGCAACATTTTAGATGCCACAGATGAGATTCTCATGCTACGGGAAGAGCCCACAGGTTTCCCTTTCAATAAGTGTGAGCCGATCTCTGAATCCAGTCAGAGACTGAGCCGGGACACACCTGGGGTCGGTTTTGGCATTGCTCTGTTACCTCCGTTCTTCCTTATTTTCAATAGTGTGGCTCACCTGAGCTTTCACACAGGCACTTTTGTTTGTTGTTTGTTATTTGTTTAGTTTTAGTTTTCTAAGCCAAGGCCTTTTCCCTTGCTTGGTCTTTATTACTGTTACCATCACAAGACTGAAAAAGTAATCTCTACAATTCAGAGATTTTCATTATTTGTCAGATATTTCCAGAGGAAACCACCTGTGCATGTTAAGTTTCTGAGTTTCAGCACAGTGCTATAGTCCTGCCTAACCAATGAATGTTTCTGTTTTCTTTAATATTCAGACATAGCCCAGGCATAACCCGTGTTCTTGACCTCTTACCAAGCCCCAAATCAGCAAGTTCTCTGAAAAAAAGCAGCTAGAGATAATTAGCTTTTGCCTTCAAGTTTCTCTGTTATCAAAATCTTAGTCTCTCTGGTCCTCACTGATTCTGCAGCTCCCTAATGCTTTAAAGCAGATTATTTGGTTCATTTAGCTTTTACGCTTGTTGTCTATAGTCCATTGATTATTGAAAATTATTCCATTATTACTAGAAGCAGAAATATATCTTACTTTTATTTCCAGAATTGTTCATTTTTATGTGCAAATTATCAGATGCTAGAATGCTTAGTTTTGAATCTTGATCATTACACTACATCTAATGAAGAAAAAGTCATTTCACTTCATGCCATTTTAATATCTAATTACGTAAAAAGGAGAAAAGGACCTACACAATAAGAAGGTTAAATTGGTTAATACATAAAAAGTGCTTGAAATAGTGGCTGGCACATTTTAAGTACTCAATATTAAGTATTATTTTGTCATTATCTGTACATTTTCTGTTTCAAAATAATAAGTTAGCATACAGCTATTACTTTTTTGGTAATACAATTCTGAGTTTAATTTTACAAGCATTTATTAAACAGGTGCCTTGTACAAGGGATAGCATAATTGTCTGAATGAATGTGATGAAAGTGAAAACAAACATCTCAAGTAGTGTATCTGATAGAAACATATTTGTGTTAAAAAAATAAAACAGTAAGTTCCAAAAGAAAAACAAAAACAAAGATAAGTTTGGAGCCAGAGCAGAGAAAGCTACTCTCCCCACCTCCTCATCAGATGTTGGATTAACATATTGGCAGCTCAGAAAATAAATACAAATAGCCATACCTGCTTAGGCCACTTAATGTACTTTCTCTAATAAGTTCCACTTGTGCAGACCGGAAGTTCTAATTATTAAAAGGCTGCCTCTAAGCACAAACTAGTTTCTAGAAATATCTTTGGAATCGGCACATTCACTACGCTGAATGGGCTGCTAAGAACTGACGGAGAAGCTGTCAGAGAACTTGGCTGTGAAGCAAACTGCGTTTCAAGAAAAGTTTCAGAAATGTTTATTGAGATTCAGCCATTTAAAAGAGTCTTTATTAATTATCTTTATCTAAATGCAGGTCTTAATAAAGTACATGTGAATATTCAGCATTTTAAAAGCAATCATTTTCCAGTTGTTCTTTGATTATATCTCCACAGAATTAATATTTGGTATGATTTGGGCTAGTGTTAGTTTAAATTGGGTTGAATATATTAGGCTAAACTTGTGATCAATTTAATAATTTTTTACTTGGGGGGAGTTACACACTTGAAAAATTTACTTGTTGCTTTTTAAAGTGGAAAAGAAGGAACAGAAAAAAATAGTATATTGAAATAAGCTGAACCAGAAATGTATATATATATATATTTTTTTTTTGAGACAGAGCCTCAAGCTGTCCCCCTGAGTAGAGTGCTGTGGCATCACAGCTCACAGGAACCTCCAACTCCTGGGCTCAATTGAGTCTCCTGCCTCTGCCTCCCAAGTAGCTGGGACCACAGGCGCCCAACACAATGCCCAGCTATTTTTTGGTTGCAGCCATCATTGTTGTTTTGGTGGGCCTGGGCTGGATTCGAACCTGCCGCCTTAGGTGTATGTGGCTGGCGCCTTAGCCACTTGAGCCACAGGCACTGAGCCTAGAAATGTATATCTTGAAAGTATTTTTTAAAATAATTTTATTTAAAAGCATTTATTGAGAACCTACTCTGTGCTGGAAAAGAAAGAATAACTAAAGACTGTTTATCTAGAATTTTTTTCACTACTAGTTTCATTGTTCTCTAATGCCCATGCAAATAAAATGTGCTAACATCTTTAGAACTCTATGTGATATAGTATTAATATTATTATGTTCCATTAAACGTAGTACAAAGCTGATCTTTTTTATTAATAAAAAATTAAAAAATTGACTTTGAATCCATGAATACAAACTTACCTTCATAATGAAACCTTGAAATTGTCAGTGAGAAACTCATCTGTACTTTATAAATTTAAAAAAATCTACTAATAAACATCTTTTAGAAACCTAATAAAAATTATTCTCAGGGGTATTTCATAGTTTTAAGCAAGGATCAGTCATATTCTATAATAAAACACACAAAAGGAATAAATCAGAAAACTGTTTAATACAATCCTTACAAATATATTAAGATAAAAAAATGGAAATTTTAGCCAGGCACAAGAGCTTTGACACACTGTGCTATATGTAAATTTCAGGGTAAAGATTGGCACAAATATGGACAGGTAACTGACATCACCATTCTAAAATACACCCTTCCCCACAACCCTTGCTTTTAAGCATATTAAACGATGAGAGAGAGAAAGGAGTAGGCGTTTGCAGATAGGATGTCTTGGAGGAAAGCCTTTTCCCCCTTCTAATTTAGTAGGTGTAGTACCTACCCCTCAAAGAACGTTGAACTTCTATCAAATTGCCTGGTAGATTTCATATGAATTCCATTTACATTAAAAATGTACAGCACTGAAAATCTGCTACAGAATTTTAAGAAAACTTGAACAAACTTTTTAATCTCACAGCATGCCTGAATGTATTGTTAAACTTTCATGGCACACTTCAATTATGTTGATGAAAAAAGGGATTAAAATAAAGCCAATGTAATTACTATGCTTTGAAATTCTTCCACAAATAATCTAACAGATGATCTTTACATTGTTTTAACTTCAACTTTATGTGAGAGTACAAATTTTTAGTTTACATTGTTTTCAATTCTAAGGTAAAGTTCAAGTTGAAGTTGAGCCCTTCATGCAGGGGGCATGTTGAACACCCTCACATTATGCACAAGAGATGAGAACACACCAATTGCCTTCCTTCCTTCCTTCCCCCTCCTTCTCCCCTCTGCCTCATTAGACTACATGTGTGTTTTATCATTCATGTGGGCGTGTAGTTGTTTACAAATTGGTTTCATATTTGTATTGAGTACATTGGATTTTTTTTCCCTTCTTGAGATACTTTACTAAGAAGAATGTGTTTCGGCTCGGTGCCTGGGGCTCAAGCAGCTAAGGCGCCAGCCACATACCCCTAAGGTGGCGGGTTCGAATCCCCAGCCCGGACCCGCCAAACAACAATGATGGCTGCAACTGAAAAATAGCTGGGCGTTGTGGCCGGCGCCTATAGTCCCAGCTACTTGGGAGGCTGAGGCAGGAGACTCGCTTGAGCCCAGGAGTTGGAGGTTGCTGTGAGTTGTTATGCCACAGCACTCTACCCAGGGGGACAGCTTGAGGCTCTGTCTCAAAAAAGAAAAAACAAAAAAAAGAAAAAGAAGAATGTGTTTCAACTCCATTGAGGTAAGCACAGAAGATATAAAATGTCCATCTTTCCTCATGTCTGCATAGTACTCCATGGTATACATAAGCCACAGTTCGTTAGTCCATTTTGACAAAGGGCTGATAACTAGAATATATAGGGAACTCAAATTAACAAGAAAAGTGCAGATGAGCCCATGTATAAGTAGGCAAGAGACCTGAAAAGAAACTTGTTTAAAGATAACAGATGAATGGCCAACAAACTCATTTAAAAATGCTCAGCATCTCTAATCAACAGAGAAATGCAAATCAAAAACTCTTTGAGATATTACTCAGCTCCAGTGAGACGAGCCCACATCACAAAGTCCCACTACACTGCCTGTGGGATTGTAAACAAATACAATGTTTATGGAAAGAAGTATACATAATTCTTAAAGAACTAAAAGTTGCCTTCCATTTGAACTTTAAAAGTTTTCATAGCACACCAAAGATCCTCTCAGGACACACCAGGGTGACATGGCACACTGGTTGAAAATCACTGCTGTAGAGTGTCTGTGGCTGCAATCAACTAGGCTGAACTCCCAGAATTTGTAGCAAATAGATATGAAATTTTAGTCCCATGTGATTCTGTGAATGGTCATGAATTCCTCAAGGCTGCCTGGAGGGTGAAGTCCTCTACCAAAACAAAACTTACAGATATAAACTCCTTTTGTCTGAGAAAGGAGCCAAACATGAGTATCAGAAAAAAACCAAAAACAAACAAAAAATGCCAGGGTTAAAAGAATTTAAGGAGAGAGATACCTGGCAGCGGCATTTGAAAGTCATTTGAGTATGTTGCATGAGTAAATCATCTCCTCCCCAGAGTATCAATCTAGGTAAAGATGTCACCTACTTAAATAAGGCCATTTCCAATCCTATAGAATAATTAGAAAAGAAATCAACCATATATACCCTTTCCATGACAAGTTTCCGGCCAAAATCAGGTCTAAGGTACATAAGAATAGAATATTTGACATTAAAGAATCAGATTTTTAACTCATATTTCAAACTAAATGTTTCATTAATAATTTCTGCCAGGTGCGGTGGCTCACGCCTATAATCCCAGCACTGTGGGAGGCTGAGGAGGGCGAATTGCTTGAGCTCAGAAGTTCGAGACTCTCTTGGGAGTGAGACCCCGACTCATGAACAAAATGGAAAAGCCCACCCGGGCACCGTGGCAAGCACCTGTAATCACAGAAGCTTCCGGAGGCAGAGGCAGCGGGATGTCCACAAGCCAGAGTCTGAGGTTGCAGTGAGCTACCAAACTCAGGGGCATAGGGTGGGACTCTGTCTCAACAAAAAAAAATCCTTTAATAATTTCTGCTATAAAAGAAAATCAAACAAAAAATAAGAGAATATCAATGATGGTGAATTTAAGAGTCAGATGACTGATTTCTCAATTTTACTTTGAAGATTGGTAAGGATGTTGAACTAGATTGTAGTCTTGCTAAACTCTTCCCCTGTGTTTTATTTACTGGTGACACTGGCAGCTCACGGTTGGTCCTGTAACAGCAAGCTGGTAACAATAATTTTCCTATACCTTCTGTCCCTCTCCCAGGGAGAAGGGACAAGCAGTGACAGAAGCGTAAGCTAATCGGTGCAGAACATTTTCCAACCCAAAGAGATCTACTATGGCAGGTGGTCCATCCGTCTAATTCTCAGGGAATCTGTTCCAGGGTAGCAGGTGAAAAATATTCTCTCTTCCTCTGTAATTGAATGAGAAGGAATTTATTAATGTGTTCTGATATTGGATGGCCACTATTTTAGGAGATGAGGGCAGAAGACTTCAGGGGAAAACACTGTAAATAGAGCACTTATGAGAGAAAAATCACAGAAGGTTGAAGACACAGAACTAAGTGAACTGACCTGATGTCCGACTTTCTGTGGAATTAATCAAGCTTCTTGTTTGGTCTGCTTCAGTTGGATTGTCTCATACTTGCATCCCAAAACACAATTATATGCATGCGTGTGTGTGTATATGTGTGTGTGTATACATATACATATACACGTGTGTATTGATATGCTTACAGATTTTAAAATAATGATAAAATTACTTCACACAGTTATGCACAATCATGGCTTAATTCTAAACATATGTAATATATAAAGAGAGCTTTATAGATAAGTATAGCAGTGTGGTGGGCACTGAAATTGTTTTCTCGAATTTAAACGTGTTTTGTAACAGCTACTGTCTGCACATTTCATAGAGAAGCCATCTATCGATCCTAAGCCACTATTTCTTTATTCGTAAAAAAAGTGGTTAATTTCATTACCTATACTTTGCACTTGTTGCAAGGATTGCATAAGATATATGTGCTTGGCCACAGTGCTTGGCACTTATACATCAGCATCCACAAAGTATTGGATAAAATAACAATGATATGGTACGGTTGAAAAGTTTTTATAAAAAAGCTATCTTTACTGCTTTGTAGGTTACATAAATGTAAAGACTGTGTTGGTTTCTCCCATTTGTACTTCTGTTCTGAGTGAAAGGAGTCCTGATAACATCTAAGGTATCACCTGGCCTTCCACGAATCTATTTGAAGACACTTCATAATGTCAAGCAAACATTAAACTCAAACAAAGCTCTCTCCATACAAGTGACAAAGCAGAATGACAATTACACTAAAAGTTATAAAGTTTTGAAAAAGGAAATGGCAGCTGCAGTGTTTACCTGAATATTTGGGGATTAAAATCTCCTTCTGTCTCTCCATCCCCCGTGATTACAGGAATAAATACATTTTAAAGAAAACAGAAACAGTACTTTGTGTCCCAATGCCTTTCACTACAGACATACTCTGAGAATTTTTATGAGAAAATATTGTGAAAGGAAGACTTTGATGCCCAGAGATAATAAACAGAGAGCGAGTCACACCTTTATCTCACTGACACAGAATACTTATTCTTCTAAGAGCCAGACCTGAGTGGCCTTAGTCTTAGATTTTGTCACCACTGAGCATATTCAATGAGTACCTGTGTTTCATATGTGCCTATGGATGTTTGTACACATGCACAGGGTGTCCCAAAAGTTACCTATAAAGTTGGCATACATAGGGGAAATGGGAAATTGTAGCTAATATAACGTTATCTACAAAATATTCATCACACAATTTTACAAAGCGATGACCAGCATGTAGAGAATATTTCGTAAAGTTTTGTAATAATGTGAGATTGTGATACTGAGTTTACTTTTACTATCATAAAGTAAATCCTAAGTGCAAATGCTAAAATCCTCTATATCAGCTTCACTGTACATTTAGTGGTTTTTCAAAAATATACCAAAATGCTTTGTGATTTTTGTTTTGGGCATTTTTTTCATGTTGTTATTATTTTTACTCTATTTTTTAAGATTCCTGTGTCTTTTTTTTTGCAGTTTTTCGCTGGGACTGGTCTTGAACCTGCCACTTCCGGCATATGGGGCTGGCACACTACCCTTTAGAGCCACAGGCACCGCCCATCCTGTGTCATCTTCAGTCTTCAATCAATTCACTCCAGCATTCTAATGCACCATAAATTATTTTATTTTTACACTTCAAAAAATTTAATTTTGAATTAATATTCTTTTATAATACATTGACTCATGAGATGTTATTAGAACAAGATGGGGCAAGTAGTTTAATATAACTGGCACATGTCCAGAACCTATATTCATTCCATCACTTGCCAGCCTCCCCCTATATTTATTATTTTATACTTAAAAAATGTAGATAGGTTCTTCGAAATATGTTTTAAACTATAATCAGGGTCATATCAAGGAATGATAGTTTTTTTTTAAGGAAACAGTTTATTGGTTTAGTTCAAAGACAAATGAATGCAATCAACCTCATTTTTCTAAACAGTTTTCTTTTTTCCTGCTTTAAAACATTTAATATTCTTTTTAAATACATGAATCCAAGGAAAAAATAGACAACATGAAACTTAAATTTTATGTGGTTTCTTAGCCTAAGAATTATTATACAGAGAGAGAAAAATCAACTTTTCTCAACAAGAAATTATTTAAGGGACATTAGTGCAGCCCAATTGGGAAGCTACAATGTAAATCTGAGCATTCTATCACCCGGCCAGAAGTGAAGGCTTTAAGATTTAGCATATTAGCCCATCCAGCTTCATATAATTTTTAAAGTAGTTATAATTTAAACTAAATCCTAAAAATACATGACTATAAATTCCCACTACTTTACAGGAAAGAAAGAAATTTGAAGTGTAATATTAAGCTCTATAACACATTAAATATTCTTTGATTTAGAGGCCCACAGTAAGAAAAAGATGTTATAAGTGTTATATTTTTCCAACCATGGTTTATTTCACATGGGTAGATATTTTTTCTATTTGTTATTGTAGTTTTCTATATATTCTCTAATAGCCATATAAAATATGCACTGAATTTTAACTGTGCACAAAATTTATATTAAAGAAGTAATTTGCTCTGTCCAGCACTGAGCAAACTGACTGCTTCATGTCCAGGGCTGTGATGAATAGAAGATTTAAACCTAAGACACCAACAATAGCAATCACAGATGAAAGTGTGAGGAAAAAACTCTTAATAATATTGGCCTAAGAAAATAAGATATGAAGAGAGCCCCAGAGGTAACCGCAGCAACAGCAAAAATAAACACACGGGACCTGATCAAGTTAAAACCTTTCTGCATCGCTAGGGATAAAATCAACAAAGCAAAGAGTCAACTTACAGCATGGGAGAAGATACTTGCAAGCTGCACATCTGACAAAGGGCTAATAACTAGTGTCTACAAAGAACTCAAGCATATCAACGAGAAAAGAACAAACAACACCATTAAAAATTGGGCAAGAGGCATGGACATAAACTTTGCACACAAGGATAAACTAATAGCCAAAAAAAAAATATGAAAACAATGCTTATACTGTCTAATCATCCGAAGAATGCACATCAAAACCACTTTGCAATGTTACCTAACTCCAATGAGAATGAGTCACCTCATAAGGTTCCAAAGCAATAGATGGAGAGAAAAAAGAAAAACTCATATACAGTCGGTGTGATTGCACATTAGTACGACCTCTATGGAAAGCATCATGGAGATTCCTCAGAGAACTAAAAGCAGATCTACCATTTTATCCTTCAGTCCCACTATTAGGTGTTTACCCAAAGGAAAAGGGACAATTTATCATGATGACATTTGCACCTCAATGTTTATAACGGCACAGTTCACAACCACAAAGATGTGGAATCAACCCAGCTCCCTTCAGTACATGAATGAATTAACAAATTGTGGTATAGTCGTATGTGTGCCGTGAGAGATTTATTCAGCCATAAAAAGATGGGGATTTAGTATCTTTTAGAACAACCAAACATTCTCCTCAGCGAAGTATCACAAGAATGGAAAAACGAATTTCACATGTGCTCAGTACCAAATTGGAACTAGTAGATTAATACTAGCCGTGCTCTCAGGAGAGCAAAACTCAATGAAATTAAAGAGGGAGGGGGGAGGAAAATGCTGAGTAAACGCCCACCAACAGGTACACTGCCTGGGTATATTGCACAGCCCCTGCGTGAAGGACACACCTACAACTCTGACTTTAATCTTAAAACAGCAACCTATGTAACCAAATCATATGCACCTCCACAATAACAAGATTTTTTTTTTAAATAAATAATTTGAGGGCAGCATCTATGGCTCAAAGGAGTGGGGCGCTGGCCCCATATGCCGGAGGTGGCAGGTTCAAACCCAGCCCTGGCCAAAAAATGCAATACATAAATAAATAAATAATTTGAACTAATTAAATATTTAGAAAACTAACTTAGGTATTACTTGACATTTCCAGGGCTATAGTTTGGAAAACGAGAAAAATCTTCCTCATTTTGGTTTGACCTGAAGAATCAGAACAGAGAAATCAAAGAGCTTAGTATTTTCTTATCTTACGTTACTTCCTACCCAAGATCCGGAAAATTGATCCTTTGGTAACTGCATAAAATCTCCTGCCAGCTTTTAATAATTTTTGTAGTTCTGCTCTGTCCTATTAAGTAAGATTCCAGGCTTAGAGATCCATCCCAGGAGACTCCATTCTTCTCCTCATATCCTATGCTCTTTCTCTACTCCAGAAACTCTGAATTATTTTACTTCTCAGATCTTGAATGCACTTCTTTTCCAGTGGCATTCTAATTGTACTCTGCTCACATCTGAAGGTTCTGGGCCCAGCACAGAGCGGATGTGGGAGAAATTCTGCAGCCCTGTTCCAAGTAGCGAAACACGTTTTTAAGAGTCAGGCTTTAAATGTCTCACTGTCGCTTCAGCACATGCATGTTTCTCTCCGCACTATTTTTTTAAATCAGTTTTGGCAATTGACATTATGCATAACTTTTTGAATGATGAAGTTTTGCTTCTTTGAAGAATTTTAAGAAACAATGAATTATGCTGTTTGTTTCTAAATTTTCCCCAAATCTAGGTTTACTTTTAAAATTCATATTGTATAATTTGTAGGGCAGTGATGGGTTTATGATGTTTAGTACAGTATTAGATATATAATAGACACACAGTTGATTTGATCTGCTTTTTGTAAGGTTTATAAGTGCTTTTTAGTTGTTATTTAAATGTATGTTAAATCTCTTAATCCTATGGTCATATCAAGTATTGTAATGTTGTTTACTAATGATTTGGGTTGTAAAAATTTAAATTATCTTATTTCTGAATCTTTTTGCTGAAAGCAGCCACTTTCAAATACCCCTTTCGTCCACATGCCATTATTTGTAAGTATCAATGGTTGGTTTCACATATACTTACAAATAAAGCCTGCCATACTTGGGTATTTTTCCCAATTTCAGTTTTACATGCCACATTCAAAATCTGCATATCTCACCAACCCTGTTATGATCTCTCATAAAATTAATTCATGCCCACATATGGGAAAAACTCCGTTCAAGGTGGCGGGAGGGGAATGAGGGAGCTGGGAGAGGGGAGAAGGGAGGCAAATGGGTGTGCTCCCACTTACTGGGCACAATGTTAGGGTGTATGTTACATCTCTTGGGGGCGGGACACAGTTCTAAAAGGGACGCTACCTTAACAAGTGCAAACATTGTAACCTAATTCTTCATACTCTCAAATTAACCTGAACTAAAAAAAAAAAAAAAAAGTTACCATTTCTCTAAAGGAGAGGAGAAATTCTCACGTTTAGAATATCTACTGCATGACACGGAGAGATACTGTGTATTTCATATCTAGAACATAAACAGTGAGATTAGTGACATGGTAGTAATTTAGTAATTACAACAATAACAAGTAATACACGTAAGGCATAAAATATTCGTGGTGATGCTCTTTTTTTTTTTTTATTTTTTTTTTAATTGAAACAGAGTCTGTTGCCCTGGGTAGAGTGCCATGGCATCATAGCCCCAGCAACCTCAAAGTCTTGGGCTTGAGCAATACTCTTTCCTCAACCTCGCAAGTATTTGGGACTACAAATGCCCACCATCATACCCAGCTAGTTTTTCTATTTTAGTAGAGACAGAGTCTTGTTCTTGCTCGGGCTGGTCTGGAACTCCGGAGCTCAAGCAATATACCTGTTTTGGCCTCCCAACGTGCTAGGATTACAGGCATGAGTACCTGTGCCCGATCTCTAGGTGATATTCTAAATGATTTACATGCACGATATGATTCTTCTTTGTAAACAATCTCAAAGATAAGATTGATTAACCTATCTTTATATGTTCATTTATTCCTTTCATTTTTATTTTTTTAAAGATTGTGCCTTAATTTGATAACATTAGTACTTCCTCAAATTTAACATTAGACTGTCTTCAAATTTTAGTTTTATAACTGAGGTTTTTAAGCCAAAGTCATATTTGATTAAAAGGATTCGAATATGGGTTTTATTGTTAAATAATCCTGACTTCAATTTCCACTTCACTGTTAACTTCAGAAAACCATTTCAACTTTCTAAGCTTCAGTGTATTTATTAGTAAAACAGAGTCAAAAATAGTTAATAGGGCCAGTGCAGTGGCTCAAGCCTGTTATCCTAGCACTCTCTGAGGCTGAGGCAGGTGGATTGCTTGAACCCAGGAGTTTGAGACCAGCCTGAGCAAGAGCATGATCCCGACTTTACTAAAAATTGAAAAACTGCCCAGGCATTGTGGCAGGTGCCTGTGGTTGTAGCTATGGGAGGCTGAGGTATGAGGATTGCTTGAGCCCAGGAGATGGAGGTTTCTGAGCCATGATGCCACGGCACTCTACCAAGGGTGACAGAGTGAGGCCAAAAAAATATGTAAGTTAATAACTCATCAGGGTATACAAATAACTCAAAAAAAAGTATAAAATTTTTCAAAAAATATCTGAACATAAGAACTGTTGAATAAAAATGATCAGTCATGTTATATTTAACAAGATTTTCGTATTGTAGAAAATGGTTTAACTAAAATATTTAGACGATTTTATAGAATTTGTTTCATCTTCCCCTGCAGAGATAATATAAAAACATCAAAAAGAATACATTCAAATTAGGACACTAGGGCTACTTATATGAAGCATAAAATTCTATGTTTTAATAGTTCATGTTAAAGTAATACAGGCAGTTCCCAAGTTACAAACATGTGACTGATGTACAATTCATACTTGTACATCATGAATGGAGGCTACTGCAGGTAAGAGGCAAAGGTACCTGTTCCAACTTACATACAAATTCAAATTAAGGACAAACCCTGCAGCCCCTATCTCATTCCTAACCCGGGGATTGCCTGTATAAGTAAAGTATATGGAAACAATTTTTTAATTTGGCTTTTCAGATGGTGTAAAATAGTAATTGACAGATGGAATTTTAGTTGTGATGATTTAGTGTGATATTTTGACAATTTTGAATCTAGGCTCAAGCTTTATGAGAAGGGAGGTGATAGAGTTATTCCAAGCAGTAAGACATCAGCCTGATTGGATTCCACTCTCTGTAGACAATTTAATTAACTTCCTATACTTCAAAAGCTTCGTCTTTTCATAGGCTAAGAATTAATAACTGCATGTGTTAAGTTAGTTATGTTAGATGTGAAATTTAAATGGTATTGTTAATATAAATACTTAAAACAGTCTCTACCACAAACAAAACACTCAAAATATGCAAATAATAATTCACTAATTGCACCGTAGGGAATATCCTACTTCTATGTACACCGTTGCTTCAGTAAAAAGATATTTTTAGCAAGGATAGTCTTCTAAGCAGTGAAGAAATATCTCACCCATAAATGCAATTTGAGGCTGCACATCTCAAATTTTATTGTGTCTACAGCACCTGGAAATAATATTAAAATCCAAGATTCTGATTCAGTAGCTCTGAGTTTTAGATTGGGATTCTGTATTTCTCACGGGTCCCCAGATGCTGCTGACATTGCCAGTCCATGGACCACACTTTGAATAATTCAAGGCATATTGAGAATTGCTCAACATCCCATAATATTTTTTCCACCAGTTTATGACTACGATGGAAATTTCACCACTTCAGATTCATAACTTTCAAGCTCTCTCATCTTCTATCCAAATTTGAAATGGAAATACTACTGGGGACATCTGAGAAGCAATTTCTACTCAGAGAATATCTAGTACCCAATACAGTTAAAGAAAAATGGAGCTTTGATGGACAAGATTTGGAGCATGAACACTTATCTCGAAAAGCCCGTCTTGGTAGGGGCCTTGGATGGGGACAGTCAGTTGTCTTCATGTAGCTTCAGAAAGAAAGGAAACAAGAAAAGCGAGCAGCAAGAGAAAATTAAGGTAGAAATTAGTTAAGTCCAACTTTACCTGCTTTTTATTCTCCCTATGAACAGTGAAGAGTACAAATACCATATTAGATCCTATTGCCACAATTTACAAAAACGTAGTGTGTTAAAACAGTATCTATTTATTATCTCACAGTTCTACTGGTCAAAACTCTGGAGTAAGTTGACTAGACTCTTGCTCAGGGCTCCCTAGAGCTAAACATCAGTGTACCTGCAAGGGCTGTCATCTGAGTCCGCCTCCAGGCACAGTGATTTTTGGAAGAATTAATTTTCTTCTCATTCTTTCCCATGTGGTACTCTTTACCATGGAGCCAGCATGGTCAAATCTTTCTCATGCTCAGGCCCCTTTGTGTCTAGCCAGAAAAGATCTCTACTGTTAAGGACGCGTGTGACTAGATTAGGCCTATGGAATAATCCATAATAATCTCCCTGTTATGTGGTCAGCTAGATTTTAATCTTGATTATATCTGTAAAGTCTCTTTTCCAATGCAGCATATTACGGAAGTAAAAGCTGGTGGCAGAGGTCATGAGGACTACTACCAAAAATATTTTTGTATTTGTGGTGTTTAAGTTTTGATTGTTCATTTTATGATATTTAATGATGAACATTCTAGAAGGAAAAACACTGATTAGGATTCTAATCTGTGTTTAATTATACACTGATTCATTTATATGAGAAAAATAAGCACTTCAAGTATTGCTTCCTTCAAACATTTTGAATTTTTTTTTTTGAAAAACAAAACAAAAATCCCTGGCTTGATTTATTAATGCTGTATAATATCAAATTCATAGAAATCTTAAGATGTTATCATTGCACATTCTACCCAATGTCAATTGTAAAATTTCTGCAAACATCACTTATTAATTAAATTATTGAATTGCTACATCTGAAGGTATATCAAGGCCAATAATATAGCAGATGACATCTTCTTAGAACTTTGTATCAGTCTTGGATAATTAAAATTTTATGAAATCATTTATTTCCACTAGCTGTCTTTTGCAAATTACAGTGTCCTTCCTTGGAATAGTTTACAATGTGTGATTGTTATAAACAATTAAAAGGATTTAATGCCTCAAGAAATGCCATTGTAACTTGTAAAAGCCATTATTGGAAATAGCCGATCTCATAAAACTTTAATTATAAGACTGACATAAAGTTCCAAGCAGATGTCATCGCCTAAATAAAATTTTACTACAAGTTTGATTACAATACAAAGAGGTATATGACAACATAAATTATGTTCTTAAAGAAAAAAATTATCCAGAACCTAATAACGACACATATTTCTTTTATTTTTCCTATTTACTTCTGGCTTTTATATAATTTCATGCACATATTTACAGTATAATCACAACATATATAAAATTACAAATTTACTTCTTCCCACCACATGTTAAATGATAAACACTTTACTATTTCTCTACATGGCTCCTAAATATAATTCTGATAGTTAACTGAATAGGAGTCTACCAATTTGATGAAACATAAATTTATTAACCATTCCTTTATTCTTGGATGTTTAAGTGTGTCTTTAATAATAATGCTATTTTTTGAAAAGTCATTTTTTAGAATACATAATATCCAAAAATTAAATTATTCTGGCCAAGAATTGAACATTTTAAAGATATTCATAATGCCTAAATATTATACATATTTTAAAATTTTCTTGATGTATTTTTCATTTCAGTATTGGAATAATGGAAAAATAAATATCCAGTGTACTCCATACTAATATGAAACCAACATATAAACAATTACATGCTCATAAGAACAATAAAATACTAATATAGTCCAATTCAGGAGTAGAGGAAAGTGGGGGAGGGAGGGAGGGATGTTTGGCAGAAGGAGGGAGGGCATAAGGTGGGATCTCACCTAACGTACACATTGTGAGTGTGTATAACACACCCCCTGGGTGAGGGGCTCTTCTACAAATGGAACTTTACTCTGGAAGTGAGAACAATGTAACCTAAAAATTGTACCCTCAGATTAATTTGAAAAAATAAAAAAAAATACTCAAAAAATATTTTTCATTTCAGAGTTATTGCATACATTTCTCTTGTGCATGTTGTGGAATGTTTGGGCTGTTATGATAAGGCCACCCACAGCAAAGATTTGTTTTCACACCCCATCTGTTTGGGATGTACTGAGTAGATTTAAAAAAATTTCTGACCCCAGTGAGACAGAGTGTTTGGTAATACTTCTATCATATTCTTTAATTTCTCTGTGAGTCACTATCTCCATATGCTTAAAAGGATTCTGAGTTTGACAAAATCCTTCCAGTAATGACATCTACTTCTTAAAAATGAATGAGGATTAATGAACACATTGCATTCATCATAAAAAGTGCTTCCTGAATACCAAATAGTGGTTGCTATGTAACAAGTATGGAGAGACAGAAGACATATGGACCAGGCTGTCTATCTGGCTGCAATAAAAGCAAAAATCTGTTGAATGGAAGTGGGTTCTTGTATATGTGAAAGACTGTTTTAAATATGATTATATACAATTTTCATCCACAAAAAGTATCTTTGTACTTGTGGTGTTTAAGTTTGTTCACTTAATGATATTCTCTTTTCTTCCAATTATATTTTATGTGATTGATTTAATTTTCTTTTCTGATTTAACAATAAACTTTAATGAATTTGAAAGGTAGAATGGGATATTTCATCCAACTCAAAAATGACTCAAACCCATATCTTCATCAATGCACTGATATTTTTGGCTATTTTTTTTGTTCATTCTGTTTTGCTTTCCTAAATAATGGCACTGGTTTTTTTTTATATTATTACTTTAAGAACTAAGCATGTGTCACCTTGGAATGTTGTTATTTTTTAGTGTTATTAGTATTGTTAATCTAGAGTTTTATTTCTGAAGGCTTTTATTGGCCAACTATAGCATCAAAGAATAAGCTCAATCTGCTAGCAAGTAAGCATTTACTTAAAGTTCTTGAGACTCCAGAAAGAAGTGTGACCAGTGTTCACTAAATTTCCTTCTAATTTTATAAACCTGACATTTAGACCAGATGTGGTGGCTTACACCTGTAATCATACCATTTGGGGAGGCTGAGATAGGAGATTGCTTGATCCTTAGAGTTTGAGGCTACCATGAGCTCTGATCATACCACTGCACTCTAGTCTGGGCAACAGAGTGAAACACTGTCTCCAATAAAACAAACAAGCAGCAAGAAATAAGAATACAGCCCGATGTTTTTTGATGTCTTTGCCTTATTTTCAACATAGCTACAAATTTCTTAGTGGCAGGGACTGTGAACTAAATACCAAAATGGCAGAGACTGTGAACTAAATACCAATAGAAGTATATTGTAAATGTCCCATAAAAGACAGCTGATATAGTCAAAGAATTAACTATATCATTAGAGTGGAAGGTTTACATAGGAGTTATCAACTTTGTCACTTTTCATTCTTTTTTGGTTTCAAAGTACTTTCTTCAATTAAGAATTTTTTTTTTGATTGACAAATTCCCAATTGCTTGTGAATAATTAAATCAGACTTGCTGAAAAAAGTCAATGAGCTTTTTACTTCATCTCAAATATCCCATGTCCATGTAAACAAAAAGATGAGTATCTTTTTTTTTTTTTTTTTTTTTTTTGCAGTTTTTGGCTGGGGCTGGGTTTGAACCCACCACCTCTGGCATATGGGGCCAGTGCCCTACTCCTTTGAGCCACAGGCACCACCAGAATATCAGATTTTTAATCAAACTGTTCAGTCTGAAAACATTTGCTCCAAGTGGTTATAGAAATTCACTATGCTTCTGAGTTTATGTCAGAATTTACTCCTTAACTCTACTACACAGTTGTAGTGTTATGCTTTTAAGCATTTTCCATCATAGTGGCTTTAATTTCAGTATCTATTTTGGTAAAAGAGTGGGAATAGGGCATGGTTTATAAAAAATATTTGATCATTCTTTTTTAACTTGTACTATCTAATGTTGGTCATTTTTTAGGATTTAGAAAATATGAGTATGAGGCCAGACATGGTAACCCTGGCACTCTGTAAGGCATAGGTGGGTGGATTGCTTGAGCTCAGGTGTTTTATTTTCTACTAAAAATAGAAAAAAATAGCCTGGTGTGACAGTGCACACCTATAGTCCAAGACACTCAGGAGGCTAAGGAAAGAGGATCACTTGAGCCCAAGAGTTTCAGGTTTCTGTGAGTTATGATACCATGGCACTGCTCCCAAGGGGACAGACTGAGACTGTGTCTCAAAAAACAGAAAAAGAAAAGAAAAAAATTGAGTGTGGAAGTCTTAAGTCCCATAAGACATAGGACCTTGTTCCTTAGTTGAGAAAATTTTGAACTTAGTTTCATTTTAATAAGTAAATGTTAATATATTAATGTTGTCCTAATGATGACCTATCTGTGTCTCCTTATCTGAATACTGCTTTATCTCTTCTCCAGTTCATTCTCTTTGTCTTGATCCCAATTGTGGGTATCCAATAAGACCAAAGGCTCAGTCTATTGATCTTCTCTCATTCCACATCCTATGGGAACCAATGCACTCAGGGTTTGCATTTACGAAAGTGATTTCTGAATGTACCAATACTACTAATTAACCTTGAGTCTTATTTTAATTTCTAACAAAGGAAAATCTCTAAATAAGGCTCTCTGCCACTTCAGATTCATAATGTTTGAAATGAAGCCATTGTTTTTTCTCACAAATGAAATTGTGATTCTTAAATGATTTTGGTAAATTCTGTGGCTGTTATGCTACAAGTCTGGCTCAAAAACTGAAATTCTTCGTTAACATATTCTGCTTCAGCTGCAAGAAGCACTAATTAACATTTACCATTTGTATAAAATGCCTTGGTTCTTTTCCATTCTCACCTTTGTTATTCCCGTGTAGATCCTAATGAAAGTTGGCCTGAATTGCTGGGGAAAGCTACTAATCTTTTCAGATCCTATGCCTTTCTTTCATTGAAATGTATTCAGTCCTCTGATGTCTGATGAATTAACTTGGGAGTGTTGTATTTCTTATTAATGCCTCTTAAAATATGAGAAGGCAGAGTAATTTTCAAGGCCATCATATATGCAAAAATTCCTAATATTTAAAAAAAACTGTACCCATGCTCAATTTCCACACAGTAGATCACACCTCCCTTACTGTGTGTTTCTCAGTCTTTCATGATATAGACGGTCTCCAACATAAGTTGGTTTAATTTAGGACTTTGATTCTCAACCTTCCTAATGCTGCAACCCTTTAATACATTTCCTATGGGTCACGACCCACAGGTTGAGAACCTCTGATTTAGGGTTTTTTCACTTTATGATGGGGCAAAAATGATATGCATTCAGTGGGATTTTGATTTACACTGGGGTTACATTAAGATAAACCTATTGTAAATAAACAATATCACACATGGTTTTCAATTTACTATATTTTCAATTTACAGTGAGATTTGGACATAATACCATCATAAGTCAGTGAGCATCTATATATTTTTTGCCTATATCTAACACCTAGATACAGATACACACACACAATTGAGTAAGTATATCCAGGGATTACTTTAGAAAAGAATTTTTTAGGTGTTTTTTCTATAGGTAAATTTTGGAAAACACATAGACACAACTCTGACACATATTAGAAGTACCATGATCTAGATCTGACATTTATGAATTTAATTTAGTTCTTTAGATTTTACAGCCATGTAACTGATAGTTTAACATCCTATGGTTTGTCAAAATATCATCTTAACTTTATATTAGGTTTTATTAGTATGCTTTAGTTATTTTTTAGATCTTTTAAAATTTATTTGACCACAGAAGCATGTTCCATGAAGCATCTCTAAAGCTAATTATTCAATGAAAGCACTATGCTAGTTTTTATAATATGATAAAAATGAAAGGAAATCTTCATTTATCATAGTTTGCAAATATCTCTTAAGATAATTCCAAGAGAAAAGTCTCTAAAATATCTTAAGTAATTAGAACATGAGTGGGTAATATATCCTTTTTATCCAAGTGAGTTTTTGAAGAACAATATTTATTTGAATGGATAATATCTTTTTTTTTCAGATTCATATGAAGGTGCAAATGATTGATAGAGGCCATGTACATAAACCCACAGCCAATATTGTACTAAATGGAGTAATACTGAAAGGATTTCCACTTATAACTCCAATCAGACAAGGATGTCCACTATAGGTACTGCTATCCCTGCTGTTTAACACAGTGCTGGAAGTGCGAGCCAATGCAATCAGGCAAGAAAATGATATCCATGTCATTGAAATAAAAAGAGTAGGTCAAACTCTTGCTCTTTACTGATGATATGATCTTATATTTAGAAAATAGCAAGGACTCAACCACAAGACTACTAAAAGTAATCAAACAATACATGGGTTAGTATATAGTTTTTTTTGTTTGTTTGTTTGTTTTGTTATTTTTATTTTTATTTTTTTTAGAAATCAGGCTAGAACTTCCTCTCCTCTTAGTCAGGTTTTATTCTTTTGTACAGTATTATGTGTTATGTAACATAGAAACATCAATTTTCCAGTTTACTTTCCAATATAAAATGAATACTAAATATAAAGATACAGACTGGAGGAGTGAATGTAATGGATAGATTTATTCACTTTCTTGCCCATAATTTAGGATGTAATTATAGAAACCTGGATATTTTGTTATTGCCAAAATTATTTTAAAGATCTTGTGATTATAAAGTCATAGCTAGGTGTTCATAGTAGTTTCTTTAGTATTTATTCAATATTGAAAGATTTGTAATTTTATTCAGTTAGGAAAATAGACCTTTTGTTAGAGATAACTAACAGTATGCAAACAGCACAAACTTCAGTGTCTGAAGTTAACATGGAGTTTGAAGAAATTCTAAGTTTATTGTAACTAGGGCAAAAATTATAGGTCAATGTTTGACTAGGGAAGATATTGAGAAACTAAACCAAGGCCAAATAATGAGGATGCTTGAATTTTATTTTTGTTGATAATTTAGACACTGGAAACACTGAAGGATTTTATTATGAGAATTAAAACATAAGATGGGCACTGACACAGGAAATCTGAACCCAAAATTTGTCAAGAGGGTTCTCGGCTTTATTCAGGAAATAAATTAAGCATGAGACTTGGTTGGAAACAAACCCAAAATTTTCCAAACAAACAAACCAGCAAGCAGACCACTCCAAAGACAGAGAAGCACCTGTACATTGCTGGTGATTTCTGCTTATTACTGTTTCTTGATTATGTGCTAAATATGGGGTAAATTATTCATGAATTTTCTGGGAAGGATACAGAGGTCTAGGAATAGAGTCCCTCCTATTTCCACATGATGTAAGGTAACGTTCAGGGTTTGTCCTGGTGCTTGTTAACTGTAGTGTGCTGGTGGGAGGTTCTTTCAGTATGCTAATACATTAAAAGCAGGGTATTATGCCCAAGGACAAACAGAGGTTGTTTTCTTCACTATGTTTGTTGAACTGGTCTTGATTTGTTTCTTCACAGCATCTTGTTTTGTTTTTGTTTTTTTCTCAGAGATCTGACCCTAAATGGTCTTAATTTTTTTCTTCACAACATCTCATCTTTTTTTCTTGGAGACCTGGTTCTTGTGACTCCTCAAAGAGCAAGGGCTACCAATATTTTACCTCAATATTTTGATTCTTTTTTCCTAGCAGATTAGATAAAATAACGTAATACTAACTTTGAATGGGAGGTTAAAAGCATCATTTTATGCATCCAGGAATAAGGAAGAAGTAATATAGATGATGACTACCACGCCGAAAAGGAAGATAGCAAAGAAAGAAGAACAACAGAACTAAGCATTGAGATCACCTGTGTCCACATGACTTAACCAAAAAATTCTTTACAAGGAAAGCAATGTTCTCAGTTAATAATTACTTTCACTATTTGCCTCTTTGTATCACAAAATTCTGGCAAACAAATGTATTTGACTGGTTTTCTAATCTGGGCAAACACCTCTCCTCTTAACACCGGTATTATGAGGGCAAACATCATGGTTTTTAGATTGGAGTTTGCTTTACAAGACGGATCCAATTCTCTGCCTCATGGAGCCCACCAACCTTAAAATATTATATCATGAATTTTGTCCAATTCCACAGTTCTCATTTTGAAGAACCCACTACACTCATGAACCTTGACACCAAATTGCATAAATCTGTTTCCTTAACTCAACTTTTTTTGATATTCTATCGAGATGATATTCTTCCTAGTTGCAGTAAGTTTAATTAACTCAACATTGCTTGATAAATCTATACTTTGGTAATCTCTGTGGGAGAGTTGAGTAAGGACAACTTGTCAATTTCTTAGATATTGTAGAGTAAGGAGCAAAGAAGGGATATATACATATACAAATGAATGAAAGGGAAAAAAGAAATAAAGGATCAGTTTTTAGTTTAGATAGTGAATGAAGATTGGTACTCTTAAGATGGTGGAAACCTGCTGATGAGAAGTGGGTTGGCTTATTAATTAGTTCAATATAAAATGGATTAATTATTTATGTATCAAATGCCTGATAACTTTTTCAACTGTGTGAGGCTCCATGGCTACCCTATCTAGAAGACAGATACAAACACTGTACCAATTTCATTATATTATTACTGAGCCTATTTGTGGGATTTGGGTAATTTATTGTACTCCCAACTATTTCTATCTCATTTTTTCTTCCATATAACATAAGGATTTAATTTATTAAAAGGCAAAATAAGTAAATGCAATAATGCAAGGAAATAAATTTAAAACATTCAAAGTGAAAAGATTAAAGCCTTCTTTATTTATAGAAGACATGGTCATGCATGTCAAAAATCATTTGGACTCTTCATGAAAATGTCTTTATCTAAAAATACAATTAAGGTTGCAGTCTAAAAAGATTAATACAAAAAGTCAATTAAATTTTTCTGTATTAGTAACGGAACACTTAGAAGTTAAAAATCTATGTATTTTCAACAAAAAGTGTTAATGACTGAGGAATAAATCTGACAAAGATATGCAAAAATACACTAAAAGTAGGAAACATTGCTGAAAGAAAATTTTTAAAGGGCCTTAGAAATGGAAAACCTACTGTGATCATGAATTGGAAGATGTGATATTGATAGAATATCCTTTTGCTCAAAATTAACTATAGATTCAATAAAATAACAATCAAAACCACAGAACCCATTTTTGTTAAAAATGAAATCTGATTTAAACTGCCTATTGAAATTCAAAGTACCTGTAAATTCAATTGTTCAAAAAGAAACATAAACTTAGAGGTTATTCGCTAGTCAATTTCAAGAGTGATTATAAAGCTGCTATACTCCCAGCCATATGTTATTTATTGGCATAAAGTAAAATAGATCAATGGAACAGGGTAAAGGATCCAACAATAGAGCCAAATTGTTTTCTACGAAATGTTTCCTGAGTAGCCCTTTCATAAAATGTTGCTAAAAAAAATAGTACATCATATTAAATAAAAAATCTGGAAAAGGTCTTATGCTAGAATATATAGTATTTATACAATGAGTAAACAGCATATTAAAAATATTGGCAAATGATTTGAACAGAGATTCTGGAGACATTACGACTGATACCACAGAAATACAAAAATCATATGAGACCGAAATGAACACTTCTGCACACACATTGTGTGTTTGTTCATCCTCATTTTCTGCCTTTTGTCCAGCATTACTACTTAAAAGGAAAACCCACAGGTCAGGAAGCTTGAACTGGAGAGGTATTTTGCCCTGCTGTAGCATAAGCATTCAGAGAAATCTAGGAAGTCTAGGAAGTCTCACACTTGGACTGTGTCCCGTCCTTATTACGCCAGAGAGTGCAACATCTTAGTTCTGAATCCTCCATAACGTACATTGTACCAATATCACTGTAGCAACTGGCCCTATTTGACTAAAAACCGGCTGCAAATTATATTACAGATACATGTTTACCATTTCTGGTTTTCCTTTTCACTTTATTTCTCTGGCTTATAAATTATCAAATCTCCTGCTTAAGATTGTGAGCTTAAGCCTGAATCTGAGGACATGATATATACTGAATTGTATGTGAGGGGTGCTTTCTAAAGTATTCTAAATTGAGGCCGTGAATATAAAACTAAGCATTAATCTTGAGATATCTTTGTAAAAAGAGAGAGCTCTGAATCATAGGTGCATTAATTTTGAAAAAAAACATAGTTTTAATTCTATGATTGCCTTCAAAATGCATGGGGCAATATTAATATCACTTCTCACAAAATAACTGTTATTTTTAATCATAACATGAACAACAATAAGTGATCGAATTTCATGTTCTGATCCACACCTGGAACTCCCTCTGTTTTAAAAGAACCTTGAGGTTTCAGAATCATGACTGTATCACGGCTCCAGAAAATTTTATATTAGGGTTTATGACGCAGCATAATGAGAAAAACATAAAGACGGTTTCAGGTATGTTAAAATCATTCTAGCATGGTTGATGCCGCTATTTCAATCTGTGTGATTTATTTAAAGCTTATAACTTAACCTTTTTCAGGACAATATACCACAACAGTGTTCATTTATAGAATATTAGCATTTACTTAGTAGCAGTGAAGTCGATTTATAGAATAGTCAACATCCCAACTATAGTAGAGAAAAGTGTATTAAAAATAGCTAGTTAAGTTATATGAAGATTTTATTTGAAAATTTGATTGATTCAGAAAATATTGAAAATGACATTAAAGACTCTGTATCATTAGGTTTGTGTTTAAAAGGAAAATACTATTTTTTCTCAATAAAAATTGGCATGCTTGGCTATCAGCTTATTAAATCTTGACCTCTGAATAACATATAATCTATATGTTAAATAACATACAGTTTCCTTTTATTTACAAGTATTACTCAATCATTTTAGTTTAGTTTGTAATGAAGGATTTAATTTATTTATGGCTTTTCTATTCTTTTAATGCCATAAAATTATTTTCTAGCAATCCTCTGTGAGTTGAGTGTAAACTTGATATGTGTGGAAAACAGAATGAGAACAGAGGACTGCCATAGGGGACTGGATAAAAATGTAATTAACTCAGCACACTTCCCCTCTTTAGTTTATATAAATTTAGGTGACATATAGTATTTCATTATATTTCTTAGAAAGATATGTTGAGACAATTGTAGATTCACACACAGTTTAACAAATAATGCAGAGAGTACCCTTACAACCTAGATCCATTTCCCCAATGGTACCTGTAATAACTTGTATAAAAATATCACAAAGAAATTGACACAGATGAGAGCTATGAAACTTAGTTCCCAAATTTTAAGTGCATTCATTTGAATGTGAGTGTGAAATTTAGTTACACGCACTTATTTCCATGTATAGTTTCTGGTATCCACTACCACAGGCCCGATAGAGAACAATCCCATCACCCAAAATATCTCATGCTACTATCATGTTACCACAGCCACCTCCTTTTCTGTTCCCCATTTGGCAACTAGTAATCCTTACTCCATCTCTATAATTTTGTCATTTCTATAATGGTATATACTGGAATTTATGCAATATATATAAACCTTTTGCAATTGTTTTTGTTTCACTTATCAGAGCTCACTGGGACTATCACGCATCATCCAAGTTGTTCACCTTAGCAGCTTGTTCCTCTATATTGTTAAGTTATGTTTAATGAAATGTAGATCCGACAGTTTGTTTAACCTTCAACCTGCTTAAGGAGATTTCAGTCATTTCCAATTGCGGTTGTTTTAAATAAAACAACTACGAACATTCATATATAGGTTTTTCTTTGAACATAATTGTTGCTACCTGGGAAACATTTCCAAGGGCCTAATTGTTGGGTCTTAAGGTAAGTACAGAATTACATTTTACATTCTTTTCCAGAGTACGTGTACAAACTTACCTTCCTAGTAACAATGGATGAGTGATCCAATTTTTCCACATTATCGCAAGTATATGTAGCTATCATCATTTTACAATTTCACCTATTCTTGTAGGTGTGTAGTGATAATTCTTTTGATGTAATTTATAGTTCCCTGACGAGTAACGATGTTGAACATTTCCTTATGATTATTTTCACCTGCATATACTCTTCGATGAAATGTCACTTCATGCACTTCCATGTTTTCTAATTGAATTGCTTATTTTAAATCACTGAGATCGAGAACTTTTTGCACTTGCTATTTCTTTGTCAGATATACGTGGGGTTTGAAAATATCATCTCTCAATCTATAACTTGTTTTTAATTCTCTTACAAAGATCTCTTGCAGAACAAAGGTGTTTAATTGTGTTAAGATCTGCTTATCAAGTTTTCCATTTATGAATCATGTTTTGGTGCCAAGTCTAACAACACTTCTCTTGGTCCTAGCTCCTGAAAAATTTACTTCTGTTTTTTGTCTAGAATTTTTATAGTTTCATGCTTTATACTTCATGATTCATTTTTAGAAGATTTTTTTTAATAGCATGTGAGGTTTCCTTTTCTACAAACTTTGTAATTTTTGTTTATTTAACCTGCATTTCAAATCCACCATGTATAAAACATAATTGTTTTAAAATAATAATTAATTGAGGCAAAAGCTATATTAATTAGTTTGATGTAACAAATCCAAATTGTATAAAAAACCCAACACATTGTACCCCACAAAAGCATAAACGTATTCATGATCTATGTGGATATGATTTAATAAAAGGAGAAAAAAGAGAAATATTTTAAAATTTCCAAAAATTTTAATGTTAATGTCTCTATTTGTCATATGATGAGAAGAGAAAGATATTCACATTATTTTATTTATGTGACTGAACATTTCTTACAAAACATATTTGGCTGATTTTAGTGTTGTTCCATGTATGCACAGTTAGGAAGTGGCAGAATTTAGATAAAATCCCAAGAAATATGTCTCGAAAGTCTTTTCACTATGCTGCACACTCAGGGAACCTCTGCTAGACGCAGTCAGGGTTCTCTGTACCTATTAAGTCTGCTTTGCCCTCCCCTTCTCCAGCCTTCCTCCCCCACCATTGATTTCCACTGAGTTTTACTTCCCTCTGTGCACAGGTGTGCTCGTAGGTTAGTTCTAATTTAATCTGATGTTTCTTAATCCATCCTGAGTGGACTTGGAGACTTTGCTTCTGTGAATTTGGTTCAGTTATGACATAACTCCTACCCTCTCCTCCAACCTCCTCAGTACTTAGTGTTCAGTCCTACTTTCTCACTCCCCATAATTTCCCAAAGTAGCACCGGCTTCTAAAATAACTTGGGGTTTTAATGAAGTAAGAGGTCTATTACACGGTAATGTGATATCAGTATTTATTTTAATAAAATTCCAGTTGGCCATTTGTACCGTCCAAAGTTTCGCCATGTAATGAATTCTTTTCACTGAGTACTCCTGGGCCTCTTCTTCATTCTTCATGTTTTTATAAATTTACATTATAATACAAAATCAATTTGATTGTCTTTATGTAAAATGTTTTTGTTTTTTCCCTAATGGCTGTATTTTTATAACTAAATGGACCATTGGTGTGTTAGAATGCTTTACTAAACTGAAAACTCTATCTTGAGAATTTCTCTGTATCTGTGTGAGACACACCATGTAACTTCTGTAAGTGCTGCAGAGTTGTGATTTTAAATGACATTAAATTAATTAACATTAACCTAAAGTGGTAGTATGTTTTTCTATCAGCTAAGTTTATATATATTATTCAGCATCCTATTCATTTTTAGTCTTAATAAATTTAGAACAAATAGGGAAATCAAATATTTTAATAAAAATAAGCTATATCTTTTATTTTTGATACGTTTTATTTTTCTATATAGAAAAGAAACACTATAACTCTATAGTGATAACTCTTAATCATGCAATATTTTCTAATTCATACTTTTTTTTTTTTTTGCAGTTTTGCAGTTTTGCAGTTTTTGGCCAGGGCTGGGTTTAAACTCACGACCTCCAGCATATGGAGCCGGCGTCCTACTCCTTTGAGCCACAGGCGCCGCCCAGCATTTTCTAATTCATACTTCTCATTTTATATCTGAAGAGTATTGGCTCAAATAGGTTCAGACATTTTTCTCAGTTGACTTTACTAGTCAGTAGCTCATGTAATTCCACAATGTAGGTTTCTTGATATCAATATAATTTCCATGAATTTCTTCATCCTTTGTCTTTCAAAGGCAGAGCCTCAAGGTAGAATCAACTTTTAATAAGTAAACAGACTATGTTAAGTATTTTTAAATTATCTTGTTACCACATCAAAATTTGTAGAGACCTTCAAAACAATTAAGAAGATATATGTCTTATCACAACAAATAAGCAGGTGAGGGGATGGTTATGTTAGTCAGTTCGGTGTAAATATTCCCCATTGTTTATCAATTCTGGACATTGTACTTCATAAATGCATTAATGTACACAGTCATGATTTAATAAAGAAAAAATTTTAGAGACTTAATAAGCATTAACAGATCTGGACTAATCTCTCCGTTTGTTATATTGTGTTTTAATCCTGAAGTGAGGCCATTTCATGGAAATGTCTCTTTGTGGGATTCAGTTACACAACTGTGATTTTATAAACAGACATAAGCATTTATCTTTGTTATTCAGTAGTCTACACTGGATATTTTCAGGCAAGCTAGGAGAGAGATTATAAAATATCAGAAAGCATTGCTTCTTCCCTTTTAATCATTGCATACATAACAAGCCCCCTACTCCTGAAATGCCAGCATGCTGTCTTGGCTGTTGATGAATACTTGCTACCTTTTGTCTAATTAGGTATTTTTATATCAATATTAAAAAAGAATGGCTTATGATCATTAAAATGCAAAATGATACTCAAAAATAACACAAGAAAAAACCCTGAGACTGGTCTCCATGAGACGGTTGCTAATAATTAGATAAGGGCTAATTTTATACACAAATTTTACGTACACTTTTATAAACAAATTCTAGTAGTTGTACATAGTAAGTTATAGTCTGAGATAATTAGTCTGCTTCTCATTATCATAAAAGGTTATAAAATGTCAAAAGTGAGCCATCTAAATATACACTTTAATTAGAAGGAAATATTTTATTCAACAAAAATAATTGGGAAAAGTCTTTGAATAAATAAAGGATGAAAAAACATTGTCCCAAATGATCTATATGTGTTTATAAGTTTAATTATACTTAACATTATTATGTACATTGGACTCATCTACATACCCTAAATAGTATAAATTCAAAATCCGTATACCTAGAATAAAGAAGAGAGCTGGGATATATTCGATGGCTCCACCAATGATGTTTATCCCTAATTAAAAATAAAACCTATAACATCTTCATCAATGCCTAGCCAATAATTGCAAATTAACTTCTCTGGTATTCCAAACTCTTTTCTAAAATAACTACAAACTATTTATTATTTTGTTTTAATATTTAGTGGAAGGATATATTTCTTTAATATTAAAGTTAAGTACATTCACAGTCCCACAACGTAATGGAGCTGAAAAATTTCTGTAGCCTAGTGCTGTCATAGCTGTTGTAATGTCACAGCACAAACTGTTATGTGTTTGGGGTGATGCTGGTGCAAAGCTCCACACTGCTATGACATTTATAATAAAGTATAGCACAAAAAATTATGTGTAGTCCATAATACTTGATAATGATCAATGACTGTGTTCCTGGTTTATTTATTTGCTATGCAATACTTTTGTTAGGTAACTGTAAAAAGCCTCAGGCAGATCCTTCAGCGTGTATTCCAGAAGAAGACATTGTTATCACAGGAGGTGACAGCTCCATGTGTGTTACTGTCCCAGAAGACCTGCCAGTGGGACAAGATTGGAGGTGGAAGACAGATTGGTGATTTCAACTCCAATAGAATGAGGCTAAGGTGTCTGTGTCTTGTTTTCAAATAAAAAAATCAATAAAGGAAAATGATAAGAAAATGGAAAAAATGCTTATAGAATAGGACATGAAGAAGTAAAGAATTTTTATATAGCTGTACAATGTATTCATGCCTTGAGCTAAATCCTATTACAAGAGTTGAAAAGTTGAAAAAGTGAAAAAGAAGAAAAATATATAAAATAAAAAGTGACCATAAGCTAAGGTTAATTTATTATTGATGAAAGAAAAAATTTATCATGCCTAAGTATACAGTTGTATAATGCTTATAAAGTCTACAGCAGTGCACATTAATGTTCTGGATCTTCACATTCACTCCCCACTCAGGAATCACCCAGAGCAACTCACAGCCCTACAAGCTCTATTTATTGTAAGTGCCCTATGCCAGAGTATTGTTTTTTACCTTTTATACCATTTTTTGTTGTTGTTGATTCTCTTCTGTTTTGGTATGTTTAGGTACACAAACACCAGGTAATATAATTGCCCACTGTATATAGCACAGGAAAGTGTCGTATGGGTTTGTAGCCTAGGAGCAGTAGGCTATGCCAGATAGCCTCAGGTGTGGCAGGCTATGCCTTCTGGGTTTGTGAAAGGATAAAATCACCCACAATAACAGCTCACTTCTCAGAATGCATCCCAGTCATGAAGGGGTGCATCACTGTAGAAGGAGAGGTATAGGTAAGACAAAACATTTTTTCCACCACTTTTCTACTTCCTCAGTACAAGTTCTACTTTTGTTGTTCTAGATCTTTATTTTTGTTAGGTTCCATGTATCTGAACAATTGGTTTTCCTGCTGTACTTATTAATTTTATGAACTATCTATTTAAAATTCTATTAAAAAGATGAAGACATCATATTTCACACTTATTTCCACTCATCCCATTTGGTATTCTGAAATCTCAGCATTATGTGAGGGAAATTGCAGTGTGTGGGTGGGTGTGTGCACATGCATATTCATTTATTTTGCATAAATCTTTCTTGGCCATTTTAGTCAGTTGTCAATATTTTTAACAATAATATTACTTGACAATTCTCCTTTATTCTTTTCCATTTTTATCCTGAAATATTTTAATTTGAGTTTTAAATTACCTGGCATAACCTTATGATCTGTTAACTTCCTAACATTTTTTTTTTTTTTTCATTTTACTGTTGGGACAATTTCCTATTGCTTTACTTTTCAATTCTGTAATTTAAAAATTTTAATTATTTAATGGAATTTGATAGATGACATGTTTCTTTTCTCAGTATCTACGTTCCTTCCTTTCTTCCTCCCTCCCTCCCTTCCTTCCTTCCGTCCTTTCTTCTCTCTCTTTCTCTCTTCCTACCTTTTCCTTACTGTTTGGTTAATTTGTCTCAGTTTTTGTGTAGCTTCCTTTGAATGTCTAGTCATTCTTTCCAGTCCTTTCACATTTAAAGGAAAGGAACTATAAAACGTTTAGGTAGATTCCCCCTCCCTGGGTATTTCTTGTCTCTGGTTGGCTTTTCTTTGCTAATGTCCTTTATTCACTGTTATCTGTACTTCTGTTCTATTTATCTTGTGAGTTTATACTTTAAGAATTTATTTTAATGTCATTTAGTTTCAGCAGGAAGTAGTCCCAAAGCATATTTCAATTACATTTTCAACTGTTTTTACACCATTTAATATTGTACAAAATATGCATATATGTGAGGAAACATGAAAAGACTCACTCTTCGTTCTGTTCATATTTTTACTTTATCTAATCACATGAAGCTAATTATATTCTACTTTGCAATATAGGAACAAGCATATTTGTTTATGTTTTTTGGCTATTGCATGCCCTCTTTAGGTAAACTTTATCCATCATGTTCTAGAATGTGTTAAGGAGAGCAGTGCAGTTGCACGCACACACAGGAAGTCTAATGACAGATGAACTGGTGTATGTTTTAAAATGCTGGACAGAAATGAATTATATGATGCTATTTTTTATAAAATAATTTCTTCCAAATTTATCAACTTTTTTTATTAAATCATAACTGTGTACATTAATACAGTCATGGGGTACAGTGTGCTGTTTTTATATACAATTTGAAATATTTTCATCCATCTGGTTAACATAGTCTTCATGTCATTTTCTTAGTTATTGTGTTAAGATGTTTATATTCTGCATTTAGAAAGATTCACATGTACTTTTATAAGATGAAACATAGGCGTGGTCTCATCAATCACCGTCCCTCCACCCATCCCCCCATTCTCCTCCTGTCCCTCTTAAAATCAAAGTGCTGAGCATGGTGGTTCTGGTCTGTCATCCCAGCTTCTCAGAAACCTCACAGAGGAGGATTTTCTGAGCCTGAGACACGGAAAGAGGGAGTTCAAGATCAGCCTGGGCAATACAGGTGGATCTCGTGTCTAAAAAGAAACAAGCCAAAAAATTTGTCAGGTATTGAAATTTGAGGGCATTTTTAAAGAAGGGTATAAAACAGTTATAAAAGAGTGTGTTTTTACTATTCAATAATCCAGTTGCATATAATTACTTTTTTATTACAACTTTTTAAATAAATACACCCTTGAGCACCTGCATGTCTGCTGATACAGGTTGGCTCAACCAGCAAAACTCAACTGGTTCCTCTCTGCTCCCTTTCTTGTAATCATCTTCCCTGGATCATGAGTAGCCAGTTATGTCCTCAACAGAACATGTTAAGAAAGTTGCAGTTAGTATCACTATGTCATCCTCAATTTATAAAAGATAAAAAATTTCTTTATAAAATTGGATTTTACATATAAATATATTACCACTTGTTAGTACCTATAGTGGCATATCCATGACCAACATAAAGGAAAAAAAAAGATTGTAGGGAAAAATATACATCAGGATCAATGAACAACATGAAACCTGCTCTTTAAGCCATTAATAGTTTGCTCTTTTCAAATTCCTTATTGATATTGCATTGTTAGTTATCTGTCAAAGACAGAATTCATGGACAGGTTGAGTTTGGAGTAATGAATTAGTCCCAAAATAAAAAATAAATAAATCCTCACATCAAAGTCATTAGCCAAAAAGTAAATATTCAATATTTATCATATTTTACATAACTAGTGTAAATATCAAAGTATGATTTACAAAAAAAATTCAAATAGAAGGAATATATGATCATGTAGGACAATTCACACCCTTTGTTGAAAAATCAAAGTTCACAGTCTGTGCATTTAATAAATTTCAGAACGGAAAGTAAATTTCTTTCTTGAGTCATACAGAAGCATTTGTTATAGTCATAATTCAATATTATATTAGAATTATTTTTAAACTTCCATTTAAAATCTGGTTCATTTTAATCATTAAAGCAATATGTGTTTATTGAAGAAAATTGTAAAGCTCTTAAGGATATTGAGAAAGACACAAAAAGCTCTTACTCAAACCACTATGTTCTTTTCATATGTTCCATACCTTTACTATTTGCAAAAAAGATAAAACAATCCTCATGCACTGGGAAAGTATTTTATACAAAAATAAATTCATTTTTTAGCTAAAGAGAGTGAAGCACAAGAAGATTCATTTGTTTATCAGGAGAATAGAGGCTTAAATCCAGTAAGGGAAAGAACATAGGAATTAAACTTCATTGTTTTAAATTGTAGGCACAAACTAGACCCAACTTACGGGGCAGGTGGAAGGCATTAACAAAAGATTAGGACCAAAGGATTATAGAGGAAAAGTAATTTTAAACTTGTTTTATTGTTTTGATCCCTCATTTGCAGAAGATTGCATTTTATTAAAGACTTTGGTGCCTTTTATGGTGGGAATGCTTTAACCCAGATTTATTTGTAAGGCTTGTGGGGATTTATAAACATTATGTTTTAATTGTAATTTTAAGACTGATGTATTATGGCTTCTGCTTTCCTCTGTCTTAGTTCAATAAATCTTTAAGTTCATATCCTCTACTCTTACAATTCACCATTTTAATACACAAGCCGTGATTTTCTCCCTGACCTTGTGTAGGAAGAAAGAACACATACGTGGAATGTATTAAATATTTGTCCTTTGGATAAATATATAATACACATCTGTAAAACTTTAAAAATTCTAATATGCACCAATAGTGAATATTAGACAAACCATTTTTATTTTTTTTATTTTTATTTTTATTTTTATTTTTATTTTTGAGACAGAGCCTCAAGCTGTCCCCCTGGGTAGAGTGCCGTGGCATTACAGCTCACAGCAACCTCCAACTCCTGGGCTCAAGCGAGTCTCCTGCCTCCGCCTCCCAAGTAGCTGGGACCACAGGCGCCCGCCACAACGCCGGCTATTTTTTGGTTGCAGCCGTCATTGTTGTTTGGCGGGTCCAGGCTGGGGATTCGAACCGCCACCTTAGGTGTACGTGGCTGGCGCCTTAACCGGTTGAGCTATAGGCGCCGAGCCAAACCATTTTTAATTTTAGGAATTTCAACATTATTTGGACTACTTAAAATATTTAGTAGTAATTATTTTTGTACTATGATTTCATACATACTACCTACTTACTTACTAATACAATCAATTCATGTTGTAAAAATTTTAATGAATTAAAATGCTAACATGCTCAGTTACGATGTAAAAGCTGAACTGAATTGGCAATATATTGATAATTAGAACAAAATCCAGGTATTAACTGTGCTGTTTGTTGACACTTGCTTTTCTAGAACTCTCCTTCAAAACCATGCAAACTATCTAACTTTTCACCAATTCTATTTACCCAAATTTAATATAAATAAACTGGAAGGCAATTAGGTTCTAATACAGTATTTTGAGTGTAATACTATGTGGGGATATGGTGAAATCGTAACAAATTGCCTGCAATATTTCATCTTAGTTTACCAGCCACACATGCACCTGGTTTTATTCAATGAATATATATTTATAAATTACCTTCTTTAAACTTAGCATATAGAGATATGTGATTTTGAAACAATAATTGATTGGGTATTAAAACATAATCAGAGAGATAAAATATTTTTAAATATTTTAGCTTTAAATATTACTTTGAAAAGTGATAATTTACCTGAATAAGAAAAGTGCTGTCTTGGTTTTGTGCCTGCACAACTCTCTGGGTAGGACTCTACAGTTTGGTTACGTTGGTATTTTTATAAGACAGAAATTGGTAATTACAGAGTGACACTCTTTGCTCATAGAAATAATTTTGAAACAAAGTCAATTACCACAGAGAAATGACTGATTGATTTATTCCTGAATCCATGAGTGATTTTTGACAGGGTGTAACATTTACACGAATAAGTTATGCAAAATATGACCCCTTGGAAGTTGAGAACTTTGTCCTTGGTACCTTCAAAACATTTTAATTCTTAGAAATGAGAACTTCATCCTGGGTAGCTTCAAATCATTTTAATTCTTTTAGAAAAGGAGTTATCTTTGCTGCCAAAAGGAATTGCTCATGAATTTTTTTAGCCATAGAAAAGAATTTTCTCTGTCACAAGGACATAAAATTAATATTACAGGGAAGTTCGTTTATGTTTCAGAATGAACATAGTTTTCAAAATCATGTGTCTCATTAAATTCTGCCTCAAAGAAGATGTTAAGAGAAGTTTTCCATATTTTCCTACACTCCCTTATTACTTTGACAGTCTTGGGAAGGTTAGATGCATTCATCCTACAGGTTTAAATGGAATCCCCTTCATTTATTTGAGTCTCTTAAAACTTCTTTTTGTAAAATCATAATCCAAGTCCAACTGACAAAACAGTTTTCAAGGAGCTAATAGCATGTGCCTTAAAATAGTGAGATACAAACCTCCAGAACATTGCTCCATACATATGACATTCAAGTTCGAACTACCACAAAGGCCTTCAAAGAGAACGAGGCATAAATCATTGCAAGCTGTAGAAACAATAGCTTTCCAAATATTGTACTCCAGTGTTGACATAGTGCCACAACACGAAAACATAACGGAGTCAGAATAAGACCACACTCAGGATTTCAAAGGAAAATACACACTGCGGGCCAGTACAGATGCCATCTCCCCTCCTGGCGGACGCACATCTGCCTCAGTTCTAAAATAGGTCGTGTTAGCGCAGAGGGGAAGCAGTGACGGTGCTCCCAGGAACTGTTTTATTTCCATGATGTTCACACTAAAAGTTTTAGGAGGATTTCTGGAGGACTATTCTCTGAGAACTGCTTTTAGTGATGCTTAACTACTCTCTTCTGATGTTTACACAGGTCTAATTTTAAAAATATAACGACTCAGGCTTTCTTTTGGCATTCTTCACTGGCAATTATGCCCACAATGCAGGCACAAATTTTTATGCTAGACATTCTGCAGTGGTTGTGACTAACATGTTTATATTTCTGACCTATGATAATTCAAGAATATATGACATGCAATAAACTCACCACTGCATTGTAGGCCCCAATCACATAAAATAACTCAAACTTGATTTCTTCCTCTGCTTATCCTGCCAGTTTAAGAGGTAGAATTGTTTTCCAGAATATGAATTTTATGTATGGTATTTTAAAAGTTTTCACAAGCCACTGAAGTGTTCTTATGAAACACACACACATACACAGGGACATAAAAAGGCTAGAATTTAACTGGATGAAGAATTTAGGCACAAATCTTTCAAAGAAGCAAAGCATTTTGAGGGAAAGACATTAAGTCAAAGTGTGACGTTAAAATGGCACACAGACTTTTCTACATATTGTTATCTCTTAATCTAGCAGCTTTGTTGCCTGTGTATGTCTAGTAATTTGATTTTAAAGGTACATCTTATAATTCTTGTTTGTCAAAGTCAACTTTAGATACATACTGCTGTGTGCTTGTTTATATTGAGGGGCAAGAAAATCAATAGAAACGGACCTCAGACTCGGTAGCCTTTCAAAGAGCACTCCAGTGATGAGTGGCACTACAGAAAAAGAAATGAGACTTTCAAAAGACTGGATTGTTTCTCAGAAATTAGTAACAACTGAAATTCGTTGTGCATTTATTATGTGTCATGCCCCATGCTAACAGCTTTAAACATTAATCTAAATTATTCTTCAAAGAATCTTGGGTAACTAGATGCCACCCTCAAACCCCACAATTTACTGATGAATACACAAAAGCATAAATACTTTATACCAAATTACACATACATGGAAGTTATGATCAGTTATTAACGGACCCTGGAGGTTGTTTTTGAAAACCACAATCAAGTAAGTAAAAAACCATGAGGAAGGACTCCTAACTTGTTTAAATAATTTAAGTTTAATGTAATGAATAAATACTAACTTTTTTTTCTTTGCAGTTTTTGGCCAGAGCTGGGTTTGAACCTGCTAGCTCTGGCATATGGGGCCGGCGCTCTACTCCTTTGGGCCACAGGCGCTGCCCTAAATGCTAACTCTTAATGACTTACCTCCCACATCGAGAAAAACTCTCGAGGAAGAATGATAACAATGTGTAACATCTATTTATTACTTGAAGTCAAAACCAGGGATGAGGAGCGGGAAAAGGGAGTGGAAGGGCGGAGACAATAAACATGTTTCACGGGGGCTGGAAGGAAGAAACCAAGGGCGCCTTAAGGGAATGGCGGGGGAGAATCAATCAAGGTCACTCCAATGTGGACACCGTTCAGGACAGGTCTCCCGGGCCTTGTTGTCATGGTTGGCCTATTCCAATGGTGGCTCCAGCTCACGGGAGAAGTTGTGGCTGTGGGACAGAGAGGCAGCGATGAGGCCACCAGGAACCCAATTCAGGTCCCCCTTCCAGGATCTCCCTGGCAGGCCTGGACTCCTGGTGCCCAGCAGTCATCATGCACCAGGGCCGCAGGTTGTTTGCAGCTGGCCGCCAGAGAACGTCCTGAGCAGAGAGGCACAGAGGTCCCCCTAACCTCTGCCAACCTTGTAGGCCCTCACCTGTCCTCCCGGCCCAGTGGCTTCATGGATTGGAACCAGGACTGAAATTCTTGGTCAGGTTCAAAGCGGAAATTCTCCACAGTCACCTGAAGCAGCTGTAGCTGCTGGAGCATCTTGATGGCCTGGAGCCAGAGGGAAGGACTGATGGATGCTGACTGGGCCTGGGGGAGGATTCTGAAGGGGCCGTGTGGGGGAGGGGCAAGGGGCCGCTCTCTGGGGCCTTCTCCGCTCTAATCCTAGGCCCAATCTGTCCTCAGAGTTGGACGTCAACTGCCCTTTCTCCAGGAATTGGTTTTCCTTCTCATCCTACCCGCTTCATGGGCTGGACTCCTCCTTCTCTGGATGTCACACACTCCCAGGAAATCTAGGATGCGGAGGAAGGAGCCAGGGAATGTCCTCCCAGGGGAGTGTCTGACTTACACATCTTAGGCTCCCCCAGAGAGAGGCCCCCAGTTGTACACTGCCCCTTTCTGTTATGTGGAGCACATTGCCCTGTAAGGCACAGCCAAGGCTCAGAAGAGAGGCCATCTCCCCATGACTCCCCCCTCCTCCCTGGGCTCCCTTGCTACCTCATCCAGGGTCATTGGGCCAGGGGACCTCCACAGAATAGCACTTGCGCCCACATCCGAATGTGGGTCGTGAGGGAGGGGGCCTTCTGTCCTAACACTCCCTGGTGACAAGTAGGGACACCAAGAGAGTGTGGAGCCATCTGGGAGCTGCCTGAGTGTGGAGGGGCCAATTTCACCTCCTCATATGAGCAGCACCTGAGGGAGAGGCTGAGTCCAACTCAGCCAGACCCTGGGGTAGCTCAGCCGTCAGGCAGCTCTGCAGCTTCTGCCTCTGGAACAGGGACTGGAGGCTGATGTGGGGGCCTGATACCCCAGCTCACAAGGCTGCCTGGGAGGCGCTCTGGGAGGAGTTTGGCTGAGTGCTGAGTTCTCAGGGCTCAGTCCATGTCAACCCCCCACCACCACCAGCCTCAGGATTCTGGTCCCCCGAGTGCCGAGCCCAGGCTCACTCACATCCATAGCATTGTGCGTCCTCTTCTTCAGCAGGACTAGGTTTGTGAGGAAGGTTCCAAGAGAGGGAATGATGCCCTGTGTCATTGGGGTGGGAGTGGTGATGAGTACCCACCCCCAGGTGGCCTGCCCGGTTCTGTCCCCTGGAATCTAATCACCCCTGTCTCCCAGGCCCTTAGTCAAGGTCTCCTACTTGGAGCAGCCAGGGACCTTCAGCTTTCTCCTTCAACTCTCTCCCTCTCCTCCCCCAGCTGCACCCATGGCCACCTAGAGCCCTGCGATGTTCACAGGTCCCATTGTCTTGTGGTCCCTGGCCCCATTCTGCCCTAAGGGCATGCTGAGCCCAGGTCTTCCAGGCCGTGCCCTGGTGCCTCTGATGAGGGCATTGGAGGCACCAGCTATAGGAAGGAGGGCCTAGCAGGAGGCCCCTGCTCTGCTGATGGGGAGGCCACAGCTGGGAGCGAGGCCCTGCTCTCTGTCCCAGTGGCCCTCCCCACCCCTGCCAAGGCAGGCTCACCTTCCGTCTTTGCTGCCTCATCTGGGCTCTCTGGGGGTTGCTTTCCACACTGGCCAACTTGGAGATCTCCAGCTGCCAGGGTCAGGACAAGGTCAGTGAGACCCTCCTCCCCTCACTCAGCTACTACCAGGACCCTGACCTGGCACCATAGACACCTGGCCCAGAGTCAGCTGGTACAGTGCTACAGTCACTCCGTGAGCTCCAGTTCTAGGCCCACCCCTGTGTCCTAAACCCGCTTGCTGTGTCACTTGGGGCATGGAGCTCAGTCCCTCATTTGTCTGGACACCCTGCCCCAGGCTGCCCACATCACACACCAGCAGCAGGAGCCTGGCTTTCGGAAGAATTTCTGGCTGCTTTGGGGAAAAAGAAGGAAGACTGTATTATCTAGTATTCTAAGCTGTAAGCAATAAAAATTGCTAGGAACCATGCTATTTTATTTTAATGACACAAACGGTATCTATAATACTCAAAGCCAGAGGAATAGACTAAAAGTGGGATCTGAAGATCTATTCACAGATCTTTGAATAGAAAAGAAAGCACAAAAATATTTCAGAGCACATAGCAAAAAATAGTTACTTACAAATTATGTTTTCTCCCGCACATATATGAAGTATGAATTTTTTATGATCTAAGGCTTGTAGAGGACGGTTAGAGATAAGAGAGTCTACATGATGGTGTAGGAGTCCTGGTACTTCTGGGTCCTGATTTCTGAGAGTGGCACAGACCCATAAGGGAAGGCACTAGAACAGAGTGGGTTTTGTAGCTGTTTATGAAATTTATGTTTAAAGGACTTTTACTAGACGCTTACAGAATCCTTGGCCCAAAAAGGACTCATAAATTGTCAGGGAAGATTTTTTTCTCCCTAGACCACTGTGGAATTCTGATAGAGTCTAAGAGCAACTGAAAGGGCCAGAAGCCCCGCTGAGAACAAGTGTTATGGAAAAGGATATAAAGAGGTCTTCCTTGGGGGAAGAACGCTCATGAACAAATACACTGATAAAACACCAGATGTTGGTAAGCACTGTTGACTGGAGGAGAAGCAGTAAGTATCTCATACAACAGCTAAAATATCCCTTTCTTCTCTTCTCCATCTTATAAAATAATATTTTTAATTTTTAGTATATTATTATTATTTTTTCCATTATCTGAGGGCTGGTGGGTCAGGATATTGGTATGACTGAGGGGTCTTGCATGGCATTGGTCTGGCTCAAAGAGGCCACAAGCTCATGGTCCTGAGTGTCCTTCTAGCTTTGGCCTTAGGAAAGAAGGATTGGTAGATCCCTAATGCAACAAACTGTTGATATCTTTCTATATTGGCGGAGGTGTGGTCTTCCTTTGCCCAGGCTGGTAAGTAGCTTCGAGGATATTCAAGTAATATGTTAACATCTCACGATATAAAATCAGGGTCCACAGATCAGTAGCCTTTGTATAGGCCAATAATAGCCAAGTGGAGAAGCTAATAAAAGACACAATTCCCTTCACAATAGTTTCAAATAAAATGTAATACTTAGGAATATACCTAACAAAAGGGGTGAAGGACCTCTACAAAGGGAGTTAAGAAACCCTAAGCAAAGAAATAGCAGAAGACATCAACAAATGCAAGAACATACCATGCTCTTGGCTGCGATGAATCAACATTGTTAAAATGTCTATACTACCCAAAGTAATCTATGGATTCAACGAAAAATCCATTAAAATCCCAACATCATACTTTGAAGAACTGTAATAAAATAGTTCTGTTTCACAGGGATCCAGAAAAAAACCTATATAGCCAAGGCAATTTTTAGAAATAAAAAAAAAGCCAGAGGCGTCACTGTACCAGACTTTAGCTTATATTACAAGTCCATAGTGATCAAAACAACATGGTATTGCCACAAAAATGGAGATGTATACAAATGAAGCAGAATAGAAAATCAAGAGATAAAACCAGTCTCTACTTACCATCTGATCATTGATAAACCTAGCAAAAGCATACAGTGGGGAAAAGAGTCCCTATTCACAAATGGTACCAGGAGAACTGGATAACCACATGCAAACGACTGACACTGTAGTCACACCTTTCAGCACTTACAAAAATTGACTCAAGATGGACAAAAGATTTAAATCTAAGGCGTCTAAAACAATAACAATCCTAGAAGAAAGTGTGGGAAAAATTCTTGATGATGTTGGACTGGGGAAAGATTTTAAGAATGAAATGTCAGCAGCAATTGCAATAACAACAAAATAAACAAATGGAACTTAATTAAACTTAACAGCTTTTGCACAGCTAAGGACACAACAATTGAAGCAAAAAGACAATGTTCAGAATGAGAAAAGACATTTGCAGGATATGAATCTGACAAAGGGTTGATAACTAGACTCTATAGAGAACTCAAATTAATCGACCAAAACAGTAAACAATCCCATCTACCTCTGGGCAAGAGATATGAAAGAACCTTCTCTGATGAAGGCAGATGAATGGCTAACGAACATTTTAAAAAATGTTCATCGTCCCTAATCATCAGAGAAGTGCAAATAAAAACCACCATGAGATATCACCTATACCCAGTGAGAATAGCCCACATCTCTAATTTTCAAAGCCGCAGATGCTGGTGTGGATGTGGAGAAAAGAGAACACTTGCATTGCTGGTGGGACTGTAAACGAATACAATCTTTTTGGAAGGAAGAATGGAGAATCCTCAAAGAACTCAAATTATACCTCCTATTTGATCCTGCAACTCCATTCCTGGGCATCTACCCAAAAGGAAAATATATATATTTTTTCTCATAAGGATATTTGTACTAGACTGTTTATCACAGCTCAATTTACAATTGCCAAGTTGTGGAAACAACCGAAATGCCCATCAACTTAGTAATAGAGTAGTGAGCTGTGGCATATACTATGGAGCACTACTATTTAGCTGAAAGAAAAGACTGCGACTTTATATCTTCTGTATTAACCTACATGGAATTGAAACACATTCTTCTTAGTAAAGTATCACAATAATGAAAAAGCAAATATCCAATATACTCAATTTTATTAGGAAGCCTGTAGATGATAAGACACGTGCACAAAGCCTTAGTTCTATTCAAGATGGCAGGGGATGAAGGAGGGGGAGTGGGAGAGGGGTGTTTGGTGTGCTCCCACTTAAAAGGCAAGGTGGGGTATATGGCACACCTTTTGGGTGAGGAACTACAAGATGGACTCTACATAACAAATTCAAAAATTGTGACTTGCTTTTATGGACCCTCACAATAACCTGAAATAAAAAAAAATAGTTTGATGGCATATTATTGGCTCATCTTTCTCAATTAATTGCATTCTATTTAGTATATTCATGTAGAGATGTTTATGTAAATTTTCTTGACTACATAAGCTTCCTTTTACATCAGTTTTTTAAAAATAAAATCTTGATTAGTATTTTTCTGCAAAGTAGTTACCAAATGAATAGTTTTTTAAATGAGTCTAAATTTCACATGGTATAGAATTAGGCATATTAACAATAGTATTTTTACTTAGTGTGGGGTTTATTTTATATGGAAAATCCCTGGGCTAAATATTTAATGCTTAATTTCATTTTTAGAGTAATTGTATGAGGCAAATATTATCCCCATCATATTGCATTCCTTAATCCAAATGCAATTCACGCTAAGATTTGTGTAGTTACTTTATGATTCAGAAGCATTGAGACCATGGACCATTAGCTCTGATTGTACTATGAAGATAATTTATTTGAACTGGGAGAATAGAAACACACCATAAATTAGACCTGCAGAAGCAACGGATTTTGATATTTTTAATATACTTCCATCTGCCATTGGAATATAAGGAGTTGATATGCTGTATAATAATATCATTGAGATTTTATGAGCAGAGACAAAAAAAGTTAAATGTGTCATTTTATTCAATCTCTAGGTCTTGGCATTTTATGGTAAACCATTTGGATGTGAATCCAGGTAGCAAAGACTTGTGAATATGTTCCAGTTTGGAAATTTCAAAACCCAGGAAGCAGTTCAGAATTTATTAGCAGTGAATGAATGTCATATCCAATGGAAATAGAGAGGGACAAAGTGCTCATAAAAAATCCTTTTATTTAAACAAAATTAAAACATGCAGAATATTATGTAAATTGGTATAGCACTATGTAACATGTAGATTTTAAATTTATGTAGTATATTTTTCTTATTAGCTTTCCCTACAACTTCGGAGACATATTTTTAAGTAAGTATATATAACCACCTTAATGGTTCAGTTTGCATGTCTAAGAAACATACCTAAATAACCAGAAAATTATTAATACACTTCACTAAAATCCCACTTTTTTTTTTATCAGGACTCCAATAATGCTATTTGAAACGGATTATTCCAAACCAAGATGCAATCAATGATCACATGATGGATATACACTCAGTCCAGATTTTTCTCAAAAGATAGTTTTGACCTGAAAAACTTTCTCAAAATACTTGGGACAGGTTAATAATGATATGAAAGGAAATTAATATGTGGTCTATCAGTTATCTATTACTATCTATACTAACCTACAAAGCTGTTGTTTTGGTGGGTTAAAGCAAGCGCCATCAATTTAACTGACAATTATGTGGCTTGGCAATTTGGGCTATAGCATAGCATTTCTTTTGTATTTGGCTGGATTCTTTCATGCATTTTGTGATCAGATACTAGCCAGTCGCAGGTTGGTAAAGAGAGGCAGGTGTTATGATGCCCTCATTTATCTATGTGATGGTTGGCATTGTGTCAGATAGAACAGTAAGCATAGCAGCCATATGTCTCTGAAAATCTACCAAGGTAATCCGAGCTTGTTCAAACGCTGTCTCGGATAGGTTCCAAGAGGAATTCTATTCAAATAGACAATTTGCATGGTCACCTAGATTCAATATGTAAAGACAAAGATTTCACCTAGATGAACAGGACTGTACAGACACATTTCACAGGGATCTACAAAAAGAGGTGTAGAAATTGTGGTCATTTTTGCCATCTCCCACTGATATATTGCCTGAAGTTGTCACCATGTGAACAATATGGTAGAACTCTGTTTTCCTAGTCATTTGATTAAAATTATTGATTTAAATTAATTAAAATATTAGTCAAAACATACACAACTTTAGGAGAACAACTAGGAAAATTTAAGCAAGATTCATAGAATCCTGTAGTATGCAAGAAGAAGAGAGAAAGAGAAAAAGTAAGAACAGATCCCATGGTTTATCCACTTCAAGAATCTCAAAAGTCAGACCAATACCAAAGATGGGAAAAAGGAGAATGTGAGAGTTAAATTAAAATTCAAAGTTTTTAATTAGATTTTGCTGTGATGGGCTTTTAAAATAACTAACCATGACTAGTTAGTTCTTCCAGTGTTATCATTAAGGGACAGGATAGAGTTTAGTTGAAGCCAATGATCAAAAATAAACTATTTTGTGTTTATACTCTGCCAAGTTATTTTTCTCTCTCTTTCTTTCTCTCTTTTTCTTTTATTTCTTTTTTTTAGTTTTTGGGATAGAGTCTCCCTCTTGACATCCAGGGTCTCCCTCTTGACATCCAGGCAACCTCCAATACCTTGGTTCAAGTGATCCTCCTACCTCAGCTTCCCTAGTAGCTGGGATTATAGATGCAACTCACATGATTGGCTATTTTATTATTTATGGAGACTGGATCTCACTAAATTGCTCAAGCTGGTCCCAAACTCCTGGTCTCAAGCAATCATCCTGCCTCAGCCTCCTGAAGTGTTAGGATTAGAGGTGTGAGCCACAACACCTAGATTATCAAAGAATTTCTAAAACTAGTTGCATTTTGTTTGTTGTGTCCATATACACATTCACTTCATTTAAGGAAGAGTATCCAGCCTGTGTTAATTAAATGATTAAATTTAGAATGCACAGTGATAAAGAAGTAAAGGCAATAGGGTGGACTCTTGATAACATTGGAGAAGTTGTACCCAATACACAAGCAAAAAGATGAATTATTCAGTTTCAGCATCCAAAGTGATTGTGATTAAAACCACCAGCTGATACAGACAATAGTAATTACTTAGATAAGAGACACTTATGAAAGGGCTATTGTGTGTCTGACAATGAGAATTTTTGACCAATCAAGGTGCTTGGATTTATGGAGCTCACAATCTAGTTTTGAATGAAATCATTAAAAAAAATTTATGAATGTGATTGACAAATGCAATATATTGAGCTGTTTAACCCATTACACCTGATTGGTATTTCTCTGACAGGAGTCAATTATGAGAGGGTTTGTTTATTCGCGTCTGTGAGTGTGTTCACACGTCCATGTACATAATGCACTGATAATGGATATTAAACATGGCTTTATGCTTATTTCGAAATTAGGAGTTGTTTGGAGCCATAGTATATTTTTCTTAGCAATTGTATTCTTTCTAACATCAACCATAATTCGGTTATTGTGTAACATGAAGTGTATTAGAGATTTTAGGTGTAAGTATTGGAGCCCTATTAGCAATAATTTTGGAATCTGAAACTTGTCTTAATTCAGTGGCTTTCTCACATATAACATATTGCTCAGTTTCCAAGAAAATTACCAAAACTGCTAACAGAAGTGGAAAATAGTTTTAGAAATAGAGATTTTTATAGGTGATCCAACATAACCAAATGGTAATGTGGTTAACAGTGAGAAATTCCCTCCTGTGCTGACTAGAGACTTCTGTCCTATTTATACTGTCGGCCGACAGAGATCTGATGAGAGTTTATAGCCCACTTTTAGCTAGTCAGAAATTTTTCAAGGAGAAACATCACAAAGCAATGCTTCAGTTGTAAGTTTAAAAAAGTGAATATTTAGGGAGCACATTCTAGATCTAAGTGAAAGTATAAATCTAAAGCCTAATGATAATTAAGGACCGATGTATCGGCATGTTAGCATAAGCTCTCAGGAAATACGCTTCGAGATATGCCTTAATTAGCATATAAAATAAACTTCTATTAACCAGAGAAAAGACCACTATATAGAGTGCATAAAATAAAACTGAAAATTTACTTCCAGTAATCCTAATGGGTACGGTCCAGAGTTGACTGGGTACATCTGCTGCTCTCAACACGTGGCTTCTGACTCTGAGTCAAAAGATGCTGATTTAGTTTTTGGCATCATCTAGACAGAGAAAAGGGAGAAATGACCACGGGAACTGATGACAAGTCTTTTTAAGTTGAGGCCTGGAAGTGGCAAGAATCATTTAAGCTCAACAGCCATAGGGATGTAGCTACAGAAGGCAAAACTGTACTATGTAGAGAAAGAGATAAGCTCCATGTCTCCCTAGGTAAAGGAGATCAGATATCGGGGACACTAAGTAGTCATCTCTGAGATATTATATCCAGAGGCTGAGTGTAATGCTCATATTGTGATCCTAGCCCTCTGGGAGGCCAAGGAGGGGATTGCTTGAGCTCAGGACTAGCCTGAGCTAGTGAACCCTTCTCTAAAAATAGCCAGGTGTTGTGGCAGATACCTGTAGGCAGAGCTACTTGGGAGGCTGAGGCTAGAGGATCACTTGAGTTCAAGATTTGACACCATGGCACCTTAGTGAAGGGGACAAAATGAGAGTCTGTATTAAAAAGAAAAAAAGGATATTATATCCTACTTAAAATTTCCTAACAAATAATTACCGTTCTCATAGTTCTTATTTCATAACATTTATAATATACTTGCATAAAATAAATTTAGAAGAAATTAAAGAATCAGTTTACCCATACTTCCATCCTTTGAATTTACCAAATATTTTATATTCCAATATGCATTTCCAATTTTAATAAACATCTTCATGTTTATATAGATGTTTTAAACATTCTGATTACATATAAAAATAGTTTATGGTCACTTTTGTAATTGCAGTTACTCATCATTCCAATAGACAAATCAAATTCCATCAAGTGTATATATGTATGTGTTTTTACAAATCTTTAGAAAGCCCCCAATATTCATTGAGAAATTTAACACGTAACTCACACTCTCCTTTTTCTATAAATTCCTGCAATTATTTTAGATGAATACAATGTCTATCCATCATCTAAACTATTCATTAAAAGGAGAATTGGATTTTGAGATCAATGTGGATCTTGGTAGACTTTAAGAATTTATTCAGAAATATATGATTGCCTAAGAAATGTTTTTGGGCCCTGTCTCAGTTGAGGGCTTATAGGATATCCTTAACTACATTTTATAGCTCCTAAAATCCATGGTATAGACGTTGTACCTCCAGACTTAGAAATGAAAAAAATGATCCAACCTTCAGGGACACGTCACATTAATCAAGCCAACAATCAGACAAGATGGATATACAATATCTAATAATATATTGCTTTTAGATAATTATTGGCTTACAACATTTAAATAAAAACAATATTATACAAATGTTTGAGTCTCCATATTTCAAAAAAAATGCTATTCTAATGGAACACAGCTAAACAAATTCATGTTTTAAGAAATAATGAAAATGATGAGCTTGTCTAAATAACTCTCCTTAAGGAACAAAGAGATAGTAGTAAAATGCCATTTGGACATGGAGCTTTTTAACTGAAAAAAAATATATATATATATATTTTAGATACCTTCAAGGTATTCAACCAATACTTTTCCTCACTCATCTGAAGTAAGTCTGAGTCTCCAAGACTTAGGTAATGTTGTTTTCAGTAGTATATAATAATAATATTTGGGATACTATTATTCTAACACATTTATTTAATAGACATCTGTTCCCCATTAATATGCAATGTGCTTTAACTATATAAATTTCAAAATTTTATTGGTGGTCTAGTTTAAGGATATATTTGATTTTTATAATATACTAATGAATTTATTTCTGCTTTGGCAATAAACTTTATGATGGTTTTATAATAGTTCTTCACTTCTTGTAGGCCAAGTTACCTACATTATACAAGGCATAATTAAGCTGTGTGTAAAAGAAAAATAAAATTCCAAAATAAAATGTGCATTAAAGACAGTCTAAATTTGTTTCTATCAAATATATATAGATAGTGGATGCACTGTAATTTGTAAACTAGCTTTACAAGTATTAGGACCGAGGGTCTTACCAACTTGTTTTTCTATCAAACTCAATACTTATTTTTTTTTTGCCTTGATGGTTCAATTCCAGTAAATGAATCCAAATTCCACACACATGGAAGAGACAAAGGAAGAAGAATGTGCTCTCTGACCTCAAAAATAATGTCTACAGGTTACATACTCCTAGCACTTATTACCCACATAACAGAACTTAATCACCCAAATTTACAGGAAAGCCCAGAAAATATTTACTTATTTTCCAAGATTTAAGGGAAGAAAACATTAAAATAGATAATAAGGATCAGCTACCATTGTGTGAATGATCCCTCAATTTAATTTTCTTTAGGAATATGAAGTCTCTTCTTAACAAATTCTTCCATGTGTATTTTAGAATAATCACCTAAAAGGGGTATTTTTAAGAAAAAAACTGGGGTAAAATCTCACATATTATTTTGGGGGAATTAAAGCCTTAAATTTTCTACCCATAGCACTGTTTACTTAGAAATCTCAAGTAGAGAGATTTTTGTATGTCTCTACTTGAAAATAGTGAGAAAGTCAATTTAAAAAGATAAAATTTCAAAAATAATTTGCCTTCTTATACATCTTTCCAGAGTGAAAATGTGTAAGAATGTGTAAGACCATGAGAGCTACATTGGGATTTCATAGTGAATGGTAATTTTTTTTTTTTCTGAATACTTATGTTTATATATCCTATTTTTTTCCCCTTGGCAAGAATTTGCAGAACATTGTCACATAGAGTCAGTGGCAGTGGCCATTCTGTATGATTTTTAAGGGGAAATTTTTAATTTTTTAAATCATATATGTATATTTATTGAGTTTTGAGCAGTTACTTTTGAAACTTAAATGATTTATCTTCTGGTTTAAGAAGTGTTCTTATCTTGAAGGAATGTTGCAAGTCTCCAATTACATATTTTTTTTGTCTCTGTTGAAATAAACTAGTTGTTCTGTTTCTTTTGCTTTCTTAATGTCAATTCATGACATTCTAGCATCAAATCATTTATTACATCTGCACAAAATCACCATAGTCATGGTTTTGTGGTTAGATGCTTTTGGATTTGCTTTTGTTTTGTATCATTTGATTTAGGATGTAGTAGTTATTTAATGGTTTTGAATCTATTTTCATTCATAAAATTGACTTGTGATTGCATTTCTAAAAATAGAACCCTCTTTTTAAGTGGGTTTTGTGTGCGTAACAAATCTCAACATCAAAGTTGTTCTTGATAATTTTTCCACAGGATTTGATTTCTCTCACTTTATTATTACTTTTATTGACACAATTTCCTTTCTTCGACTTCCTTTGAGTATGTTTTTTAGTTCTAAGTCTTTTATCTTGAGATAGATGATTAACATTTTCTTTCCTTTTTGCAGTTTTTGGCCGGGTCCGGGTTTGAACCCATCACCTCCAGTATATGGGGCCGGCGCCCTACTCCTTTGAGCCACAGGCGCCGCCCACACTGTAGTTATTTTTCATCACCATAGACCTTTTGATTTCCACTATAACTGGGTTTGTTCTATTTTTATTTAAAGAACAGATTTAAAATATCTAAATTATGTTTCTTAACTTATTTTTGTTAATCTTAGTCTATATAACAACAACTCTTTAAAAATTGTTAAATGTTCTTTGAAAATCATTGAAAGTACTTTCTGAAACTAATATATAGTCCATTTTTAAATGTCAAATGTAAATCAGAAAAGATTACATATCTCTAGCTGTCATGACTCATTTCATATATTGTAGAGGACGCCAAGAGACAAATGACCTCTAAGCAAGATGATTTATAGCTGAGGGTGGACTCTCAGGCGACTTGTCCACAAGTGCTCCTTATGGAGTAGGAGCCCGTGCCCTCGTAGTCATTGTTAATTACTCCCCTCACCTGTATCATTCCATTTCAATAAAAGGCTGGTGTGGAGGTTGCTAAAGGCTACCCAGAAAGTAAGGGCTAGCCCGCCTTCCACAAGCTTGTACTTCTAATCCGCTTCTCGCCTGGTTCCTTACTGCACTAACCATAGGAGCCCGAGGGGTCGCAACATTATATATCCGTTACATTAAGTTCATTAAGTGTGTTTTCAAATTGCATTTATCGTTACTAATTTTTGTCAGATTTATCAATTACTGAAAAACAATGATAACATTTCTCACTTTTCTCACTATAATGTTCCTTTTATGTGTAATTATATAATTTTTACTGTGCATATGTTTGAAATAATATATGGTCTTTTCTTATATATAGTATCTGTTTCAGTCTGTGTTTGAATAAATCTATTTTTCAAATAAATTTAAGATAATCTTTGCATTTATTAGTAATGACCAAGTATAAAACTCCTGTTTTTCATTATACGTTTCATTATATCTCTTTTTCAATATATCTTTTGTATGTCAGCATATATTTTTTATATGGATGATATGACTGCATTTAGGTATATGTAATTTTCTCAGTATGTATTAATTACAGATTTCAAGTTATTTTTACTACACATATTTATGCTAGTTTTCCTTTTTTAAACATTTTTTGCCTTCTGTTTTAGTTTTACTTCATTTTTTCCTCTTGTTTCAAAGTCTATTGCAATTTTTCTATTAATTATGTTTAATGTTTTACTCTGAGTTTTTTCTTAGAGGTTTTCTATGTTGTTGGTATTTTGGGTTTTATTATGCAGAGTCTAAGGGTGGATTTGTTTGTATCTGTTTGGCTTCGTGTCCATTATCTCTTAATTATTCTCCTAGAACCTCAGAAACTATGTTGATCCTTCTTTATATCATCTCCTAACCTCTCTTTTACAACTTTCTTTCTATGTTCTTGTGCCCTCTGTATAATCTGCTACTTAACTATCTCCTGTGCACTTTTAAGCTTGGTTTTCAGTATTATTTTTAAATATTAAATATACTGTGTCATAATTTCCCACTGGAGTGGACCAAAGTCACCCAATCCCATCCCATATCACTGGACAGCTATAAGATAGCAAGTCTCTAGTTTTTTGAAATCATAAGAAGTCCTCAGGTCTATTAAGATTTCAGCATTAGGGCGGCGCCTGTGGCTCAAAGGAGTAGGGTGCCGGTCCCATATGCTGGAGGTGGTAGGTTCAAAGCCAGTCCTGGCCAAAAACTGCAAAAAAAAAAAATAAATAAAAGATTTCAGCATTAGTTTTTCATAGTGAATTACAGAATCTATGGTTTACATCCTCTTCTGGAATATTTCCTAATTTTCTTATATATTTGGGTGTGTATTTTGTATGAATTTAGGTGCAATTTGTCAAGCATATTTTAGGTCTTGGAGCTGGAGTGTTTTCAAAATAACTTTTCATACATATTGGTAGAACTAGAGCCTTTATATCTCATAGACGTCAACATCATGGACTATAAATATACAATCTGAAATAATTTTCTATTACCTTTAAATGTATTTTTAAAATAGTAGTTTCTTTATATATAAAAGTATCTTACTGCCAACACTGATTATTCATCTCAGTAAATATTTTTAAAGAGTAAAAAATATCATCGCGTTACTGCTAAGCTGTAAGAACTCATGTTATTTTGCGACTTTTGTTTCAAACTTATGTCAGACCAAATTTAACTTAGATAGAAAATAAAATGTAACGTTTTAAATAAAGAATATAGGTAGAGTAGAAATAAATACTATGCCATTCAATGCCAAAACCACAGAATCGGTTTCATAAGTATTTGCAGAACTCTTTTTGCATAAAGCCATATGTTCTGTAACAAATTTCTTTTTAAAAAATTTCAGAGTATTAGGGAGGTACTGTTGTTTTGGTTACGTGATTTGCTTTTGTGCAGTTAGAGGCAAAGTTGTGAGTGTGTCCATCACCCAGACAGCATGCATTGCAGCAAATAGCTGTGAATTTAACCGTCCTCTTCCCCCTCCAACCTGCTTGGTTTGCCATTGGGCTTTCTTTACTTCTATCTACTATGAACAGATTGATTTGAGTTACCCAAGGGTCCATGTCAGCGTTTCTTCTAGTGAATTGTTATAAAGCTCTCAATGTCTACTCAGATTTTAAAGCCTTTCTTGCCACCTTAATTTATGAATGAAGGAATAGCTGTGAGAAGGTTTACAAATGAAAATTCCTGAAGAAGGAGCCATTATTCAGGCGTTTGATCTGGATATCCTTAAATCTTCTTTCTCCTGTGATTTCCCTTCAACAAAGCTTGTCCTGCTTTTCTAAGTCCATGCACCATCATCACATTCTTTTAGTATCTCAAAAATGCTTTTCTTATTTATTCCTGTCTTTATGGTCTAATTCTGTTGACCATTTGGAATTACTATATACAAATGAGGAATTAAAAAGAATTTTTACTTCTTCCCAGTATATAATGCTTGCAGCTCACTTCTTGTGAGTAACCTCTAAAACGTTATGTTATATTTTATCATTGATTCTATTTTTGGCTTCTGGTGTGCACTATTAACCTTAGATGTCTGAAGTACCTGAAACTCCTTCCTGGCAAACTGAGGGTAATTTCTACAGAAAATCTTTTGCTTCTGAATCCGGCCTTTCTATTTCTGACAGGTTGTTGTCCTATTTTTCAATTTTCTCTGGCCTTCTTTTCTACCCTTAAAACAAATCTACAATTTGTCAAGTTTCAATTTATCTTGTTTCTTTATATTTATCAACGTTTTTTGTAATTATTATAAAATATCTTAAGTGTTAATGAAATGTTAGGGAATCGTGTATCAGACATCTATTTTTCTTTTTGTATGATTGGTCAGATATTAATATTTTACTTTGCTTCAGTTATTTATTTTGCCTTCAATAAATTATAATTTTCTAAGTGAAAATTTATTTGCATTTTTCTGATCTCATTTATATCCTTTCATCTCAGAAGCATCTACTTTCTGAGTTTGATGTACATTATTAGATTTATTGTTTATTTGCATCATTTATAAAATAAAACATTCTTTTTAATGCAAAAAGTCACGATATGTTTTTGAGATTTTGAGATTTATTCACATACCTGTATGTTTACTTTAATTTTGATATTTTATTGTATGAATATTATTTTCATGTTGTATCTTACACAATATGTTAATTAGTTACAACTTTTAAGATTTCAAAGTATGTAGCAAACATTTTTATGAATTTCATAAAAAGCATGTATAAAACTTATACATGCTTTACAGAATCTACCAGTAGTGGAATTACCAGTTTATAGAGTATGCATGTTTAACTTTACTGAGTTTTTGCTAAATAACTTTAGGTAGTGGTAGAATCATTTTTAATCCCAGAAATTAATAGTACTTCCATGCCCTTTGTACTGCTAATGTTCATCATTGACAGTCATTTTAATTTTGTCAGTCTCATGGCAGTGAATCACGTTTCCTCTGTATTTGCCTGATTACTCATGATATTGAAATGTATTATTTGTCGGCTATTTTGTTTTTCTTTCCTCAAGTTGTTGTTTATATATTTTGCCCACTTTTATATACAGCTGATGCTTCTTAGTTTATGTTTTTATGATTTATAAAACTCCTTATAATGGTTAGTAATAGTTGTTGTTAACATTCATACAGTGCTCATTAAAATTCTTTACATTTCTTACCATATTTCATGGACACGAAACCTTATTTGTTTATATATTTTAAAATATCTTCTCTTTGTCTGTTGTCTTATGATGCACAGAACACTTTCATTTTGGCATATTTCAGTTTAGCAGTCTGTGTGTGTGTGTCTGTGTCTGTGTCTGTGAGTGATCTCTCTTCAATATGTCTAGGACTTCTTTCTTGCTACAAAGGTATAAAATATTTCCCTATATATCCTCTTAATTACTTAGCAGTTTTATTTTTACATTTAGTTTTCTAATACCCATGAAGTTTACTTTTAGCAACATTGAGATCCACTTATTACTATTTTTATGTAGAAAATATTCCCAGCACTGATTTTCTTTAGTCTATCATTTTTAAGCTGATTCCAACAATCTCTCTAAAGTGTATGTAAACTTGCCATAATTATGTGACTCTCTGTTTCTGGGCCCTCTATTATGTCTCATTGGTCCATTTACCTATCCCAATGTAAATATACTTCATTAAAATTAGTGTAACTACATAATAGATCCTGGTAACTGATATAATCTCTTTATCCACCTTGTTATTTTATGGTTATGCTCATTCTAATTATTCTTGACAAGTTCTTTAAAAAACCCTATTAAGATTTTTGGAATTGCATCGATTATTTAGGTTTGTTTAGTAATATTGTCACTTTTATGATATTGAGCCTTAAAGACATGAACATATTTTTAAATTTATCTATCTTCTTTTCTGTCATTGAATAAAAATTGGCTTTTTGTGTTTAAAGGTCTGCATTATCTTTAATCGATTGGAACTTCAATATTTTGTGATATATTCTTTTTTTTT
>NW_003852402.1:34403960-34462999 GCF_000181295.1 Otolemur garnettii | reverse complement strand
CTGTTGGTTTGTTTGTTGCTGGGTCCTGTTGGTTAGGATCTTGTTGAATATTTTCACATCAATATTCATTAGTGATATTGGTCTATAATTTTCTTTTCTTGTTGAGTCTTTTCTTGGTTTGGGGATCAAGGTGATATTTACTTCATAGAATGTGTTGGGTAGCATTCTGTCTTTTTCTATATTTTGGAAAAGGTTGAGTAGTATAGGGATATATTCAATAATAATAATTTTTCTGCAATAAAAAGATACCATAATAAAAATCTGATGATTTTTAAATATTCTAATTATTAATTTATTTCATAAAATGCACTTTAAGCTAGAATATTCTTATTTTGTTTATTTATTTATTTTGAGACAGAGTCTCAAGCTGTCGCCCTTGGTAGAGTGTCATGGCATCATAGCTCACAGCAACCTCAAACTCTTGGGCTTAAGTGATTCTCCTGCTCAGTCTCCTGAGTAGCTAGGACTACAGGTGCTCACCACAACACCGGGCTATTTTTTTTGTTGTTTGTTTCATTGCAGCTGTCATTGTTGTTTAGGCTGGGTATACGCAGCTGGCACTATAACCACTGTGCTATGGGTGCCAAGCCTAGATTATTCTTCTATAGATTCATTTTAGTTTCTGTTCTTTCTCATTGATCTATTTGTCTTTTCTGGTCTGAGTACCAAATTATTAATTACTAAATTAAATTTAAATTTATTTATTATTGAATTAACAACCTGGGTATGATTTTTTTTTTATATTCAGCACAATGGAAATCCTGTGGCTTATATGTAAAATATATTACAAAACAACTTGAAAGTTTATCTAGGGAAAAGGTAAACTAATGTGAGTATGCACAAACATATAGGATGTATGCATACACACAAGGAGAAAGTATCATGTGCCTTTCCTCATAGATGTCTAAACTTTTTACTAAATAATACCAGTCTTCAGAATATAGTATTGGTCAATTACTGATATCAAATAATTTTTTTAAAAAAATACTTTATATATAAAAAAGTAAAAGAAAGAAAATATAATTGTAGAATAAATATACAGAAAAAACAATCTCCACATACCTTGAGATTATTTCAGTATAATCTCTTTATAATTTTATGATAACCTAATTTTTCAAAGGAAATTAAAAAAATATGTTATTGCTTTGGTGTCCATAGCAAAGTGGTTACAGTGCCAGCCACATACACCAAGGCTGTAGGGTTCAAATCCAGCCTGGACCAGCTAAAAAAAAAAATAATGACAACTGCAACAAAAAGTATCTGGGTGTTGTGGCAGGCACCTGTAGTCTCAATACTGGGATACTGAGGCAAGAGACTTGTGTAAGCCCAAGAGTTTGAGGTTGCTGTGAGTTATGATGCCACAGCACTCTACCAAGGGCTACATAGTGTGACTCTGTCTCAAAATAAAAATATGTTATTCTGATGTACACATATAAGATGTGAATGTATTCTGCCTAATACTTGTAAATCTACAAGGGAGTTAATCAATTCACTCATTATATAGAGATATCTAAAACATTAATACTCTATTTCTACTTTTTTGAAATGGTTTTGTAAACTTGTTTATGAAGTAGACATTTTATACACCAAAGGATTATATATAACACCTATGTGCAAACATATAATTTGTAAAGTCAAGTCTACACAAATACACAAAACACTCAACCAAGTTTAAAGTTAATGTTTGGTAAATAGATAGATCTTTTTCACATTTTACTTCATTATCCATCTCAATTTCATTTACACTAATGATGCTTTTTATTTATTTTATCTAAATACACAACATAAAACTTTTGACATTTGCTCATACTAGGCATGATCTCAAATCAATATAAATTTTTCATACACCTAAAAGGGTTTGAAGTACATAGAGATTTTAACAAAGTGTCAAGCAATATTAAATGAGGAATATTATTTGCCAATTGGAGTGAATAAAAACTAGACTGTTTTTAAGAAAGAAAAGAAGTCACAGGGCTTAATATTATCAAAGGACTTATAAAAATTTACCAGACGATAGACGTAGATGTTGGTACTTATACTTAGAAAAACACATTCCAGGGGTTTAAAACAGGTTGCTTAATCTACCATGTATTACTGGCTGTCAGAGAGAGCACAGTAGGATAAATATGATGGAGACCAGATTCATAACCACAAGAGGTAGGAATCATTGCCAAGTTAGAAGTTACATTCCATTAATATAGACTATAATGTTCTAGCTAATCTGTTGATTGGGAAACACATGCATGAAAATAAAATATGTATGCCTTATTAAAAATATACATCCATTGATTTTATATATATTATATATTTATATATTATATATGTATAAACTATAGTGTAAAAGTTACAATTAAATAATAAGATTCCAAGTATTTTGTAGCTCTATTTACTGGCTTAGTGTTTTACTAAATGACTTTTGGTATGTAAAAATGGGAATAGCTCTACTTTAATTTTATTTTCTCAGAAAACCAATAGAATGACTGAATCAACCATAGGATTCCCAATTGAACTTAAGAAGATAAAAGTTACAAGGAGCAATAAAACAAAAAAAACTCCTCCTAATTAATCCCAGTAAAATTAATGTAAAAATCATAATCAATAGACAAGCTCAAAGCAATTATATTTCCTTTAGCTTTTTATTTCCAAATGTAAATTGATTTATCTTTCCCTTTGACAGCTATTTAGCTGAGGACCAAACGACTTCATGTAGTCTAAATGACAAGATGTTTTAGCATTGTTATAAGAATTTTGATTTATTATATAGTAATAATTTTAAAGTACATCTTTAGCTAAAACAGATACAACTTGATATGTGTTAATTAATGATATTTTTCTGCAGTTTTCCTTTTCTGATGGGTCCTATCCTGGTTTGGGTATCAGGGTGATGTTAGCTTCATAGAACATGTTTTTCCTTCTCTATGTCTTGGAACATAGAGATTCTGCATTATAAGCACATTCTCCTCTTTGAAAGTTTGGTAGAATTCTGATGTGAAACTATGTGTTCCAGAACTTTTCTTTAATAGAAGAGATTGTATTTTTTATATAATTTTAGTGCTTGATATTGGTCTGTTTGAAATTTCTAATTCTTTTATATGGAGTTTAGGGAGGTGCTGTGATTCAAGGTTAGGTCCACTTCCTCCATGTTTTTAAATTTCTGGGAATAGAGTTTTCTGTATTATTTGAGATCTTTTGCATCTCAGGGGTACCTGTCACTTTTTTGCTTTTTCATTTTGATTGAGGTTATTAGAGATCTTTTCTAAACATCAACACAAAAATATTCAATGAAATTCTAGGGAAGAGAATATAGCTACATATTAAAAAATGTATACATAATGATCAGGTAGGATTTATCCCAGAGTTGCAAGGTTGGCTCAATATACATAAATCCATAAATATAATTCACCATGTAAATAGAAGCAAAAAAAAAAAAAAAAAGACCACATGATCCTCTAAATAGATGCAGAAAAAACATTTGTTACAATTCAGAATCCTTTACTGGCTAGAACATTTAAGAAAATAGGCATAGATGGGCCATTTTATAAAAGTGATAGAAGCCATCTACAACAAACCCACAGCCAATATCATATTAAATGCAGTAAAACTGAAAGCATTTCCACTTAGACCTGGAATCAGATAAGAATGTCCACATTAGCCACTGGTATTCAACATAGTTCTGGAAGTTCTAGCCATTGCAATCGGACAAGAGAAGGGAATCAAGGGTATTCACATGGGGAAAAGGCAGATCAAACTCTTGCACTTTGCTGTTGATATGATCACACTCTTAGAAAACCCAGGGACTCAACCACAGGGCTCATGGAAGTGATGGAGGAATAAAGTAAGGTCTCAGGATACAAAAATCAATGTCCACAAATGAGTAGCTTTCATATACTCCAATAAGAGTCAAGCTGAAAATCATATCAAAGACACAATACCCTTCAAGGTACCTTCAAAGAAAGTGAAATACCTGGGAATATACCTATCAAAGGATGTGAAGGATCTTTACATAGAGAAATATGAAACTCTAAGAAAAGTAATGGCAAAAGTTGTTAACAAATGGAAGAACTTACCGTGATAATGGCTGGGAAGAATCAATGTTGTTAAAATATTTGTATTACCCAAAGCAATCTACAGATTTAATGCAATCCCTATTAATGTACCAGTGTCATACATTGAAGAACTTGAAAATATAGACTTTATTTCAAGTGGAACCAGAACAAAAACTGAATAACCAATGCAATTCTAAGAAATCAAAGCAAATCAGGAGGCATCACATTACCAGAATTCCGGTCAGACTACAGGTTGACAGTGATCAAAGCAGCATGGTACTGGCACAAAATAGAGATATAGATCTATGAGCCAGAACAGAGAACCTGGAGTTGAACCCAGCCATGGATGGCTATCTGATCTAGGTAACCTGAACAAAATGTTGAAAACTCTAGAAGAAATTGTGAAAAAAACTCTAAATAACATTGGCCTGGGAAAAAGATTCTATGAAAAAGCCCCCCTGTTAATTCCACCAGCACCAAAAATAAATGAATGGGACATAATAAAAATAAATATCTTCTGCACAGCTAAGGATATGATATCTGAAGTATGCAGACAGCCCTCAGAATGGGAGAAGATATTTGCATTTTACAAAGTTGACAAAGGGCTGATAACTAGAATGTACAGATAACTCAAACTAATCAATAAGAAAAGAGCAAACAATCCCATTTATAAGTGGGCAAGAGACATGAACAGAACCTTCTCTGATGAAGAAAGACAAATGGTCAACAAACACGTGAAAAAGTGCCATTGTTCTTAATCATCAGAGAAATGCAAATCAAAACCACCCTGTGGTATCACCTAACCCAGTGAGGATAGTCCAAATCACAAAATCCCAAAGCTGTGAATGCTGGCATGGATGTGGAAAGAACATTTTGGCATTTCTGGTGGGATTGCAAACTAATACCACCTCTATGGAGAGAAGTATGGAAAATCCTATGAGAACTGAACATAACCTTTCATTTGCTACTGCAATCCCTTTACTAGGTTTCTACCCAAAATAAAAAAATTACCTCTTTTATGTTTACATGGAGGGATCTGGAACATATTCTCCTGAGTAAAATGTCTCAAGAATGGAGGAAAAAGTATTCAATGTACTCAGTATTTCTATGAAACCTACTTATATTTTCTCACACTTTCTTATGAGAGATAGAACACAACTATAGCCCAGGATGAAAGAGAGAAATGGAGTGGGAGGGGAGATGAGGGGGGAGGTTTGACAGAGGGAAGGTAAAAGGCAGGACCACACCTCTGGAGCATACGACAAGGGTACAAGTCAAATCTGTGAAGTGTAGAACATAGATGTTTTGGCACAATAATTAAGTAAATTAGGTGAAAGTTGTGATGATTGGTTTGATGTAACCACGGCAGATTGTATAGAAAAAAAAACCAGCACATTGTACCCTACGTATGTATGCATGTATTCATGATCTATGTGTATTTTTGACTTAATAAAATTAAAAAAAAATCATTCTCCCATAAGGATGTTTGTGCTACAGTGTGCATTACAGCTCAATTCATAATTGCCAAATCATGGAATCAACCCAAGCGCCCAACAAATCACAAATGGATTAATACACTCTGGTGTATGTATGCATGGCATACTATTCAGCTATAAAAATGGTGACTCTGAACTTCTGTATTTATCTGGATAGAGCTGAATAACATTTTTCTTAGGAAAGTATCACAAGAATGGAAGAGTAATATTCCAGTGTGTGCAATACTAAAATGAAACCAAGAGGTAAACAACTACACCCACATATGAGAGAAAAGCACAATTAAATTCAGGTAGGGGGAGGGGGAGGAAGGAATGGGGATGCCTCTAGAATCTCTGCCAACAGTTCTTATTTTTGACCTTGAAACACCTGCTTGCTAGAAGGGACTGTCTGTCAAATGAAGCTATGTGAAAATTGTTCTGTGCTTTGAAGAAATGGGGAGTGGGCAGGAAAGTGGGGGGCTGGTAAGCTCTCGTTTAATTGTCACAATGCAAGGTATACAGCACAGCGCCCCCCACAGGTGAAGGACTCAGCTACAACTTGAATTTTACCTAACCTATTAACTGAAATAAAAATAAAATAAAAATTTTAAAAAATGACGTGTGTTGATTTCTGTCTCCCTCTTCCTTAATTCCTCTAATTCAACACCATAAAAAAGTTTACTGGAAACCTTTTCTGTTGTGTGAAATGAGGGATAAATTTCACCATTTTTCTTTCCTATCACCATCTCAGGGCGAAATGTATGAGCATGACTCTTACAAGCCACCATTGTCACTGTTGAGCCTTATTTGGATATTTTAATGGCTTGATCTAAATTTAAGAGATGCTGCTAGCTTAAAAAGAAAAGGAAAGAAAAAATGACATTTCTAGGTGGAGTTATAGTTTAAAAGGCATTGCTAAGTAGAAGGATTGCTCTTAACTGGAGACCAGAAAACTTGCCAAAAATATGTCATAAATGGATTTCCTTAAATGTTAATAAGTTGAGTCAGTGATTGATATGCTTTGAAAGAACGTTCACTTAGGAGAAATCCCCATTTGCAAAACTGACGTGTAAAATGAAAAAGGAGAGGAAATACACTTACTTAAATCATTTATAAAGATTTACAGAGGCAGTAATAATTTTACCTCTAAAAAATTATCAGTGAATGAAATTAGTGCTGGTGAAACTGAGGGATGGAGGCCAAGTACATGTTGGCTGGTGTTCTGTGTACTTCCTCTGGAATCTCTGCCAACAGTTCTTATTTTTGACCTTGAAACACCTGCTTGCTAGAAGGGACTGTCTGTCAAACGGAGCTATGTGAAAATTGTTCTGTGCTTTGAAGAAATGTGGAGGAGGAGATTGAAATCTTAAGCTCTCTTTTCCTCTGTAAACTGACCTTTTAAATAGAAAATGTCTGTGCTTAAATTTCACAGTTCATTATTCCTCATCTCAGTTACTAATTTCGTGTTTATAGAAAAAAAAAGTGTCATTTCAAAATGTGATATAAAACATACAAACTTTCTAATTTGAGATTAGAAATTGTGCAGTCTTTATTTAAATGAAAGCCAAAAATTCAAACTATTATGTTAGTTAGGAAGAATATATTGGAAATAATGTAAATTTAAAAGATTTTAAAGAATACTGATATTAACCCTATAATTACTTTTGATTTCTTTGTATTACAGTTTGTGTAATGAAATGGATAGCAGCAAGTAGCTACAGAGAATTGTGTGTAATTCTACATCAAGCTGATTAAGTAGTGTTGTGAATTTGGAGGTTTAAATTAGTTTTTTTTTCTTTTTTTGCAGTTTTTGGCCGGGGCTGGGTTTGAACCCACCACCCACCACCTCAGGCATATGGGGCCGGCGCCCTACTCCTTTGAGCCACAGGTGTCACCCTAAGTTAGTCTTTTTTTAACCTCAAATTCTACATGTGTTCAATTGGACAGATAAGTCAGTCTTCCATGATGTGGAATAAAACATTTGTATCTACTTCTAATTTTCTTATATCAAGCAACTTTGGAAGACATTAGAGGAGAGAGGTAGATTTTTTTTTTTTTGTCCCGACTGGTCTTAGGGGGCTCCTGGCAGCACAATTAACTGTATTGGGCCAGCTTATACTGGAAAGAAGTCAAAATTTTAACAATCTTAGCTTGAAAGTTTTCTCCTGGGACTGCCATCCAGTGGGATCCACTGTCTCTTTGGTCTTCTTCACCTGGGAGTGGTATATCCGTGCTGACAAACCATGGACTCTTACAGCCACAGGGGTGGTGAGGATGGTGGTGAAGGGGCCCTTCCACTTTGGGGTGAGGCCTTCTTTCTGGAACGACTTAACACACACTCAATCTCCAGGCTAAAAGGCACTTTCAGTCCCTATGGTATCCTGGTAAGTATCTCAAATCTGGGGGTGGATGTCGCTCTGGACCTGGAAGAGGGACTGGAGATACTTTAAAAGAGCATGGTTAGTTATGTCTTCTGAAGGTACATAGGGGAGCAGAAGGGGAGGTCTTCTGTACATGATTTCGTAAGGAGTAAAAAAACCCTGCTCTATATGGACTGCACCTTGCTCTGAAAGTTACTAAAGGCAGGAGCTGTTCTACTTACCATGGTCTCATTGATGAGTTTGGTTAAAGTCTTTTAGGATCTGGTTCATTCTTTCTACTTATCCAAAGCTTTGGGGCTGGTAGGTACAATGGAGGTTCCATTGTATATCTAGGGCTTTACTAATTGCTTAGGTCAAAGCAGAAACGAAAGCCGGCCCATTATCTGAGCCAATTGAAAGAGGTAGCCCAGATCCAGGAATGATCTCATTTGGATTTTGTGACTGGGTCAACTTCAGTTGTGGCTGATGAAGCAGTAGGCTCTGCATTGGGTGAGTCTAGCATTTGACATCCGGTGACCTGTAGCCCCTGGAAGGTCTCTACTGCATGAGGGGCTGTCAAAATCAAGTCCGGTCCCAGAATCAATCTGTCTGCCCCCTGCACCAGCAAGGGTATGGCTGCAATAACTTTGTATCTCTCATATAAAGTTGTTGCTACTTACATTTTTTTGATAAGAATAATAAACAGAAATTCTATGATATTAATAGGTCATGCTTTATAGCACCAAGGACTGTTACTTTCACTTGTTATTGTGTGACTATAAGTTTTTATTAAGGAAGATTGAACATATTAATATATAATCACAGAGAACTTACAAGTGTTTGTATATTTAAAATTGTAAACTGTATTTTTTCATGGGAGGTTGACTATATCAACTACTATTATAATTATCTCATTATGTTTTATTTTATTTTGAAAATTACATGTTTCTCAACTTCACTTGTTGGTGTGGAAACATAAAAATTCTTTAAATATACATTTTGTCCATACAGCTTTGTTTTGTTTATTTGTTTAATAAGAAGTCTACTGGTCCAACTACTAAGGAGGCTGAGGCAGGGTATTCCAACTATTGGGGAGGCTAAGGTAGTACGAGGGCTTGAGTTCAGGAATGAGAGGGTACAAGTTTTATTATATTTGAAATCAATGTTGTGAGAGAGGAGGATTTCTTGAGTTCAGGAATGAGAGGGTAAAGTGAGCTATTATCATCTCCTGGGTGATATAGTAAGATTCTAGCTCCTAAAATTAATCAATAAATAAATAATTCAAATTAATTCATTCATCTGTTCATCTATTCAACAGAATGCTTGTTACATAGGTTTTCAAAAGTCTGTAACTAGTAGAAAACCTAAAGTAAGACTTTCATAAATCTACAATTAAATTTAAACTCTTCTTTATCATGTATGAACTTCTATATTAGATAAAATTAGATTATACAGTGTAGAAACATGAGGAATTAACGTATCTCGTGAAACTTTTATATTAATTTTTTCATGAAGAATATCAAAACACATGAAAATCATTAGATATTTTGATTATTAGAGAAGTTTATATACTGCAGTTTGTTTGATTGACACAGATGTCTATGATATTCTTAGAACCACATAATTTAAATATGTCACACTGTACTTTATTTAATACAAGGATTGGTCTTCCTTTACCTCTTGCCAAGTTTTCAACATGGCCTCAGCATAAAGATAATTTTCTGATATTCCTTAGTATGGTACAACAGGCTCGCAATAACTTGTCTTCTTATTTGTCTGGCATAGGCACATTACTTCACCTGTCATATGAGCCACGTGTAATGAGTTACTCTTGGCACTCAGAATGTAATCTACTCTTTGTCCATGATCTCAATGCTGTTACCTTTTTCTTTCCATCTGCACATTGAAAATAAATATACTCCCTCTTCAACTTGTAATTGTCATTTTGTGCTTCCTCCTCTGTCATTCTACAGATGGTCTCTGACTTGCAATGATTTATTTACGGTGTTTTGACACTGCCGTGGCATAAAACTGATACAAAATCAGCACGCTTCTTGACTTATGATAAAGTTTGGTTTACATAAACTCATCATAAATTGTAAATATAAGTCATAACAAATTTCAATATGTGATATTTTCAACTTATAGTGGGTTTATTGGAATTTAACTCTATGAGAGTATGCTTTAATTATATGTCTACTTTTTAATTTTTTCCATTCATATTAAGCTCTCTGAGGATACATTTCTTTCAGAAGTATTCATAGTTAGAAGCTCTTTGAGAAAAATATTACATTTTATTATATTTGAAATCAATGTTGTAAGAGACCCAATAAGTTGATGATTAATAAAAATAAAAAGACTACGCTAGGTATTATGGAATTGTCGTATACTCTTGCTGAATTGCTCCCTTATTACTATTTAATGAACATATTTTTTGCTATCCCCAGTCACTTTGGGGTCCACTCATATTGAATATTTTTTTCCCATCCCTTTACCTTTTGTTTATGAGAATTCTGCAAATTAAATGGGTATCTTGGAGACAGTATGTATTTGTGTTGGATTTTTTCCATCTGTCCAATCAGTCTATATCTTTTGAATGGAGGAGGATTAAGAACATTTATACTCAGTGTTAGTATTGATATGTGAGATATGGTTCTGTTGATCCTGTTAAATGAGGCATATTTGCTTTACTTTCTTGCTTGTGTTACTGTTTTATAGCAGTAATGCTGTGACTCTCGTAGACTCCTCTGGTACCTTCTTGGAGGACTTGGATAAGACACAGGAGAATTCCCTGGATGGCCAGCTAAAATTTTCACTCTCTTCTTACTCCCTATGCTGGGCTGTTCAGCTGGGAGAGGAATGATGGGGGAACTCTCATGGTCACTAGTGCCAGGTCACACCTGAAGCCAGTCCAGCCTCACCCAAAGCCCATAGTGACCGATGCCTGGCTAACTTTGATGTTTACTCAAATGTCAAGGGCTCTTTTCAGTTGGTGCTAACTCTTGGCTGGACTACATCCTTTCTTTCAAGGAAGTATGTTTTCTTCTGGCTGAGGTTGGGTCCAGAAATGCCATCCATTGGCTAAGGCTCAACTCAGGGCCTCAGAAGTGTGCTTGGTGCTTTATTTTACTGCGGCTGGGGTGGTACCCAACTTACAAAACAAAATATCTAACTTCCTCCCCTTCCTTTTCTCAAATGGAAGAAGACTCTCAGCCATGCTCTTTGCAATTAGGGGAGAAGTGATATGGTCAATAGCTGAGCCATGGTTGCTAGTGTCTCATTGGGTCATGTTCAATGTTTAAAACCAGGCTCAAGGCCAAAACCCAATGGCTATGAGCTAGCACAGCCATAGAATTGCCAAAGGACTGAAGCTCTTTTGGCCCAACTTCCTTAAGAATTTTGTACAGGCCTCAGAATGTTCTTTTTCTGTAGCTGGTGGGGTTAGTGGGAATTCGGGCTTTGGGGTAGAGAATTTCCCTCTGGTGGAGCTGGCTCCTTCAGGAGCATTGGCATAATTCTGCCCTGTGTTGAGTTCTCCTGTGTCAAGGTACCCTGGAATTTCATTGCAAAGCTCCACAATTGTTGGTGCAGTCACCAAGGAAGAAGGCTGGATAATGGATTGGAAGCTGAAGCTCGAGGGAGGTGGGCCTCCCCATGCATGAGCGTCAGGGAAAAGGCCCCAAACAACCTCTGCAGCGGCTATTAAGAACAAGCTTCCCTCCCCAAGCCCGACCCCCACACTGGAATTGCAGAACCGATCAATTTCCAACTGCCAAGGTCTGTTCCTTAAGGTCTACGGATTCCTTGTATGTTTCACAAACCTGCCACTTTGTCTCTGCAAGCCTGCTGTCAGGGTTCCTACATATCTTCCTGCATAGGTTGCTACATAGGTTGTTACATAGTACATACATTGTTACATAGGTTGCTACATATCCTGTTAGATAGGTTGTTACATGTCTTATTACATAGGTTGCTACTACACACAATCACTTACTCTCCTTCACACAGACACACAGATTCTCTCTCCTCTTTCTAAGTGGAGGAAAGGGGGAGGGATGCCGTAAGGAATGCAATCTGTTTTTTCTGCCCTCTTCAGTGCCTCTTTCCATAATATAATGTTAGAACTAAGTAGTAGGATTGCTTATCTGATTTTTTTCTGGTTCTGAAGGTGATTTGCTTGTATGGATAGCTGTTGAATTAGGTATTCGTGTTGAAGGACAACTGCTGGAAGTTTCTATTCGGCCATGTGGCTCCACTGAACATGTGTCTGATATGTAAACTAACTAATATAGAGCCATAACTCCCTCTGTCTGGCCTGTATACTACAGGAGACAATCTTCCTCTGCCTTAAACAACCCAAGGACAGATACTGGGTAACTAGTGAGCACTTGTCTAGCCCCAAATTAAGCAAATTACTCAAACTAGCCAATTCCTTTTTTTTTTATTAAGTCATATACACATACATCATGAACATATTTATGCATATGTGGGGTACAATGTGTTGATTTTTTAAATACAATCTGATGTGCTGACATCAAGCAAATCAACACAGCTTTTGCCTCATTTACTTGATTATTCTGTTAAGACGTTTATGTTCTACACTTCACAGATTTGACTTGTACCCTTGCAGTATGCTCCATAGGTGTGGTCCTGCCTTTTACCCTCCCTCTAGCAAATCTCCCCCCTCCCCTGCCTTCCCCCTCCATTTCTCTCCTTCATCCTGGGCTATAGTTGTGTTCCATCTTTCATAAGAAAATTCTTAGCTATTCATGAGTCCCTGCTTTGCCGTTCTCATGGAAACCACAAAAAGGGCAGTGGCCTAAATTCTCCCCTGGCCTTCTGACCACTCCATGTCTTTTCTTTTAGGCACTTTACAGTGTTCTATGGCTTCTGTCTCTAGGAAAAATTTATTTTTAATATTCACGTCTTTTTTTTTCAGCAATGCCTTTTTTTGTCTTTTTATCTGGCAGAAAAAAAACCACACAAAATAATACATACATGAGAAAAATTAGAATTATAGGATTGACCATGAGGGAATTCTGAAAAGAATTTAAATGTTCATCAAGAACAGAAGGATGAATACTTGATGTTATAACCACACCAAAGAGTATTCCAGGACCATTAAATAGATCTGTAGGTGTCACTATAGAAGAACACTCAGGATGTTTTCATAAATTGAAAATTAAGGTACAGAGGAATGTCTTGAATAGAGTAGACCACTCTACAGCATAGAAAAAGTCTATGCATTTATGTTAGAATATTTGTATTCATATGAGAAAAACAAGGCAACCAGTTATGTTTTGGGGATATTGGTGGTAAAAAGAATAGGAGATAAATGAAGAGAAAAAAATAGATGAATAGGAAAATGGCCCATTTTATATTATTAAATAAGAATGTAGCATAGTACACGGTAAGAGGCATGTCATGGTTATAGATTAAAGATAACCATATGGCCCACTGAAGCTTTTTGTGGGGTCAGCACTATGTGTTACTTATGAGACTGATGTGACCTGACTTGGTATTTCCAACCTTGGTCTGAGAATTTCAAGGAAACATGATACCTCAGCACAGATACAACTGTTATAAACATTTAAATAAAGCTTGCCATTATAGGAATAGCTTAAACGTTTTTAGTGAATGAAACACCTGGTAACTGACCTGGCCTTAATCTAAGTACAGATTTTCCTTGACTCATGATGAGGTTATGCCTTGATAAACTCATTGTAAGCTGAACATTGAAGACACTATTAAGTCAAAGATGCACCTGACATACCTAACCTACAGGACATTATCACTTCGCCTAGCCACTTGTAAACTTTTTGGAACCCTTAATAGTTTGTGTAGCCTACAGTGGGGAAAAACAAGTAAACACTTATTTTACAGCAAAATGTTGAATATCTCAAGTAATTTATTGAATTAGCTGTACGGAAAGTAAAAAACAGAATACTTGTATGGATATTCAAACAATGATTTCTAATGAATGCCTATTACTTTTCCACCAAATTAAAAAAAAAAAAACTTTAAGTTGAACCACTTTAAATTGGGGACGTCTGTATAAGAAAGATCCATCAACCTCTGAGAATAGTCTGCAGATGGAAATCCTCCTGATCAGGTCATTATCGGTCCTTCTTACTGTATCTGACCCACACCATAATGTATTTCCAGTATTTGTCTTGAAATAGTGCTGCAAAAATAAAGTGATAGAGTGTTTAAGACTCATTTGGGACAAGAATTGGAAGAGGCTCTGTGCCCATAGCATAGTGGTTAGAGCACCAGCCACATACACCGAGGCTGACGGGTTCCAACCCAGCCTGGACCAGCTAAGCAACAATGACAACTGCAACCAAAAAATAGCCGGGCATTGTGGCAGGTGCCTGTAGTCCAAGCTACTTGGGAGGCTGAGGCAGGAGAATCACTTGAGCCCAGGAGTTGGAGGTTGCTGTGAGCTGTGACGCCATGGCACTCTACCAAGGGCAACATACTGACACTCTGTCTCAAAAAAAAAAAAAAAAAAAAGAATTGGAACAAAGGATAGAAGTCTGTCTTAGGGAGGAAGCTGGTTAACTAGCACCATTAGAAACCTCCAGAATATGACACAGAAAATAAAAAATTATCTCTGTAATATGTCTCCAATATATGATACAGATACATATACATGTAAAAATATATTAATGAATAAATACTAGAAGATTAAATGGAAAATAAATACACTGATTTTATTAAGTGATGAAAGTGTGGGTAATTTGAATTTTATATTATTTTAATATTAGTATTGCATTAAGGTATTTTTTTTAAACTAAGGTTTTTTCTAAAGTCTACCATAAAAATAGAAAAAAGTTTACTAGGTTCCCTAATAGAACTATTATAAGAGTAATTACTATGGATGATACCATAATAAACTTCATTTAGAAATTAAAAATACTTACTTATTTTCAATCCATAACCAGTGACCACCTAAGTGATTACTATAAACAAATCTAAGCAGGCCATAAATGTATACATGCATATTATAAATAATAAAAAGAATATGGAATTAGTGTATCTTATTCCTCACTCGTGGAATCTATAGAAAATGCCTTACACTTCTGGAATATTTTCTGCACATGTAAAGGTGTGTAGTTGTGCACATCTGTGTGGGAATAAAGACGATGATGGTGCATGAAAAAATGAATGAAGGAGAGGAAGAGAAACTCCGTCATTTTATGTTCTCATTATCTTACTGTCCTACTGTCTAACCAAACTTCCTGAAAAAAATGTTAAAAGTGGGTGGCGCCTGTTGCTCAAAAGGGTAGGGTGCCAGTTGCATATGCCAGAGGTGGAGGGTTCAAGCCCAGCCCCGGCCAAAAACTGCAAAAAAAAAAAAGTTAAAAGTTGTTCAATTAATCCCTACACATATAAAAAATAATATTACTGTACAAAATTATTAAGTTATAGAGAATTTATTTTTAAACGTTCTGTAAATGGCATTCTGCGTATATAAAACAAAAACGCATTTAATGCAGCGTATTCTTGTGCACATATGTAAAGTTGTGTTCTAAACACAGACAAAAGAATTTATTTCACTGAAAAATATTTCTCTAGAGAATGTATGTGAATTTAGTTTCTTTTATTATTTATTTATTAAGTTTTCAGGTCAGTTGGGTAAATTGGACCTGTATAGAATACAAAAAATGTTCCATGTTTTACAAAATATAATGAATCTTTTCTTTGTAAATTCGCCTCACCGCGTCCTAATTGCCCATACTTCTCTGATGCATAACATCACTTGAATTTGTTTCTCAAATTTTCTTAGAGTCTAAAGGAATTTTATGATGTATCAATAAATGAAGGACTCGACTGCAACCCGGACTTGAAACGTAATCTTATCAGATGTGCCCTCATATTAATCTGAAATAAAAAATAAAGTAAAATTTACTTCTTAAATCAAAAAAGGAAACACATCAGATTTCAACATTTTCATTTTATGAGAAAAATGAGGGACCAAGTGAACGTCACCCTGAATTAAAATACAGTTTTAATAATTGGCATGAAGTACGTGCATATTCAGGTGAGTTTTCTTTTACTTAAACACATACAAGCCAGATTTGTTTATAGGGTGAAGAAAAACTATGTGAATGGTGATTTTAAAAGGCCCCCAAATCTCCTTGATATATATTAAAAAAATTTAATTAGGAAGTTTTTTTTTTTTAATTAAGTCATAGCTGTATACATTAATACTATCATGGGGTATAGTGGGTTGTTTTTATACACAATTTGGAATACTTTCATCCAACTGGTTAACATAGCCTTCATGTCATTTTCTCAGTTGTTGTGTTAAGACATTTATATTCTACACTTAGAGAGATTCACATGTACCCTTATAGGAAGCAAGTTTTTCATCACCCAACTGTAAGCGAACCTAAGAGGTAGATGGATTTAACTATCTAACCAAACACACATGGCCCTGAAAGTTAATACAGTATGTATTGGCATAACACATTTTCTGTTTAATTGAACAAAAAGCCGTAGGAATGTAAATGAAAATTCTATGTGACTCCAACTCTGTAGTTATGGAAAAAAAATGTGCAATAATTTGCATTGAGTATTGAAAGTTATAAGATTAGCATTCGCTGTAACTTATTTATGTACTTAAAAGTCCATTTTCTGGTGTAGAATTTAAGTTAAACTGTAGCAAGCAATTCCTTACTTAAGTCTCTTTAGTTTCATTTAATTACATAACCTGATAATAAAAATAAATGTTTTCCATTAAAGCTACAAATCAGTGTGGATGTCCAGATTGAATCATTTTGCGCACATACCTGATTGTACCACAAACCCAGAGGTAAAATAATTCTCTTTATAAACAGGTTTTTGCTTCATTCCTAGTTGCCAAACTCTATTAAAATAGAAAATTTTGATCAATTATCTCATGGAAATATCTCTTTAAGTTAGTACCATTAACTATAAATATACATTAATAATAATTATTTCACTATGGAAATGAAAAGATTATAAAAATGTACCAAATAAGGTCTTAAGTTTGTGAGTTTGTTGTTTCATTACATACTTATTCATCCATTTGGTTAAACTCCAACCAGAAGTACGACAATCTGTTCCTAAGAATGTTCTTTATTCTTAACTGAAGAAGTTAACTGATGACTCCATACTGAACCTCAGAGTCAAAGCCTTCTATAATAGACATACTCTTATTTGACATGTGAATGTTACTTTCTTTGCATTATTATGATTGCTTAATATTTCGATGCAGCAATCGTCTGATTTCTTTTCTGAATGTATTTATGTGTGTTTGTTCTTTGCGAGGTTTTTGTTTCTAGTCCTCGTCTTAATCATTGTTATTGGTATTAAACTTTAAGCCTTTTTAATTTTGTGAAGGCAAAAAATGGAAACCTAATAAACACATGTATATGTAATAATAAAAAAATGATAAATACTATGAAGTGCAGTAAAGTGAAATTCATTAAAAAATGAATGTTCTTTATTTCATCATTGTTAATCAGTCTATCTGGAACATAAATTTTGTGATCATATTGAACATGATCAGTCCAGTTTCTCTCTTGATCCATCATACAGTACATACAAAAATAGTCAAAGTAACCAACAAGGTACAAACTACAAACCAGTAATTTCCCCTAGCTAAGCATTTATTTACAAAGCATAAGTAGTCCCAATAATGTGTTCTCTAATTTTTATTAATAAAATCTTCATGTCATAATTTTAAAATATTGGAAGGGATAATTTTTAAAAAAGGCCATTACTCAACAATCTGGACATTTACTATTTTTTTTTCCTTTGAGCATATGATGTGATACACTCAGCAGAGAATAACAAAAATATAATGGTACAAAGCTTCAAGCCAAAAATATATTTTAAAATGGTCTTAGGGTTTTGTAAATTTGTTGGGAAACTGGTAGAAATGAATAAAACTATTCACAGGAGGACAACATCTTGAAACAATGCCTCACAAAATATCCACAAATAAAGTACTATCAAATATAAAACCAGGGTTTTTAAAATAAGTAAGTAAAGAAAGGGGGGGAATCTCAAAGATAAACAAAACAAAGGAAAAAAAAAACAGCAGAAGGTAACTTGCTACATTAATAGACTTAAAAATTTACTAAAAATATAGTATGTGTCTGAGTCATTTTTTGTTCCTGTACAAAATTAATGCTTTCCTTTAATGTTGATAGACTATAAAATGCTGTGTTCTGTAGAAATTACTACTTCACTATTCAAATAGTTATTCCTATTTCATATTTCCCACTTTTTAGTTTCAGAGATTCAAGGCTTCTTTCTTTCTTTCCTTCCCTTCCCTTCCCTCCCCCTCCCTTCCCTTCCCCTCCCTTCTCTTCCCTTCCCTTCTTTCTTCCCTTTCTTTTTTCTTTCCTTAGAATGCTATGAAATGCTGTGACACAGTCTGGCTAAAGTAAACATTTTAGGATATAATAATTATTTTGCCAAGTTGGCGTCAAGACTATGTAAACTATTAGGGGAGGAAAATGTCAATTATTTAAAGATAAATTATCTTCCATTTTGTTTTGTATCTTTGTATAAAGTGAAGATGTTTTTGCGAATGCCTTCAGCATATAATGTGATGCCTACTATTTCCTCTGCACATCGATAGTAAACATTATGTCTGTTCTTTGTGAGATTTATCATCAGTTTGAAATCATGTGAATGCAACATATACATGTGCTATGGAATGTTTCATAAATATTCATGTCCTGGGAGGCGCCTGTGGCTCAGTGGGTAGAGCGCTGGCCCCATATACTGATGGTGGTGGGTTCAAACCTGGCTCCGGCCAAACTGCAACCAAAAAAAAAAAAAAAAAAAAGATAAATATTCATGTCCTAATTTATGTTTAGTTTATCTCCAACTATGTGCAAGAATGAATTTCTGAGCATTATAAAGCAAATAAGAATAGCAAATTTGGGTAAGAGAATAAAAAGTGAAGTGTAAACAAAAGAGAAATGTGAAAATTGGGGGGATAAGTGACATTCATAATGACAAACATATGTTTGCAATAAATAAATATACAACTGTTACATATATTGTATGTTTGTATTTGCAAAATATATTTTGCAATATTATATGTTTATACTTGCAAATAAATATTTTGCAAGTATGAACATGTGTATATATAATATCAATAGCCACAACATGGAAAGAGGATATTTATATATAATAAAATGCATGGTGTTTATTATGTTTATGGGGTAAAACAAATATTGATCCATCAGAAGGTTTGCAATAAATTTTAGTATTAACATCAATAGAAATTTCTGTGGTTGTCTTCACAGAAAATATTTTCATGTCGTTAACAAAATGTATTTGTAATTTATGCCTACGATATATTTCTAACAGTATTTTTTTGATTTTCATTAAATATTTAAAACATTAAATTTTATTAATGTACGTGGAGGGTATAAAGTAAACAATAATTCAAATGTTCTTGTAGTCATTACCCAACTTCAGAGAATATATAACCAAATTACTACATGAACTCTTTTGCTAGAATTTATTTTGCTTTTCGTTTTTATATTTTTCTGGCGAATAGCCAGCCAATATTGTCTTGTGTATTTGTTAAGTTGGACTATAGATTATATACATCTCCTTGTTTTAGAAATTTATACAGAATGAATGATACAATATTTTGTATTTTCTTTTCTGTTTTTTCCATTCATAGCATTTTGAGATTCTTGATGATGCAGAGAAAGTTAATTCATTTTATACCATTCTACTTCATAAATACCGTTATACTGTGTATGGGGTGTGGCTGTGTGTGTATTTTTCATTTGAAAAGATTTTTTTTTCTGATGTACAGGCTTTTGCTGCTATAATCTTACCTTCATAAAAATTTTCCTAAATGCTTCCTGGTTTACATATCAAGACTTCCAGATTAAATTAGTATATACTAAAAAATATGTATGTAGGAATTAGATGTTGTTATATTATTTTCCAACAACATTTCCCTCTTCTATATGCTTACCAGCTATTTAAATATTTAGAATTTTTGCTATTTATTTATTTACCATGAGACAGGGTCTAACCCTATCTTCCAGGCTAGAGTGGAAGGGAATCATCATAGCTCACTTCAACCTCCAACTCTTGGGCTTAAGTAATCCTCCTTCCTCAGCCTTCAGAGTAGTTGGAACCGCAGGTGTATGTCACCATGCCCAGCTATTATGTTTCTATTTTTTGTAGGGAGAAGGTCTTGCTCTTGCACAGGCAACTCTAGAACTCCTAATGGCCACCCAAAATGCTTGGATTATGGGCATGAGCCATCATGCCCTGCCTCATCTAACAAATTTAAATGGCCATTTATTGTGTTTTTGATTTTTACTCCTGACTATAAATTAAGTAATACCATTTTTTCCTATAATTTTTTTTGCCATTTAGATTTCTTCTCCTTACATACCCCTGGCAAAGTTTAGTTACTTCCTCTTTGGTTGTTTATTTTTGTTCTGAAATGTTGTAAGAATTATATTGATGTTAACCCTTTCTTAGATACGTGTGGCAAATCCATTTTTCCCAGTTTGTGGCTTATAGATGAACACTATGATGGCTTTAATTAATGGATGTTTTTAATTTTGCAATACAGAATTGATTAATATATATTCTACTGGTTAATGTAATTTCCTAATTTAATATTGTAGAGATATATACATTAATATCAATACTGGTATCTCTTCTCTGTCTCTCTACATATATATATATATATATATATATATTTCCTGGATTGTACTTTACTCTGGGAAAGCGCACACGCACACACACACACACACACACATATATAAATATAATATATACATATTACATACATATATACACACATATATATATAATGTATATATTATACTTATATATGTATAAAATTTCCTGGATTGTATTTTACCCTGGGAAAGCCCCTATATATTTTTTCTTTTTCTTTTAATTCCTTGCGTCTATGCAGACAGATCCAAAGTTAAATTTTAACTCACCGGAGTTTAGCAGAAACCATCATCTTGGTGGAAATCCAGTTTATGATTTTTCTAACTTCAAAAGATCCTCTTCCCCGCTAGGTTTGGCTTTGCTGTTCCTTTACATTTTTGGTAAGTAAACCATGCATTTAAAAATATATTTTCACATCACATGTAGAATTCTTAGGTGTTTTATTGTGAATATCATCTAGGACATTTATCTAAATCTGTCGTGTTTTACTAAACAGAAATCCATATTCGTTATGATACTCCCGTTTATGTCAGACATAACTGGAGGAAGATTATTGAAGAGAACACCTTAGAACAAATCTAAAATATGCATACATTTAACAAAACAAGAGAAAATAGATAAATAAAATAGTAATAATATTTATTAGGCTACTGAAAATTATGGGAGAACATTAACATAAAATTATTTTCAAGAAAACAATTTAAAAATAGATCAGATAGTAAATAATAATTTTTTAAATTTCTGAAAGAGAAATTCTTAAGTCAATCTTCTTTTTTGTGCTTGTGACATTTCCTCCTCCTTAATGTACGTTTATGAATTATTCCTCTAACACGACTGCAATTGACAAGACTGAGAACTTGCAAGGTTCTCTGTGTTGGCATTCTGATCTGCCTGACATACTCAGTGTCACATGAATAATGAAATATAAGTGAAGGGTATTTTTAGGCTCATTTTAAGGCTTTTTTACTTTCTTTGTAAAATTTTTATTAGATACTTTAAATTCATAAAGATAAAGTCAGGCAATTCTTTTGGAAGTTATACCATACTATATACTTGAATTAGGAAAAAAAATACCCTGAGATATAAAATAGATGAATTTATTACAAATAATCTCACAGATACATATGAATGTTAGTTATCAATATACGAGCAAGATTTGTCCCATGAGCTTAAGATGATCCTATGTTTTTTTCCAGTAAAAAGATAGTCATGCTATAGCCAAGCACATCTGCTTATTATGGTATTGTTTTTGGCACCAATGCATGTTGAGAAAAAAGGCTATTTCTTTAGTTCTTTGATGGGTAATCTAAACATATGGAACAACGATTTGTCGTTTAATCTGAGTCCTGAGCTACCGAAATACGCTGACTGTTTTGTAACAATGTTGTGTGCTGATTGCGATTCACAGCGAAGTTTTTCTTAAGGTTTGGATTTGAAATATAAATTGATTTGACAGAATCTGTTACTTCGTGTATTTCTTTCCAAGCAATATGCACATGTGGTTATATCATTTTATTTTTTTTTCTCAGCTTTCCTTTAGCCACCATCAAAATATTATTTATGTGGAGACAATCTTCCCTTGGTCAATACATTTCCCCCCAGTGGTTTCGCAAAGTCTCCAGTTTTCATATGCTGCAGTGTGTGTGAGAGAGAGAGAGTGAGAGCGCAAGAAAGGGAGACAGACAGAGACACAGAGCCACAAATTTATCCTTCCTCCTCCCTTTTTCTGTCTAAATATATTGGGTGGCAGTTAAAGACAAACAATCTCACCAAGACAATTTTGCTGGCTATGATGTTAGGATAGAACAAAAATCCTTTATTATTAAAAAAAACAGGGTAGTTCTGTCCCCAGGGGAACAAAACTTCTGCAAAACTGATTGCAACAAAGAAGTCAAAACTTGAAACAATTTTAAAAATAACATGAATATGTAGAATATCTTACTTTCCTTATTTGAATTTCTAGTAGCTCATCTCTTCTTTTATATTTTTGCATGATTTACTCACAGTGGATGCATTTTAGAAAGGGAAAAGTACTCGGCACTCTGCAGTGATGTAAACTTGTCAAAATATGCCTGTGGCTATTTGCATGAAAGATTTTCACTTGACAGGAAAGAAATTTTATTGTGGACTAACGATGCACTTATAAGTCAGAAAAAATTTCATTTCTTTATAGAATTGATGTTTTTGGAAATATTTGTCAAAAAGGGGATTTTGAAAACTGAGTCATGTTTTGCCCTAAGGAATTGCTATTTAATGATATGATATAAAATTCATTTAAAAAAGGTACAGTATAGAAAGAATAGGAGAAACACTGGAAGAATATTGGCCTGAGGAAAGACTTTATGAGAAAGACTGCCATGGCAATAGCAATAACACCAATAATAAACAAATGGGATTTAATGAAACTGAAAAGTTTCTGTACAGCCAAGGAGACAACAACTGAAAGAAATAGACAACCTACTCAATGGAAAAGGATATTTGTATATTTTGAATCAGACAAAAGTCTAATAACCAGGATCTATGCAGTACTTCAATTAATCTATAGGAAAAAAACCAACAACCCCATACATCATTGGGGAAGAGACACGAATAGAATCTTCTCTAAAGCTGATAGATGAATGGCTACTAAGCATATGAAAAAATGCTCATCATCCCTCATTATCTGAGAAATGCAAATCAAAACCACCCTGAGATACCATCTAACCCCAGTGAGAATGACCTATATCACAAAATCTCAAAATTGCAGATGCTGATGTGGATGTGGGGAGAAAGGAACGCTTTTGCACTGCTGGTGGGACTGCAAACTAATACAACCTTTTTGGAAGGAAGTATGGAGAAACCTTAAAGAACTCAACCTAGACCTCCCATTCGATCCTGCAACCCCATTACTGGCATCTATCCAGAAGGGGGGCAAAAAAAACCTTTTATTATAAAGACATTTATATGAGGCTGTTTATTGCAGCCTAATTTACAATAGCTAAAATGTGGAAACAGCCTAAATGTCCTTCAACCCAGGAATGGATTGATAAGCTGAGGTACATGTATACCATGGAATACTATTCAGCTATCAAAAATAATGGGGATTTTACAACATTTGTACTAACCTGTATGGAGGTAGAACACATTATTCTTAGTGAGGCATCACAGGAATGGAGAAGTAAGAATCCTATGTATGCAACTTTGATATGAAGACAATTAATGACACAGTGGGAAGGGGAGACCAGACAGAGAAGGAGGGAGTGGGTGTGAGCAAGGAAAAAAAGAAAGAAAGAAATTAGTGACTAATTCTCACATAAATTGTATTTAATTTGGACCAAAGTACATTACTTAAACATTAATTTTTTTTTTTTTTCAGAGAGAGCCTCAAGCTATCCCCCTGGGTAGAGTGCCCTGGCATCACAACTCACAGCAACCTCCAACTCCTGGGCTCAAGCAAGTCTCCTGCCTCAGCCTCCCAAGTAGCTGGGACGACAGGCACCCACCACAACGCACGACTATCTTTTGGTTGCAGCTGTCATAGTTGTTTGGCGGGCCCGGGCTGGATTCAAACCCGCCACCTTAGGTGCATGTGGCTGGCGCCTTAGCCACTTGAGCCATAGGCACTGCCATAAACATTAATTTTCAATTCAACATGTTAATAAGTTGTTTATTATACTGCATCCTCATTTATAAGTGAAATATGTTTGTAATGTCCCCTCTATAATAATATATTTTCTCCAGTTTTAATATCAGGGATATCCAGATTAAGTAGAGTGATTTTGAAGTATTTCTTTTTCTATTGTCTATAAGATTTTGCATGATCTTTTTTTTAAAATTATCTTTTACTTTTATTTATAAATATCCGTTGTCTATTTTCTTGAGACTTTGGAAAAAACAAAATAATAAGAAGAAGTTAACTGATCAAAGTACTCTATAATAGACATACTTCTATCTGACAATGTGAATGTTACTTTCTTTGCATTATTACTATTATTATTGCTTAATATTTCATTGCAGCAATTGACTGATTTCTTTTCTGAATTTATTTATCTTCATTTGTTCTTTTTTTTTCCTTCATTGTTCTTTATGGGGTTTTTGTTCTCAGTCCTTATGTTAAATATCATTATTGTCATTAAATGTAGCTTTTTTAATTCTGTGAAGGCAAAAGTGGAAACCTAATATACACATATATAAGTAAGAAAATTTAAAAAGTACAGTATAATAGAAAATAATGCAAAGTTTTATACATTTTTTACAATGAATCCCTTCTTAGAAAAGAGTTTAGAATCCAATATAAGCAATTAGAGTAGCACTTAACACCTTCTAAAATTATAATTAAGATTGTCATTTTGTGGTTTATTAGTTTTGTATTAGAAGATAAATAAAATAATTATATTTTAATTAGGTATTTGATTATCTTTCAGGCTGGCTGATAAATAACAATTTAGTTTTTTGTTAACACATTCAAAGTTCTGACATGCTTAGTTCTTTCTATAAGGCACACACACATGTGAAAAGAAATAGAAAACTTTCAGATAATATTATCTCAGGAATCTTAAGTGTGGAACATAGGGAATAAAATGGAAAGGTTGGAAAAGCCAGTAGAAGAATGCTGTATTGATTTGGCCAAGGCTACATGAAACTGGTGCTTTATTTTGTGAACATCTGTCAGAGACTTTATCTAATACATCCAAAAATTGCCCATCTGAGGCAACAAACTAAGACATATTTGTCAATGTGTTCCCATATTTCATGGGTAAAGCTGCCACCATGGGCTTTTATTACACTACACTTATGATTTTAATACGTGAGTGTTGGGCAAATTTTCATGTGTGTCTGTATTACAATTTCAGGGAGGTTCAGCTCAGTAAGCACGGGTGTGACACGGAGGCTGAGATGACTTACAATGCAGTGAGGCTTGTACGATGCTGATCAGATTCTGCATAGAATTGTCTTCTGTAGCAGTAGCTAGAGTATAAGACAGGGCCAAGAAGATTTTAATGTGGTTATGAGAATAGTCCAAAAGAAATCTTGGATTTCAATTATGCTGTGCAAAAGATAACCAAGATAGACTACACAAAATTCAGGCATAAACATAAATCTTGCCAATTAAACCCAAATGGTCTACAACCATCCTCCTACCACTTCCACAATTCCTTCCAGTGTTGACATTTTGTGATATATTATAACTAAATTTACTTGATGTCATTATGGTATATATATTTTCCTATTTTGCCATTTTTTTTTCAAATTAGACCACCAGAAGAAAATTCTGTGCAAAAAGTCAACATTATATTTCCATTTAATACATTTTAAAATACTGTCTGGCTTTGCATCTCTCTAATGTAATTTTAGATATGATGGTTCTTATTCTTTGCTACTGCATGATTTTCAAAATCTTGTGATTTTTGTATCATTAAATCTTGAGATTCTCTTTGAGGTTTCTCCAGGTCTTGACCTACCACTGAGTTTTCAATTTTTGCTTGGATGTTTTGAGCATCATTACTGCAAATATTTTGAAGGGCAGCTCTTTTTCAAAGCATATAGCAATGTGAAGAGCCAAAATAGGATTCCTATCCCTGTGAGTCATCGAGCCTGAAGTGGTGGTACAAGGATAATTATAATACACAGACTTATCCCATTTGGCTATTTAGAAACTCTTTCTACATTTTTTCTTTAAACAGCTTCATCCATTTGCTAGTGTGAGGTTGTATCTCTTAATTCTCTTTTGCCTGGCTTTAGGACTTTTGTCAGACTATAAATCTTGATCATTGAGAGGTTAGCTGCAATTACACCCGTCTTTCTAAGTACATTTTCAGCCTGAAATCACATAAAATATATCTTTCTTTAACAGTTTTCCAATAAGTTTTATGGACATGATTTAATAAAAAATAATGAATTTTAAATCTCATTTTCTTTTATATTGGGAAATTATGTAGAGCTGTGAGGAAAACTGTTGCTTTTAGTGACTCTCCTTTTCAATTCTCTAATACATACCAAAACTCATTTTGACTGTTTCTTTACCACGCTTGACTGTAACACATTTTGACTGTTTCTTTACCACGCTTTCCTACATGCCTATGTATTTATTTTATGTGAAAAATTTGCACCACTTTCAATAGCATATTCAGAAATAAAGCATAAAAAAGTTTGTGAAAATAAATTTGAAACACATATTGAAATTCTGAATAGAAAAGTGTTCCCTTTTTTTGTAGTATGAGCATTTTGATTGACTTGTCTGTAATAAGGGTCAAATACTGACCCACTAACATTTTGTCATTTTTCCCTAGCTGTTAATTTCACACAATGATATAATCCTAGCAATTACCATGATAACCTTCCTTTACATAGGGATTCATAATTACAATCACTTTCATTCTATTGCCTTAAAGACCTATTCCCTATAAACAATTTTAAGAATATCATCTATATTTTAGAGAAAAGATTAGGTTTTAGGGATATAAAATGAATTGTCAGGCATATAGATAAAATACCGATGAGGAGCATTATTTTCTACATGAATAAAGTGAGTTAACACGAAAAAGTATTTGCTAAATATAAACCCTTTAATTAGGTAATTAAAACTAATAATCCACCAAATTATTAGGATGTGATGAGTTTATTTATAAATGACATATCCACATGTCAGTTGTAAAGTTTATGTGATATTTGGTCACATAATAATAAGACATAAACACCAACAACGGAAGTATATAAATAAAAAAATAATATTTTGAATGAAAGCCACTGTTCAGAATCTGAAAATATAAGCCGTGGATTGAGAGAAAATATTTGCAAATCCTGGGGGCGGAACAAGATGGCAGACTAGAGACATCTTCTTACCAGCCACTCACAGTGAAACAGGGGAGAGAGGATTCCAGCCACCTGCTGCTAGGAGAATCTACTCAGAGGCACCACTGCAGGGGCACAGTGGGAGACTCCAGGAGCCAACAAGGTCTGGAGCTGAAGAGGATGAGCACAGAAGGGAAGTTCCTGGTATGGGCAGAGACTGGCTCGCTGGCTCCCCCTGCAGGAGACTGGGGACAGGAAGAGGCTGTCCTTCAGTAATTTGATTTTGGACTGATGTGCTCACGAGAGCTGCATTAGAGGGGAGTGAGTGAACCAGTGACCTCCAAGAGCCTTCAGTTGCTGGGATTGAATACGGGGTAGGTAGGTCTCTAGTAAACAGGGTGCTGCTACTGGGAGAAGGCCACACAGGAGGAACAGTCCTCAGGGTCATAGTACATTGCCAGCTCTGGCACAGCTGCTGAGCCTGGGGAACCATCCTTGAGGTGAGCTAAATGACCACCACACTCCCAGATATGCCACTTTGTTTTTAGTGGACACTCTTTGAAAAGCCTTCTAAGAAAGCTAGTGAAAGCTTTGGGACCACAATATTGCGGGAACGGAATGCTGATGAAGAGATCAGCCCCAACTGAGGGCAAATAAGTTAGGAAGACAGGACCAGATCTGCTTTGTAACCAGAGAGTAGCTACTGGCCCACATTCTATACAGTAAAACCAGGGTGTGTGTTTTCCATCTGCTAACACTACAGCATCACCTGGTGAACAGGCGCTATTATATTTGCATGTGCCCACACATTTTTCTCTTAATTTTTTGCTCTGTTCCCAATTTTTTCCTCACTTTTTTCCCTTTTTTTTTTTTGTAGTTCATCATTTTTACTTTCATCATCTTTTCTAGATTAGATAGTTTAAACAGAGGACACGTGTTTCTCCCAGTTCTAGAGGCTATCCAGGAGCAAGGTGTCAGTAGATTTGGTTCCTGGTAAGGGCCCTCATCACGGCTAGCTGAGGGCTGTTTCTCATAGACATCAAGGGCATTAATCTCATCACAAGAGCCTCACATTTTGTCCTCATCTACAGAATTACCTCTAAAAGGCCCCATTTTCAAATATCAACACTTTGGAAACAGGGCAAGAATTAAACATAAAAAAATTGGAGGAGCACTGAACAGTCCATACCCCTAATTTTTCCTGTATTTTTTCAATACTATGTAGCATTATACAAGCCTTACACAAATATCTTTGTATGTGGGTATATAAGAATATGAGAGTTGTAACTTAGTCAAACACTCTATAACTTATGGCTCAGTTTAAATTTAATTTAAAGTTTTAAATCTCAAATGGGCTCCCAAATGTGCCTTTATGATGTTTATTGTATTTGTTGTTGCTACAAGAAATATTTGCCATTATTTCTCAGAAAAGAATGTACATTATAATGCATTAGCACTTTTCCTCACTTTTTTTTTAGAGACAGAGTCTCACTTTATCACCCTCAGTAGAGGGCTGTGGTGTCACAGCTCACAGCAACCTCCAGCTCTTGGGCTTTGGCGATTCTCTTGCCTCAGCCTCCTGAGTAGCTGGGTGTACAGGCACCTACCACAACGCCTTGTGATTTTTTTGTTGTTGCAGTTTAGCCAAGGCTGGGTTTGAACCCACCACCCTTGGTATATGGGGCCAGCACCCTACTCACTGAGGCACAAGCCCTGCCCCACTGTTGCTTATCTTTTAACGGTAAATGTAAATTTATAATAACAAATCTCATATCTATGGAAAACCATAAAATATAAGGGAAATTTGTTATTAGAGTTACATTTAATGTAGAAAGTTTGCTTAGGAGACTAAATTTAAGGCTGTTATTTTTAACACAAGACACTGAATGTTATATGTTTCACAAGCTGGATTATATAAGTACGTTTGTGTTTTGGTGAAATAAAATGGTTTTGAAATTGTCACAGTATAGTTTTTCAACTGTAAATTTTGTGATTTTGTTGCAAGAGAATATTTACCTTCCACAACACTATAGTCTCTCAGAGTTTCAAAAGAAAAACATCAAGTTTTTCACATTTACTTTTTAAGATTTAGTTAAATAAGCACATTAGGAACATAGCACGATGGATTACCTGGTAAGTCTCTAAATCTCTCTTACATAGTTTTTGTATAAATTAGAACAATGTTCAGGATTCCTGACTACCGAATAAGGTCATTTTGAGAACCAATTGTGATAAATGTAAGAAAAGTTACTTTGAAATAAAGGCACTGCACAAATAATTGCACAATTTTATAATCGTCCTCATCCTAAATTAGAACCATTAGTCTTTTAAGTGTAACAATCTCTCCATGTTCTTGAGACTCAAAGTAGTTTCTCAACGCCCGTATACTTGCCTGCGTGATTCCAAATTTCACAATGTTCAGTTTCTGTTTTCCTCCATCAATCCAAGTTCGATCACTACTTTTGGGATGAGCTCTTCAAATATTCCAGTTTTAATTATTTGTCTTTCACTCACTGCCTTTTCTCTTATGGAATAATGTATGCTATGAAACTATCCATTTTGACTTCAAACAAAGAACAATATAAAACTTAATCATATCATAAATCTAATTTCTGAGGTTACAAATACCACCTGAGAATAATCTCATACATATCTGAGGGATCTGTTGCAGATTCTATGCCTCTTTTAACTGAAACAGAGTTTATACTATTCAGGCTGTCTTTTAAACTATGTCTTAGCTAGCAGGTGGCCAATACAACTCAAATAAGAATATATTCTCTTGCCAATGAATATAGATTGTTATAGGTTCTTTGAGAAACCAATTTATTTATAATTTCTCTGTGGCTATACATTTAGTATATGAAGAATACTTACATGGGAAGAATAACTTTATTATTAGAATCTAGTGACAAATATATCTCCTTAATGTACTAGAATATAACTGTACCCTTAATAAGAATATTTGAATTTATATTTACTTTTGTATTAATACAAAGTTGAGATTTGAGTGCATTCTGAGGTTAAGAAAAATAATGTGTGTTAATTTTTTTTCTTTTCTGAAGACTCTTCCCTTTCCTTTTGTAAAAGCCATTGTCTCAAAACACCTCACAGTAAAATGAAGAAAAACATAAACAGAAATCAAAATGCTCTGAGAACATACTAATCATAGAAATATAATAAGATGTTTATTGTTAAAAATTTTACACAGATTAAGCAGACGTATCAAGCTTTAAGTAGAATAGTATAGATATATTAATTTAGGTTTTGTTTCATCAGAAGAAGGAATAGCTTAGAAAATAGAATTATCGGCTCGGCGCCTATAGCTCAACCAGCTAAGGCGCCAGCCACGTACACCTAAGGTGGCGGGTTGGAATCCCCAGCCCGGACCCGCCAAACAACAATGACGGCTGCAACCAAAAAATAGCCGGGCATTGTGGCGGGCGCCTGTGGTCTCAGCTACTTGGGAGGCGGAGGCAGGAGACTCGCTTGAGCCCAGGAGTTGGAGGTTGCTGTGAGCTGTGATGCCAGGGCACTCTACCCAGGGGGACAGCTTGAGGCTCTTTCTCAAAAAAAAAAAAAAAAAAAAAAAAAGAAAGAAAATAGAATTATCTGAAAAGTGAAGTTATGCCTTACAGAACACTAAGGCTCCTGTTCCTAAACTCAAAACAATTATACAATGAAAGCAAACATGAACTAATTCTCAGAATTATAGTAGGAGGATTCCTAAGTATTATACAGTCAAGCTCAATGGCAAAATTTTCTTTCAATGCACGTGTGTGTGTGTGTATTTAACGATATTATTGCACTGACATTTGAGGAGCTGGAATGTTAGGCATGAAAGCCAATAGAATAAAAAGAATGGGGTGTGTGAGGAGGGGATGATTAAGGCCGAGTGGATGGATTGTTGAATTAAGTAAGCACTCATGTGTAAGAAACCACACATTCTTAAATATTATCAATGCTCTTTTACGTCCCTTTTAACAAATTCAGTAACTCAGATTCCCACATTCAGCACAGCTGTGAAACGAATCAAAGGTGAGAGTGGCATGGGAGTGGTGAGGAGAGAATGGAACCTCGTGGTTGGGGTGCTGCCAGGGGAGACGTTAAAATGACCAGCCCTCAAATACTGGGTACCGTAGCTTGGGATATGAATGTATATTGTATAAAACAGGAAAAGAAAGCATAGGAGAGATGTCAGTGGGAATAAGAAGCCCACATACAGATATGTGAATATATAAGAAATGATTTATATGTATTAGCGAAAGAAAGAACTTGCATAAACCCGTAGGTTAAAGGAGTAATAACAGTGGTGGGAACGGTTAATTACCCACTCTGCAGAGCAGATTTCCTAGATGTCAAAAGCTGCATGATACCAAAATCTGTGTGTATCATAAAATGTTTATTTTTTAAGAAGTTGAACTCTAAAATCTGTGAAAGAGCCAAATGCATGATCTTCTTGCAGCCACACATGGAAGATGTTTTGGTCTCTGTTGAAAGCTCAAGGGAAGCCTGTCATACTCTTGAAGAACAGAGGCGAGACACTCAGTGTGTTTTACCCATGAAGAATCAGACCCTTCACCAGGTCAAGTTGGAGAGTCAAGGCTAAGTGTTAATGCTAAATTCAGAGCACTTGTAATGTTTTCTCCACAGCTAGTCTGATGTCAACAAACTGTCTTCATTATTTGAAATCACTATCAACATACTGAACATGTAACTAATGAGAAATCCCTTCAGCCATAATTTCTGACAACAATAAATTGCATACTAAACTTTCAAAAATGACGTAATACAGACAGACATAAATAGAATATTATGCCACTCTAACAATCTTCCTTTGGATAATTAGGCAACTTAAAAGGCAGGAAATGAGCATAATCTATTTCAAATTAGTGTTCCTATATTGAGAGCCCACAGACAAGCAACTTAAATCCAGAATGATAGTTGAAAATTATATATAAAATATTATCCTTTTGCAAATCATGGAATTAAGTCCTGGATTTTAGATATTATCGAAGTAAAAACAATTACTTATTAGCAAAGTATTTGATGCATAAGCTCAGATTTGTTTTCCAAGTTCCCTATTTTATCAGTATATATAAAAAATGGGTACAGGTATGTCTGTGTGTGTGTGTGTGATATAATGTGTGATATAATACACACACATACACAGACATACAAATATATATATATATATATATGTATGGCATTTGAAATCCATCTAAGTTAATATTTAATTTCCAGGCCTGGCACAGTGTCTCATGCCTGTAATCTTAGCACTCTGGAAGGCTGAGGCAAGAAGATTGCTTAAGTTCAAAAGTTTGGGTCCAGCCTAGCAAGAGTAAGATCCTGCCTTTACTAAAAATAGAAAAATTAGCCAAGTGTCATGCCAGCACTTATAGTCCCAGCTACTCAGGAGGCTGAGTCAGGAGAACTGGTTGGACTTAGGAGTTTGAGATTGCTGGGAGCTAAACTGATGCCACAGCACTCTAGCCTGGGCAACATAGTGAGACTAAATCTCAAAAAAATTAATTTCCAGTTTTAAAGGTATATAAAATATTTATTAAAATGTATTCATTTGTACTTATTGTAAAAGTGACTAAAAACAGAAACAATCAATGTATCATGAGCCATTTCTTATTTATTAAAATCTGATGCATTTCAGATCACATAGATTAGCAAATGTAATCCCAATGTTTATGAATCATCAATGTCCACAATAATCCTAAGTGCTTTAAACAAAAATTAATACAAAGTCATTTCATTCATTTTATTTTGTTCAACCTTTGTTAAATCATACAGGATCCATTTGTAAAGTAGTCTATTTTCAACATTTTTGTAGAGAAGTTTTGGGGGTTATAGAAATATTGCATCAAAAAATAATGAGAGTTCCCATATCTGCCTCTCTTCCCACATGTAGATTTTTCTATGATTAATATCTTTATTATATAATATTTATTACACTCATGAACAAATATTGATAAATTATTAAATAAAACACATAAAGTACAGGCAGTGCTAATGGCTCAAGGAGTAGGGTGCCAGCCCCATATACTGGAGATGGCAGGTTCAAATGCCACCCCAGCCACAAACCCCTCCCCCCAAAACATAAAGTACATTTACCTTTGTGCTGTATAGTTGTATAGATTTTTATAAATGAATATGTTATCCACCTGTAGAGTAGTGCACAGAATAATTTTACTACTTTACAGATAGCCCTTTCTGCCTATTCATCTCTTCCCTTTGAAGTCTCCCCTAAGCCCTGTCGACCACTGACCTTTTTACTCTACAGTTTTGCCTTTTTAGAACGTTATGGAGCTGGAATCATACCGTGTAACCCTGTTCAGACGGACGCTTTTACTTGGCAATGTGTATTTAAGGTTTCCCCTCCTACTGCCTTTTTATCACAGAATAACACTCCCATTTTCAGGGTATACCACAGTTTGTTTAGCTATTCACCTACTGGAAGACTTTTTTGGTTGGTTTTAATTGGGGAAGTAACAAATAAAGCTGGTATAAATACTCATGTGTAGGTTTCTGTGCAGACAAAAGTTTTCAGCTCTTCTGGGTCAATGCCAAGCAGTGTGACTGCTGGATAGTAATGTAAACAGGTGTTTACAAACTCTAGACACACTAGACACCAGGCTGAGGAGGTCAAGAGTCAAGCAAAATAATAGGATTAGAATAATCTGGTTATTTGGAAAGAAAAAAGACTTAAAGAGCCAGGGAAAAAAGCCAATATTCCCTTGCAACTAACAAAGGAGTAGAAAAGAAAACAAATAGACTTGTACAAGAATAAGAATAAAAACAATAAAAAAAAATAAGATTCTTCAGAGACTTCTCAGTCTTCACAAATCATTATTCTTCCTGGACCCAATTTTAAGGAAAACTTGCATAAATACTCAGAGGTAGGAAAAAACAAATAAAAGACATTCTCACTGAATAGTGACTGTTTGCGCAGAACCAAACAATCCTATAAAAGTCTAGTGGAACTCCTAACACAGATCATGTCCCGGTATTATAAAGCTGGAGTCAGGGAACTTAAAATTGGCATTAACAATAGTAATGCTTAGCTGTTTTAAACAATGACACAAAAATTTCAGTCTAACTTTCATCAGATGAGCTAATATTTTCAGGATCAATTTCAATTAATGCATCAGGTAGTTCTGAAAACTAGACATAATGGAACCTTTCCTCACTCATTGAAATATCTTGATTTAATTCTATTAAAAAACAAAATGTTTGGGAAGAATCTGAAATAAAACCAGTAAGTTAAATTTTATTTTTAAGATGTAATTATACCTGTGTTAATAACAATTTTTATAATACATTCCTGTGGATTGGTTTTGAGATCTTTTGAAAACATGGTTCAGAGTGACAAATTATGTTGTTTATTAAATACTTAAAAAATCTGAATATCATTTTAAATGTAAATTTACTTATTTACAAACTATTGAGCATGAATACCATGTATTACCATGTATATAGTAGCTATGTAAGAAAGAAATTTTAAAAATATTTTATTTATTTATTTTATTTATTTACAAACTTTATTGAGCATGAATACCATGTATATAGTAGCTATGTAAGAAAGAAATTTAAAAAATTATTTATTTAAAATATTTTATTTATTTTATTTATTAAAATATATTATTTATTGTAGTATGTGCATTCTCATTTGGCCCTTCCCACCATTCTTTGGGCTGATCACATCATTATTATGCAAAACTCCTATCTCCTGCAATTAAACTTCAAAACTTTCATATATATAAAAGTTGATGGAGTTTTGTTTCTGGAATAGTTAGGTCAATGGCATTCTTTTTTTTTTTTTTGGCCAATAAATATTTTATTTATTTTTGGAAAAATAGGTAAGAATATAAACAAGTACACATTTGAGTAATCTTAAATTTGATTTAGCCCTCATTAAAGATTTGTAGTTTAACAATTTTGCTTTTTAAAAAAATATGGCTTTCTTTCACATCAGAAGAAAAACCAACCAGAAACTAAATCGGGAACCACAAGATTATGTCCACACCTGGAATCCTTGTAAATAACTTAACATGAGCCAGACATTATCGGGTTGTAAAATATCTAAATACACACTTGATAACAACTGGTAGCAAAGCATTATTTAGATATGTTTTGATCAAATCACTTATTTGAATAATTTGACTTTAGCATGACAAAAATTGTCAGGTTATTTGCAAGTCATTGGTCATGATATCTCAGACACACTGATCTCCTCTTACGATGATTTTCTCATCCATATACAAAGTAGAGTGTGTAGTTTACTTCCTACAGTGCAAGATGTTGAGAACATTTATTTCAGCAGATACATTCTCTGGTTCGCTGCCAAACATTTAAAAGAGCACTGGGCACTAAATTTTAGTTTTATTAAAAATATTCCATATACTTCCATTGTGTTATCAAATTTTTTAAAGAAAGCTAACTGTTTTTAGTAATTCATTAATTTATAGGGAAATGACAAAACCATGAACTAAAGAGCTTTCCTTCTTGAGAAACCAGGCACAGTGGCTCACACCTGTAATCTTAGCACTTGGGAGGCCAGGACAGGAGATTGCCTGAGCTCATGGGTTCGAGATCAGCCTGAGCCAGAGCTAGACCTCATCTCTATAGCCAAGAGTTGTGTCAGGTGCCTATAGTCCCAGCTACTTGGGAGGCTGAGGCAAGAGAATCACTTGAGCCCATGAGTTGTAGGTTGTTAAGTGAGACTCTGTCTAAAAAAAGACCTTTCCTTCTTATACAAAAAGTAAGGTTAGAGCACTTAAAATAATTATTAATAGCCTCATGAAAAACCAAAGCTTTTACAAGGGAATTCTACAAGAATTGTGTCAAATATACCATTTTAATATTAGTACTTCATAGAAAACAAATGCCATAAAATATTCATAGTTTCCTATTTGAATTATGTTTTCTATAATTTTAGGTTATGAATTCCAACAAAAGAAATGAAATTATCCAAATATAATTCATGCTATTGTTTGTAGGGAATATTCAGAATTTCCTAATATGAAAATATAGGTGTGTTTACCTATGCGGTTCATAAAAATCTATCCAGAATCTACTCAGAAATAATAGCTTAGTGTATGTAAATTATAGATAAGCACTAGGTGTTCCTCATCTGAGGAATTTTTACTGCAATATAACCATAATAACTGTCTAACATATTTTTAAATATGCTATGTCATTGGACTTAAAATTATTTTATTACTGTATCTTTATCTTATGTAAATTAGAATGAATTAATGGTTTATATTATTATCAATAATGTAGGTCAATGGTTCAGTGGTTTTCTCAGATACAACTTACCATGTGCAAAAACAGTAACTTTAATTATCCTGTCTTAGATGCTCTAATGGGAGAGAGAGGAGGACTTTAATGATACTCTCGCCATATCTGCAGCAGTAAACTCATTCAAAAATATTCACTGAGCAACTTTTATACATCAGGACTATTGACACCAGACACAGCGTTAAATAACATGAATACAATCCTCCCCCTCAAACAGTATACAACTTAGTCAGGGGTGAGAATGTGTGCAAAGAAAATAAAGCAGAATGAAGTCCCAGGATTGATCCCAGCTTGATCCCAGCTTGATCCCAGCTTGATCCCAGATCACTCGCCACTGCGTGCCAGATCTTGCTGATGCTGTCTAAGAAAAGGTTTTCAGACATATGTATGTTATCCTTTGGGAAAGATTTAGGTGGAAGTATGTATTAGATACCATATTGGAACTTTCTGTTCTTACCTGTATAAGCAAACTATTACTAACTTCTCTTCTCTGGAAATGTACTTCTTTATCTATGACTATTTCTACCTTGGACCATCTACTTTTGCCTATGGAATGTGAGAGTCTTTGTTCACTCTCTTGAAATTCCAACTGAAAGCAGATCCATTATCCCTGATCTGTCTTAGTCCCCTTGGCTTGAAAGGGATATGTGGCTACTTGAAGAGGATTGAACACACACCATGTCAGGCACCCTTCTGTGTGTGGTATGTGCATTCTCATTCAGCTCTTCCCACCGTTCTGTGGGCTGATCACATCATTATTATGCAAAACTCCTATCTCCTGAAATTAAACTTCAAAACTTTCATATATATAAAAGTTGCTGGAGTTTTGTTTCTGGAATAGTTAGGTCAACAGCATTCTTTTTTTTTTTTTCTTTTTTTTTGCCAAGGCTGGATTTGAACCCAACACCTTGGGCATATGAGGCCAGCACCCTACCCTTTTGAGCCACAGGCGCCGCCCAGTCAACAGCATTCTTATCCATTTTCTTTTAGCTTTTCCTTTAACTTCTCCTGGTAAAGTAATATGTTTTCTTTATTCTTAGACATTGTGTCTTTACATGCCAAACACCCTTTCAATTACAGACTAGGTCAGGGGCCCTTATTATGTTTTTCCATCTCACTATGAGTTTGCCCTACACATTTCATTTTAATTGCTTGGCTAATTGTTTTTGCCACTAGACTCTCAGCAGGAGTCATGCCCATCATACACTTTGATTATATCTCCAGAATATACCATGGTACCTGGAACACAGTACTTTAATATTTGCTGAATGAATGGGGAATATAAAAAGGGCAGAATGAAGAATGTTCAAGAGAAGGCAAGAATTTAATTGTTTATATTATTTAAAGTAATTCAATGAAAGGAAATAGACTAAACTTTCTAACTTTAATTTTTCAGTAACTTAAGGGATAAGGGCCGTAATACACCTTCAGGAAAATACTTTTAGTTTTATGATCTTTTATTGGAAGCAGCTTTTGAAAATTCTGAGTATTTGTACAGTATTAAATACTGGAGTTGGATTTAATGATTTTTTTTAATCTTATGGTATAAATGAGAAGGTCCTTCATTTTATCACTCTTTCTTTCTTTTTTTTTTGAGTCTGAGTCTCCCTCTGTCTCCCTCAGTAGATTGCCATGGCATCATATGTCCCAGCAAACTCAGATTCTTGGGCTCAAATAATCCTCTTGCCTCAGCCTCCCAAGTACCTGAGACTACAGGTACCAACATAACACCAGACTAGTTTTTCTATTTTTGCAGATTAGGTCTAGCTCTTTTTCAGGCTGGTCTCACATCATGAGCTCAGGAGATCCACCTGTCTTGGCTTCCCTGAGTGGTACACACTGTAGTATATGTATACCATGGAATACTACTCAGCCATTAAAAAGATAGAGACTTTTCAGGGGTTCTCAAAGTTTTTAAACAGGGGGCCAGTCCATTGTCCTTCAGATCATTGGAGGGCAGGACTGAGGGCCCTGGGATGAGTCGGCTGCTAAACAGTGGGGCTGCATGTGACCCACAGGTCAAAGTTTGAGGAGCCTGCTGGGTTTACATCTTTTGTATTAACCTGGATGGACATGGAACACATTTTTCTTAGTAAAGCATCATAAGAATGGAGAAACAAGAATCCAGCATACTCAATTCTATTATGAAAGCAGTAGATGACCTGATACTTGGAAGGAGGGAGTGGGGAGGGGGGAGGTTGGAAAGGTCATGATATATAGCATACCTCTTGGGGACAGGACAGGATTATAAGAGGGACTTTACCTAACAAATGCAATCAGTGGAACCTAATTCTTTATACCCTCAGTGAATCCCAAACAATAAAAAACAAAATAAAATAAAAATAAGTAAACAAATACTTTCTCAGATGGGGAAAAAACAAATAATTAAAGAAAATATGCTAATATGAGTGAACAAGTGGGGAATATCAACAGAGAAATAGAAATATAAAGCAAAAACAAATGAACATTCAAAGGCTAAAAGTTACAATAGCTAAAATGAAAAATTCAGTACTTGTGTTTACGCTGTATTTTGTTTGACAGAAAAAAGTATTAACAGAAGTCAGAGTACTAACTGTGATTATTGAAGAACAGTTAAAAAAAAAAGACTGAATACACATTTAGAGCGTGGGCCATTATCAACCATTGCAATGTGAATGTAATTACAGTCTAGGAAGGTAAGAGGAAAAGGAGAGAAAAATGAAATTTGAAATATAGGTTGAAAACGTTCTAAATTGGGTGGAAAACATCCAAGAAGCTCCTATTTTTCAAGACTCCACCTGCCAAACACCCTCTGGTGTTGGCAGAGAAAGTGGAGGAATTTGTTATTCCCAGTCCTTAACCCTCTCATTTCCTTTAATAGGTTAAAATATTTAATCGTATAGATTACCAAGTATGATTTAGTATGGGGAAGATAGGAAACAGATTTACTCAAATTAGTGAGAATCCTTTCTCCTTGCTCTGTTTTAATTCCAGGCATAAAGAGTGTTCAGGATGTATGTTCCAGTTATATCTCAGTTTTGATAACGATGTGAATCTCTTTCTTTTAAAATATCTTTGCAGGGGGAGGTGCCTATGGCTCAGTGAGTAGGTGGCCCCATATAACGAGGGTGGTGGGTTCAAACCTGGCCTTGGCCAAACTGCAATAAAGAAAAAATAGCTGGGTGTCATGGTGGGTGCCTGTAGTCCCAGTTGCTCTGGAGGCTGAAGCAAGAGAATCCCCTAAGCCCAGGAGTTGGAGGTCTCTGTGAGCTGTAACACCACGACACTCTACCAAGGGCGATAAAGTGAGACTCTGTCTCTATAAAAAAAAAAAAAAGGAATAAAATATCTTTGAAGGAAAGTAAGGTCAACTTCATCAGGAAATGATATTAACTTATAAACATGCACAGCAATTTGACTATATAATGCATTTTAAAGTCATACTCTAAATACAGGGCTTCAGAAGATTGCCTTCATTAAGATTTTTGTTTTCTGTTCTAACAACAACTTCATTATCATAATTCTTTCTGTCATACTTGATATACAATTAATTTAATATATATTCATGAATTATTTCGTAATCAGTTTCTGTTTCTGTTTCTTTAGAACATAAACATTCAAAACACACAGTAAAAGCAGAGTTTAATTTCGATTTTATAGAAATCTCTTTTGCCTAGAACATCACTGGATCACATAAATCATTTAATAAACACCACTGGATCACATGAATCACTTAATAAACATCCTTAATTTTTTCGAATGTTTTATCCTCATATTTTTGCCATCGTTTTTACAGCCAATGTTATAGTTTGGATTAGAAATGACAGGCTGGAAACTGTGATGGACAGAATAATGGGCCCAAAGCTGACTGTGTCCTAATCCTCAGAACCAGTGACTATGATAAGCTACGGTACAAAGAAGTATTAACTTTATAGATAAGTTTTCAGAAGGGAAATTAAGGTTGCTAATCATTTGATTTTTAGGTAAGGAGATTATCCTGGATTATCTCAGACCAATGATATCACCAGGGTCTTCAAAAGCAAAAGAGGGAATCAGAACACAATGAGAGCATGAGAAAGACTTGGCCCAGTGTCTCTGGTTTTGAAGATGGAGGGGGTGATACATGGATAGGGCAGCTGCTTGAATATGAAAAAGACAAGAACACAAAATCTCCCCTAGTGTGTGTGAGATGAATACATGTCGTCCACATTTTGATCTTATTTCAATGAGATACATTTTGTACTTTTAACCTCTAGAACCATAAGCTGATAAATTTGTGTTGACATAAGCTACTAAATTTATGGTAATTTGTTACAGCAGCAATAGGGTCACTAATACAGGGGCACTGGCAGGTGCCACCTCCGTGCTGACTTCACTACAAGAGTCCCTCCCTTCTCATCTGTGATCCAACCTGCCAATCTCCTGTGGACTGAGATTTTCTGTACAATGGAGCCACCCTTGTCCCCAACCACATAAACTTGATATCCTTTCCACATTTCCTAGTGGGGAAAGAAGAGTTGATTTGAAGTAAAGAAAAAAGAGATAAAGATAAGAAATGTGAACAGGCTGAAAAACCCAACATTTTTACAATATTAAGAATACTTTATTTTCTATTGAAAAATTAAAATCATATATATTTAAAGTGATTGCCTATCACTTTATGTGGTAAAATGATTACCACAGCTATTTAACACAATGATTTCCTCACATAATTAATCTCGGTGTATGTAGTAAAAACACTTTATATCTACCACTTTAACATATGTTTGTTTCTCAGTTAATGCAGGTCAAGGGAAAACCTTTGTAAAGAAGATGGATTCCTAAAAGAAATATAAAATTAAAGAACTTGTTTGTGTAAAGACTGAGCCATTTCAAAATTGCATAACTTTAATATGAATTTAATAAAGTATGTCTAAAGAAAATCTTTAGCTCCCATACTCCTAAATTTGTTTTCTTTTTTTTGAGACAGAGTCTAGCTTTGACACTCTCAGTAGAATGCCATGGTGGCACAGCTCACAGTAACTTCAAACTCTAGGGCTCAAGCGATTCTCTTGGCTCAGCTTCCCAAGTAGCTGGGACTACAGGCACCTGCCACAAGGCCTGGCTATTTTTAGAGATGGGTTCTTGCTCTGGCTCTGGTTGGTCTGAACTCCAGAGCTCAGGCAATCCGCCTGCCTTGGTCACCCAGAGTGCTAGGATTACAGGTGTGAGCCACCACACCCAGCTGTAATTATTTTAAATGGGAAAAGGGTACCTTATTGACGTTGGATAGTGAATCTACTTAGTGACATTGCAACAGTGGATACACGTGGATTATATACAAAGAGTAAACTTGACTGGAGGATAGAGGAATGGAAAGGGATGGACTTGGAAGGATGAGAGTGGGTGGGAGAGGGGGAGAGAGGATAGGACAGGAGAGAGCCCTCACTTCAGGGTATCAGGCAACAGGAGAGAAAAGGGATTCTTAAAAGGACTCTTACATTCCGGAAAATACTATATTTGTAGCTTTTTTCTTTGCTTCTGTCAATTCCACTCTATCTCTTATCATACTTAGGCATTTAGAGAATCAAAGGACCTGTATTTCATTTTCTTCATTTGTAAATCATATACCACAGGTAGTATACATTTTAATATTGTACTCAGAATAAAATCATGCAAACTTCAATTGATATTTTTGTTTACATACTTAGAAAAATGCGTATATGTTACTACAGTCACAAAAACCTAATATGTTATTAAGATTGGAGGCTCAGTGCCTATAGCTCAGTGGCTAGGGCACCAGCTACATACACTGGGGCTGGTGGGTTCAAGCTCAGGCTGGACCTGCTAAACAACAATAACAACTGTAACAACAACAGTCACAACAAAATAGCTAGGAGTTGTGGTGGGCACCTGTAGTCCCTGATACTTGGGAGGCTGAGGCAAGAGAATTGCTTAAGCCCATGAGTTTGAGGTTGCTGTGAGCTGTGATGCCCCAGGACTCTACCAAGGGCAACATAGTGAGAGTCTGTCTTAAAAAAACGATTTTGAGAGTAGATCTGGAAACACTGGCAGTTCCATGGGGCTGTAAAAATTTCTGATGCAAAGCAAAAGCATCATTTCACCTCAGAAAAATTCCCCTACATCAACATGTCCATTACATTTTACAAAGTTATATTTGTGAAGGTGAATTCATATCAAATTTAGGTTGAACTGTTGGGTCTCTTCTGGTCCTTTATGGAAGATTAGAGGAAAATAGAATTAGTAGAAAAGTTTATATGGGACACATTCTCTAAATGTGTGTGGATTTGCACCTGAGACAACTGCAGTCAGGCACTCATGGGAAGAAGTGTTGGACCCTAAGGCAGAGGGAAGACTCTGAATCTCTCACGGTGGTTTGGTATCATTTGGGGACATGAAGTACTGAGTTTTGGTACGATTGCAACAATTCTGTGAGTAAACTTCATATTTTAGACAATTCCTTAAATTTAAAGTGATTTTAAGAGAATTGTGAATCAATAATAAAGGCGCTTAGAGTTGTTTATTTAAAATGTTTCATAAACTTGAAGTTTCAATAGACTCTAACTTGGGATTGTACTTTGTTTTTAGGTTAGTAGATCGATTATAAAGCTATTGGGAAATGCTGGATATTCACAGAACACATGAAAATAGGTATCCTTCCTGCTGGTGCACTGTATGTTATATCTCAACATCAATTATTTAGGGAAATGATAGGTTCAAGCAGAAGGCAGTGTTAGTGAGATGATGCAGGCCAGTAAGAAGCAGCTGGTCCTGATACAGATTACAGCTGTCATTCAAATTTAAATTGACCTGTCAGTCTTACTACCAAAGCTATTTTCTCCATCTTTGTTCTAGATGATTCTTTTACTTGGAATGTATCCTTTTGATGCACTAGATCAAAATGTAAATAGCTAGACCCAAAACCCCAAAAAATCCAAAAAAGAAAAAAACTCTACTGATATAATTCTAGCTGTATTTCCAGAGCCTTTCTTGATACCTAAAATTTGTAGATTTTTATGTGGCACGTGTATTTGATGTGCTCAAAGACTGTGGAATGATCAATTCGGGAATTTGGGGCATTCAACACATTGGGTACTTATAATTTCTATGTGTGGACAACATTTTCAGTCCTTTTCTTCTAGGTGTTCTGTGATATATATTACATGTTTGTTTACTAGAGTCACCCTACTCTGCTATCAAACATTAGAACTTAATCCTTCTACCTGTTATTTTTGTACCTATTAACTAACCTCTCTTCATGCCCCCACCCTCCCACACATCTCAGCCTCTGGTATCATTATTCTTCTCTCTAATTCCTTGGGATCATCTCTGTAAGTTCCTAAATAGAGTGAAACATGCAATATTTGACCTTCTGTGCCATGCCGTATTGCCTTCCTGTGGATTTCCGTGTTCTGGTAATTGGAATGCAAGCAAATCCAGTTTAAGAAAAAGGCTGCCTCAGGAAGCAAATAGGAAACATCATCTTAATAGTGCAGACTGTGCTGACCTCCAGCAGCAGCCTGCTTGGTGCGGGCTGCCCTTTCCTCTTTCCAAGGAGCCCTCCCCTCTCTGCCACCCTGGGGGCCACAGCAAAGATGGCCATGCACATGACTGATGCCGTGCAAGCCTCCGAGGCCACTTGGCCAATGGGCAGTACTTTAAGTGCAGCTAGAGTGCAAGATTAAGAAGTGCATGATTAAGGGCGGCACCTGTGGCTCAAAGGAGTAGGGCGCCAGCCCATATGCCAGAGGTGGCGGATTCAAACCCAGCCCCAGCCAAAAACTGCAAAAAAAGAAAAAAAAGAACTGCATGATTAAGAGCCCCCAAAGGCTGCCTGCCTGAAAATTGACTCTCCACCACCTTTCTAATAAATGCAGTAATATACAGGTTTAATAAAGAAAAAAAAAAGAATTTCTCCCTTGAATCTCACCTTTCACCAACCACCACCCAGTATTTCAGTTCTGTTTTGTTTATTGGAAATTAAAGAAGCCTTCCTTCCATAATATTTTATGTAGAAATTAATTTTTTTTTCAAGTAGCTTTTATTATTTAATAATATGATAGGCAATCTTTTTATTACTCATATACTTTAATTCATAATATTTTCATTGAGCAAATGATAGATTATGTTTCTTTGAAATTTGGTCTGAAGTGTTACAGGAATAGAACGTATCATAATTTTACCAATTAAAAAGGTAAAGGTTTTTATTTTACTGTATTCTGTTACTGGATTTTCAGAAACGTCTTTGTTACATGGTGGATTGATTATGTCCTCAGATGATTTCATAATGTTAGTGACAGAGATGAAAGACTCCAGTACTCGCCTATAGTGTAAGATGCATTTCTTTATTGATGCTTACTTTGTTTTTGTTTGTTTGTTTGTTTAACTTAAAGCTGGCAAGAGAAGGCAGCTAAGAAGGACTAATGACAACTGAGGGCGTTAACTTTTCAAACACATTTAAAAATATTTTCTGAATCTGTGATTTAAAGGTATGCCAAAGACCTATTTCTTAATATAAGCTGAGGACTAAATGAGGTAATGAAATCAAATGTTGCAGCAGAGTGCATGAGATCATTCTTCTCAGAGTGGTGGCTATGTTGTTGTTCCAGTGACATATGAAACTCTCCGTATGATGCACGCAGCCTAAAATTGCAGTCAGGCATGATCATCATCGGAAGGTTAATGAAATACGTACAGGTAAATGCTTCATGCGTTGGGAGGATGCCTTGCTGTGGCTTTTTCAGGAAAATCGAGCCTCTACTCGCATCTGAAAATAAGATATTTAATATAGCGAGATAGCTTACAAGAACGCAGGAGAGGTTTATATCAGTGAAGGTCTGAAAGGCCATAGTCGTTCAGATCTCACCCAGATCTTGGAAGAACGGGGACAGCATAGATGGCTAAGCAGGAAGAAGTTGGACAAGTGGCTGTTGCTTCTATCCATCACCACCGTGAAGGGGAATTCTTGGAGAAATCTCCAACAATTCTTAAGGCCACAAAATACGAGCCTTTATTGAGCCCTTCAAAATCTTTACCTATGGGTATCATGACCTGTTAAGCAGACTGGCCTTTGTGTCATCCCTGCCTTTCAAGATTACTCAACTCGCCCTTTCTTGGCAAACTCTGACCCATCACCAGGTGTGGAAGGAGATTCTTGGAAACCTTTTTTCTACATTAAGAAGGCAGTGGTTGTGGCTTTGAGTTAATAATGGACGATCAGTACATTATAGAAAATACTGTAACACTTCTATAGATCGGTATTAAAATGTATGTATCTAGTTACTTTCTAAAAACTTAGTGAAATATCCAAGCATTTTTTGTTAGAGTTGGAATAATGTCTTTAACCTGGAATGACACCACCTCCCTGAACTCAACCAGAAAAAATTAGAAATTTTGAATATATCAATATCAAGCACTGAAATTGTATCAACAATACAAAACCATCCAAAAGAGAAAAGTCCTGGAACAAATGGTTTCACACTAGAATTCTACCAAACCTTCACAGAAGGGCTCATGCCTGTACTGCAGAACCTATCCCAAAACGGGAGAAGGAAGGAACACTCCCCAGCACATTCTCCCCCTTACTTTAAGGTAGCTTTATCAGCACATTTATAGTTGAATCAAGTGATACTTAAACATTTTAAGTTACCTGTGCAGATTCAAAGAGCTAATGAATTCAAATACGATTTGGATACAAATTCAAATTTAAACTAGTATGAGTCATGTCAAGCTCATTCATCTTTTAAATAATTTCAGTATGACCAGTAATTGTCATGTAATGGGAGCATGGTTGGAGAGGAGTACGGGGGTCCATAAAGTTCATGTGCAATTTGCTGTGTTAAACTACTTAAATTGCACAGGAACTTCATGTCCACCCTGTAATGAGAAGACTGAAAAACATGATAAACAGGAAAGACTTTTTTTGTTGATTTCTTTCTTTCTTTCTTTCTTTTTTAAAGAAATTTTGCCTCCATGGGATGGCTTCCTTTTGCAAACCCCAAACTCTTCTTCAAAAAATTACTTCTCTGATGATTATTCTATACAACTTATTGAAAGGCACAGGAAATATTTGGTGATTAAACCAAAATCTCAATATTCCAACCAATCCATTTTATTAGAGAAGTCTAATTGCCAGTATAATGCAATCTGAAAATGTTTGTTAAAATTCTGCTCTGTCATTTATTTTTAAAATTTCAAATAAAAACTAAAGATTTAAAAATACATTAAGGAAAAGGAAGGTAATTATTTGCAAATGCTGTAAAGTCTTTGAACATCAAAGGTCTTCTAGAGAAAGACGTTATAACGTTGTATAATACAGTATTAATTTACCTGTGAGATTATTCCATAAGGAATAAAAACATGTGTTTCTAACTAAACTCATTATTTTAAAAATTTGACAAATGACAAAAGTGAAAAAAATATCTTGGAAACCACAGATTAATTGCTAAATATAACATTTCTCGGGTCAGAAACAACAGGTGTGCATATACATTAAGGCAAGCTATGAGGGAGGAAGAACAGGTAACAGCTGTCTCGGCTTGGTTGTGTGATGAATGATGCAAGAACTCTCACGTGTTTCCTTTCTCTCCTGTCTTCTCATAGGGCAATTTACTCTGCCAATGAGCAACAATCTGTCATTCCTTTTTTTTCTATTTCTGCTGCTCTCCCTCTCCAGAGTTCCTCTCAAGGTTTGCCAAGGTCCTTGGCACAGATCCTCTTACCATATGGAGCCAAATCTGGGAAGGACATATGATTTTCTTCCTACCCTGCTCTTTCTCTTGTCAGGGTCTCCATTAAGCCTGTTCCACTTTTAAAATCTCTTTTTTCTTCCTCTCCTTCTTATGCTTTTTCAAAAATCGACAATAAAAATAAGCATCATATTATTTTTCTACATTTACAGCCCTCTATGGTTTCTTTGTGTAAATTTAAGCTAATAGTTTCACATGAAACGAAAATCAGCTTGTGCCAGACCCAAGAGATAACGGCATCTCTAGTTTTTAGGGTCCACATAATTAGCCCACGTTTTTAAAAGGACTTGTCCAGACATTCAAACCCTGGTTCTTGCATCCTTATCTGACTTTGCTGTTCAGTTCAGATACATGCACTGCTAATATTTTAATTTTGTGTCTTGCACATATAAAGAACACGTGCTTTAGTTCTGTCCTAGAGTTCTTAAAATACTTGTTTTAAGGTCAGCATGTGGTGACTCTAGGGTCATGTGTGTCGCCACGAAGATAGGATCCCCCACTCTTTGAAGGTAGAATAATATTTTCTTTAGCCACTCATCTATGGTTAATGAATTAGGTTAATTCCATATTTTGGCTATTGTGAAAAATACTGCAATGAACACAATAATGCAGGTGTCTCCTTGACGTACTGATTTCATCTCCTTGCATATGTGCCCAGAGGTGCTATTGTTGGAAAAATGGCATTTCTGTTTTTTAATTTTTGAGGAAACATCATATTGGCTTTCATGATGGTTGACCTTTTTACATTCCTACCAACAGTGTGAAAAGGGTTCCCTTTTATCCACATCCTCCCCAACACTTGTTATCTTTCTTCTTTTTGATAATTGCCGTTCTAACAGGCCTCAGCATGGTCTGGCTTGGCTTTTCACTTACGACATTGTGATGCTGAACATTTTTCATACACTTGTCGCCATTTGTGTGTCTTCTGTGGAGCAATGTCTATTCAGGTTGCTTGGCCATATTTTTTGAATGGGTTATTTGTTTTCCGGCTATTAAATTGTTTGAGTTCCTTATGTGTTTTGGATATTAAATCTTGTTGGAAGTATGTATGTTTGTAAATATTTTCACCCAAACCATAGGTTGTCACTTTATTCTGTTCATTGTTTCCTTTGCTGAGCAGAAGTTTCAGAGTTTCCTGGAATCTTATTTGTTGATTTTGCTTTTGTTGCCTATGATTTGGGGGTCAGAGCCAAAAAAATCCTTGCATGCAAATTAGAAATGTCAAGATTTTTTATTTCCCTGTGTTCATCTGATAGTTTTATGGCTTTGAATCTTACATTTAAATGTTTGTTTGTTTATGTATTTATTTATTTACCGAGGCAAAGTCTCAATCTGTTAGCTTGGCTAGAGTGAAGTGGTATTTTCATAGCTCACTTCAACCTCAAACTCCTGGCCTGAAGCAATCCTCCACCCTCAGCCTCCTGAGTAGCTGAAACTACAGGTACACTCTACCACATCTGGCTAATTTTTTTTTAAATAGGTCTTGCTATGTTGCTGTTGCTATGTTGCTCAGGCTGGTATAGAACTTTTGACCTCAGTGATATTCCTACCTCAGCTTCCCAAGTTGGTAAGATTACAGGCATGTGCCACTGTGCCAAGCCAAAGTCTTTAATTCATTTTGAGTTGATTTTCCTATATGGTATTGATTTTAAGGTGCAATTTCCTTCCTCTGCATGTGTACAACAGTTTCACAACCTCTTTCATTGAAGAGACTCCCTTTTTGGCATTGTGCATTCTTAGCACTTATGCCAAAGATATACTGAGAGTAAATGCATAGATTTTTTTTCTTAGCTTTCTAGTGTGATCCATAGGCCTGTGTATCTATCTGTTTTACTACTGGTACCATGCTGGTTTGTTTGTTTGTTTGTTTGTTTTGTTTGTTTGTTTTTGTGAGACAGAGTCTCACTTTGTAGCCCTTGTTAGAGTGCCGTAGTGTCACAGCTCACAGCAACCTCATATTCTTGGGCATAAGTGATTCTCTTGCCTCAGCTTCCCAAGTAGCTGGGACTACAAGAACCCACCACAACACTCAGCTATTTTTAGAGACAGGGTCTTGCTCTGGCTCAGGCTGGTCTCCAACCTGTGAGCTCAAGCAATCACCGGCCTCAGCCTCCCAGAGGGCTAGGATTACAGGTGGAGACACTGCGCCCGGCCCCTTACCATACTGTTTTTATTACTAGAGCTATGTTGTACATTTTGAATTCAGATAGCTTAAGGCTTTCAGTTTGTTATTTTTGTTCACAATGGTTTTTTCTTCATCTGGCTCTTTTGTGGTGTCTTACAAATTTTAGAATATATACATAGATTTTTTACTATTTCTGTGAAAAATGCCGTTGAAATTTTGATACAGAATGCATTGAATCTGGAGATCATTTTGGCTAGTGAGGGCATTTCTTCTTTTTTTTTTTTTTTTTTTTTTTTTTTTTTGAGACAGAGCCTCAAGCTGTCCCCCTGGGTAGAATGCTGTGGCATTACAGCTCACAGCAACCTCCAACTCCTGGGCTCAAGCGAGTCTCTTGCCTCCGCCTCCCAAGTAGCTGGGACCACAGGCGCCTGCCACAACGCCCAGCTATTTTTTGGTTGCAGCCGTCATTGTTGTTTGGCGGGTCCGGGCTGGGGATTCGAACCCACCACCTTAGGTGTACGTGGCTGGCGCCTTAGCCGGTTGAGCTATAGGCGCCGAGCCGAGGGCATTTCTTCTAATGAACGAAAATGGAATAAATTTCCATTTCCTTGTATCTTGAATTCTTTATCAATGTTCTACAGTTTTAATTGTACAGATCTTGTATCTTCTTGGTTAAATGTATTAGTGAGTGTTTTATTTACTTATTTTTTAAAAACCTTACTGATGCTGCTGTAAATGAGATTTCTACTTGTTTCTGTTTTGGATAGTTTCTTGTTAGCATAGAGCAGCAGTACTAATTTTTGTACGTTGCCTTTATACCCTGCAACTTACTGAATTTGTTCTAATACCTTTTTGGTACAGTTTTTATGTTTAGAATCGTGTCACCCACAGGGAAATTTTATTTCTTCCTTTCCATTGTTTATCTTTTATTTCTTTTTCTTATCTAATTTCTCCAGCTAGGACTTCAAGTATTCCTAATCTTAGAAGAAAATCATTCTGCTTTGCAGCATGATGTTATAGGTTAGCTTGTCACATATGGCCTTTATTAAACTGGGATCCACTCCATGTACCCCTAATGTGTTTTTAATCATAAAAGAATGTTCAGTTTTCTCAATGCTATTTCTCCATCTAGTGAGATGATCATATGATTTTTTTTTATCCTCACTTTGTGAAGGTGGTATTACATAGCTTAATAAAATGAATTGAGAATAAGTTTGGCCCCAAACAAAATTTCTTCTAAAGATTTGTATTGCATAGCATTAGGGGGAAAAAGTATGATTTCAGAGATTAGGTGAACTTAAAGTCCTGAAAATTTACAAATTCCTTCTGCATGATGGTAGGTTTCTCTTTATTTCTTGATGTATACATTTTCCCACATTGAATCAATGTGTTTGTCTATCCCATTTCTGTGGTTCAATACATAAAAAAAGTATATATCTATATTGATTGGAAGAGAAGAGAAGTAGAGTAGTATAGAAGTTAGCACTATGTAATTTCTAATTTATTTTAGAAATTGAGTAAAATGCTCAATACATCTACTCTAGGGTTGTGTTAGGAATGAAACAGGCAAGAAATGAAAAGTTCTTTTATTTGTTCAGTATTTGGCTTAATAAAAACAGGTATATTACTATGTCAGCAAAATAAATTAAACTCTAATTTTTGTTATAATTTGCATTTCGAATTGTAGCTATTAATTAGTAGCACTTTTCCACCATAGATTTTGCCATTTTAGGAGAAGACTTAGTTCCATAATCTCCATTTTTCAAAATAAAGTCAAATAAATTAACTGGAAATAATATATAAAGAGAGTTGAATAAAAAAGTATATAATCTGAAGGAATTGTCTCTTTTATTGACATTTTTAAAGAGGCATTATCCTTAAACACTTCAGAAGAGTTTAAACTAGAGTGTATTTTTTAAAGCATGTGATCATTTGCTCAATACCTAGACATTTCCCTCATGAAATTGCAAAAATGGAATACCAAGTTCCTCTGTGCACTATTGGAACTATTAAGTAGTGCCTGCTTTGTTACATTTTATTGTGGCTGATTAGAGATGTGACATCAGGTAATATATTTCAGAGTAATAAGGAAATTAGGTAGTGGATGCTTTGTACTTCTCAACATATAAAACTTTTAAATCTCATTTAAGGGATGATGTATCTTGGAAGAGCAACCAAGGAAAGCTTCCTCTAAATTCTCATTATCAGGAACAAGGTAAATTGTCCTTTTTAAATAATAAAAAGGCACTTTGTTCATTGGAATCTGAACCATTACATATGATTTCTGTTAGAATCACAGTTGAGTATGATATATGTACTTATTCAAGGTTATATCATTTATATTCTTCATATAATTAAAAAACTTAATTATACTAATTATTATATTTAAAACAAAAATAATTTTAAAACTTAATTATAGTAATTATTATATTTAAGTGTTTAAAATAAATATTAAAATATATTTATTAAAGTTATAATAAACTCTTTCACAGTGTTCAATGCCAAACCTCAATGATCAATGTATACAATGTAATATCTTACTATTTTAATAAAGGTATACTTTTTCACTGTGTTTTTAAAGAATTGTGTATAAGGGTGGTGCCTGGGGCTCAACCCTGGCCAAAAACTATAAAAAAAAAAAGAATTGCATATTAAAAACTCAATGTAAGAAATAAGGAAAAAGGATAGTCCTTAGGATGACAAATATTGAATCACTGATGAAATTTTAGGCTTTTTGCAACTTAGATCTCAGAAGCAGCTGGATATTCAGAGTCAACAACAGCAGAACAATAAATCTTTGAAAAATAGAGCTGCAATGATAATTGAAATAAAAGGGTAGTTAGATTGGCAAGTTCAAGCAATTAGCTTTGTGCTTTAGGAAAACTAAAACATAAATGTGTATTCCAGGCGTCCTCAAACTACAGCCCACGGGCCACATGCAGCTTGCTTAGGACATTTATCTGGCCCGCCAGGTGTTTTTGCTGCTGCTGCTGCCTGTCCTGCTTAGCAGCTGACTCTTCCTGGGGCCACAGTCTGGCCTTCCAATGGTCTGAGGGACAGTGAACTGGCCCATGTTTAAAAAGTTTGAGGACCCCTGGATAATTCATAAAATAATTCATGAAATGAATAGTGTCAAACTATTAGCATGATGAAGTTTAAAACATGATAATATCCATTCAGTATCTATTTATGGAGTTATTTTCTGTGTAAGACATCGCATCAGATGAAGTGTAGAATTGAATAAATGAGCTAAGAATGTACTCCTACCTTAAGGAAGCTGATAATCTTGTGTAGGGACAGGTCAGGGGGCCTCTGATGTGAGATGTTTTCTCTGTATTTATGGAAAAGCACTTCCTATAGCAGAGAGACATTGATTCTACTCGAAGGAATGATAATGTCTTTACTAATTGAATGGAATTTGAATGAGACTGCAATTGCATGACCCTAACTAGTAAGGCTCTGAAAATGGCCTGAGATTAAGAAATGACATATAAAACCATAGTTGGCAAAGGGTAGACAATATACTCAGGAGAGAAGTCCAGTATTCTTAGTGGACTGAATGCAATACCTTTTCTTTTTTTTTTTCTTTTTTTAAAGTGTTTCCAAAAGGAGAAAAGCTGAGGAGATGCAGGTGGCACAGGCAAGTGTGTATATGGTCATGGAAGGAAAGAATGAGCCTTGTCCTTTGAGAAATGCAGGGTCAATGTAGGTTTTTTGGAATGGGAATGACACGATTAAAGAGGCTGTATTTGATAGAGCTCAGTCCTGTAACTAGTGCTTTAATGGAAGAGGCAACAGTACTTCTAACTATTGTAGGGTGGAAAAAAGTTATAGGTGAAGGTATTTCTTAATTAGAAGTAATATTCATTCATTTTCTTAAAAAATTATTTAAAGCTGAGTATGTGCCAGGTACTGAAATATAGAGGGTCTAAACAGAGAGGCTCCACACTCCATAGTACCTCATCTCGGGGAGCTTATGTTTTAAAGCAGCTTGGTCAGGGAGGACTTCCCAGAGAAAATGACAATGAAGATGGCATATGATGGGAAAGAATCAGTCACTTATATCATGAAAAAGAAAGGAAGGAGCATTCCACAAGGACCATACGGTTAAGGTACAGTTCTCTTACAGAGGAAATGTGGATGCTTTGCTTTTTCACAAGACAAGAGAAAAGTCTCTATGCTTAGAGCTGGAATGGCAAAGGATGGAATGGGAAGAGGAAGAACGGGATAGAGTAGAGCAGTGGTTCTCAATCTTCCTAATGCCGCGACCCTTTAATACAGTTTAATATAGTTCAACACATTTCCTCATGTTGTGGTGACCCCCAACATTGCTACAGCAATGAAAATAATTTTATGGTTGGGATCACCACAACATGAGGAACTATATTAAAGAGTCACGGCAATAGGAAGGTCTCTGCAACAGGAAGGTTGAGAACCACTGGAGTAGAGCTTTGTAAGTCAGCATAAGAAATTTTTTTTTTTTTTTAATTTTCTAGAGACAAAGTCTCACTTTATTGCCCTTGGTAGAGTGCTGTGGTGTCACACTCACACTTCACAGCAACCTCCAACTCTTGGGCTTAGAGGATTCTCCTCCTCAGCCTCCCAAGTAGCTGGGACTACAGGTGTCTGCCACAACACCCAGCTATTATTATTATTATTATTTTTGGTGCAGTTTGGCCTGGGCCGGGCTCAAACCTACCACCCTCAGTATATGGGGCCAGAACTCTCCTCACTGAGCCACAGGCCCCCCCCCCAGCATAAGAAATTTTGATCACTTTTTTTTTCAAGTGGGATTGGAGGACAGTAAGTGGAAAGTGGAAGAGGTTAGTGTGTTTCCAATTTCACTCAGGCTGTCTGATGAAAAATCAGTCATAGGAGGTGGAGTGAAGAGTAGACGATGTCTTCAGTGACGTGAGGCTGCCTGACCTGAATTATGATTCCATTAAGACCGGGACACCCTTCACACAGGGGCAGCACTGGTGTCTGTCTGGGTGGGAACCGGGACACCCTTCATGCAGTGGCAGCCCTGGTGTCTCCCAACAGGAACAATATCCTTAGTGAATTGAGGCACCTTTGATTTAAAATTAACGTATTATGGGCGGCATCTGTGGCTCAAAGGAGTAGGGTGCCAGCCCCATAGACCTGTGTTGGCAGGTTCAACCCCAGACCTGGTCAAAAACTGCAAAAAAAAAATAATAATAATAAAAGTAAATAAATAAATAAATAAATAAAATAAAAAATAAAATTAATTTATTATTCCCTCTTCTGTCTTGTATATCAAAAACCAAGGAGCCATTCAAAGTGTATATATTCTGCTATGATTAATCATGGAAGGATTTTATAATTGTGTTCACAGAGAACATTTATTTTCAAATTCTTTTTATTTTATTTTATTTATTTGTGTATTTTTTATTGTTAAATCATGTTTGTACACATTAATACTATCATGGGGTACAGTGTGTTGTTTCCATATACAATTTGAAATACTTTCATCCACTTGACCAACATAGCGAAGGGAGGGGGCTTGCAGGGATCATGCCTATGATTTATCTTTTAAGGGTACATGTGAATCTTTCTAAATGTGGATTATTTTCAAATTCTTAGAGATCATATCTGCTTCCACTTAAGGAAATAAACAATTTAAATGTAATATGAGAATACACACATTTTCTAAAAGTCCAATGACTTTTTAACAAAAATAAAGTTATTCATAGGCAAAGCAAAGCGGACAAATCTAACAACCTATGTTGAATCGAATTCCAAAGTTATGTAGGAATGATGTCTCTGTTTTATTAATAAAATTAAACTATAATTTTATTATATTTTCTTTCCTAATATTTTGTGGGTAATTTGGCATTATTTATTAGTATTCTCTTATATACATTTTAAATTAGAATGAAAAAAGTTGGGTGGCACCTGTGGCTCAGTGAATAGGGTGCCCACCCCATATGCTGAGGATGGCAGGTTTGAACCTGACCCCAGCCAAACTGCAACAAAAAAATAGCCAGGCATTGTGTCGGGAGCCTATAGTCCCAGCTACTCAGGAGGCTGAGGCAAGAGAATCACCTAAGTCCAAGAGCTAGAGGTTGCTGTGAGCTGTGACATCATGACACTCTACCCAGTGCAACAAAATGCCCTAAAAAAAAAAAAAAAAAGAGAGAGAGAGAGAAAAGTTACTCATAATGTGATTAGGCAAGTGATAATGTATCTTCTGCATATAAACTTCATGTTAAACAACATTGTTTAAATTGTAATGATGAGTCTGTTTCACCAGTAAAATACTTTAATCTTAGATTTATTCGAAACAAAACCATAAGTGGAATTCCTCAGCTATGTACTATTGAACCTCTCGGCCTGGTTTCACCATCTTTCCACACCTCTTATCTCAGTGCATAACTGAACATATGGCTTTGTGGGATTTTCTGCAAACGAAATGACAGAGTGTTTTAAAAAAATTGATTCTAGTTTGTGTGCCGAGCTTGTATGTCTGTGTGTATATATGTAGCTCAGGCATGTAACAAAAATATAAGGCTAAGGATTATTGCCAAGGGAGAGCATCCCAAGGAGCGATCAGTTCCAGAATTCTCTTCCTGTTCCATAATTAAGTTACCATATGTGGAGAAGTAACTGAATAAAGATAAGGTAATTTATATAATAAACACAAGTCCATCTTGTGCAAGTGATGTATCTATACACATACACACACAGAAGCTCCTTGACTTACAATGGGGTTATCTCCTGTTAAATCCATCCTAAGTTAGTAATATCCTAAGTTGATAATTCATTTAATATGCATGTAACTTATCAAACACTGCAACTGAGTTTAACCTACCTTAAAGGTGCTCAGAACACTTACTTTAGCCTACAGTTAGGCAAAATCACCTAACATAAAGCTTATTCTATTATAATATGTTGAATAGGTCACATAATTTATTGAATAGCCAACTGGATATTATAGCTTCTGCTGGATGCATATCACTTACATACCATGGTAAAGCAAAAAACTCACTGTGAGTTGGGAATCACCAACTCACATGAAGTATTTATTCATGCTTGAAAGAAATAGTTTGCATTTAAATATGCATAGTTTTTATTTTAGAGCATAAAATATATTAGGGCAAAGTTCAATGGAAAAGTTAAATATAAATTCTAATTCAATAAATCCGACAATGTCATCACACCGCAATTTAGGATTTCTGATTACATAAAAAGGTACTTACATGGACATTTAAATGGATGGGGGAATACTATGTTACAGTATTGGAAATTTACTGGTCGCATTTGAACAGTGTTGCGACAGCTTGTTTTATAATGTCAATCCATACAGTTTATTTATAATTGTTATAACCTGAAAAGTTTTATATTTTGTCTTTACAATGTGAGTATGTCTATGAGTTTTCAAATTATTTGGAGAAGTAGTTGAGAAAGAAAATTGGAAGATACTGTTGACTTATTGAAATGGAAGAAAATAAATAGGCAATAGTATGAGAAGTAAAGAATAGTTGGACGCACTTCACATTTGAAGAGAGAATTCAGTCAGACGGAGTCACTGATTGCAAGAAATCCATGAACGCTGGGCAAAGACAGAAGGTGTGAAATATAAAACTAAATTTAGAGTCTGAGTGACAAGAATCTGCAGAAATTGGAAATATTGTTAGAAGAAAAGTTTTTAAATTTTTCCTTGATATTTATTGGGCAGAATCTAAAGACTTTGGGATAAGATCATCCAGGTCTTCTGAACTATTTTTATCTGTTCACCTCCTGAGTTAGTTCAAGTTCAGAGATATATCAACACTTAAATACAATCACTGAAGTTAAGGAAAAATAAAACATGTTTCTTTTGTTTTGGCAGTTTTTGACCAGGGCTGGGTTTGAACCCACCACCTCTGGCATATGGAGCTGGTGCCTACTCCTTTGAGCCACAGGTGCCGCCCAAAACATGTTCTTTTTCTTCTACTAAAATATATAGGTGGGCTTGTCTAAGTTTTTAATGCATAAGAGTCTATGTTACTGAAACCCAACTCAGTTATTGTCTTTCGTCTATCTTTTCTGTTATATTTGGTTTCATTGAAATTTTGGCAAGGTTATAAATCACACCACTATCACTTTCCACAGCCTATCAGTATATAAATTCAAATGGCCCATTCACTTTCATGTATTTGGTATTAATATGACTCTAATACTGAACACACATCTTCAGTTTCAGCAAATAACTCTATATACCTAACATCTGCTAAATACTGTATTAAATGCTAAAGTAGAATAAAGAAATAAAACCTGACCTTGCCCTCCAGCTGTTCACAGACTAGTGGGAAATATAGCTCTAGAACATAATTCACATCTGCCATGATAAGAAAAAAGTGATCGAATAACATTGTCGTGACAGAATAATTCTCAGGTGTCAGGGAAGGAAGGCTTTTGAGATAAAATTGGAAAGAAATTTCAAAAGTGAATAGATTTCCTTGGGAAAACAAAGGAGGGAGGGTATTTCCAGTGGGATAAAAATCATAAAAGAACATGTTAGATTGGTGCTCTGTCTATTACTGCTTAAAAGGAAAGAAGTAACTGGAGATTACAATCTGAGTGTGGCCAGGCATCAAGGTTCATTCCTGTTAGCTCAGAATTTGGGGAGCCAAGATGGGAGAGTCGACTGAGGTTAGGAGCTCAAGACCAGCCTGGGCAACATAGCGAGGGCCTGTCTTTGCAAAAAAAATTAAAAGCAAAATTAGCTTTCCCGGTGGCACACACCTGTTTTCTAGCAACTCAGAAGGATGAAGAGGGAGTGTGGCTTGAATCCAGAACTCCAAGGCTGCCACTGCACTCTAGCCTGTATTAGAACAAGACTTTGTCTCTAGCAAGTAAATAAACAATAAAATATTAATGTGCTCACATTAATATGGTTGGTAGGAGAGGCTGAGGAAATGGCAATGACTGCTAGGCCAAGAGAACGGGAACATTTTATTTTGACCTGAAAATGTCATAATCCTTCCACTGCCTCATTTCAAAATAACTTTAGATTGTAGATTGGGTCAGATGCACCTGAAAAGGACTAGAGACCCATGCATTCTGGCTGTCTTCCCCCACCTTTCTCACAAGTCAGCAGGTCTTGGAGGCATCTGTACCCAGCACTAAAATACTGAGATTTCATCCTGTTTATGACGGGCATTCCATAAAAACATTTATAGTAATAAAATGAAATACTATACCTGTGTCTATGACACATTGCCCAGCCGCAGTATGAAGAATGCATCGAGGGATTTCGGAGGAAGAAAGGAAAGGATGCAGTTAAGATAATTGTCCAGGGATTCTGGGAAGATGGCCGACTGGTAGCAACCCTGGTCAGAGGCTCCTGAACAAAGGAAGAAAAACTGGTTGGAATCAGAATCTATGAAGTCAAAGACGGGGAGCTGAGCCCAGAAAGAAGTTTGGCAAGCTATAAATCCAAGGAAGAGATCATTTAAGAACATAAAATACAGGTACAAAGCGGGCCCCAGAACTGCTTACTAGACCCGCCCCCC
>NW_003852402.1:34385258-34398801 GCF_000181295.1 Otolemur garnettii | reverse complement strand
ATAATTGTCCAGGGTATGAAAAATGCATACATATTCTAAGAAAGGAAAAATTATTAAAATTGCAACACTGAATATATGCCAATAATATATGCCAATATATGCCAATAATAAAAGAGAAATAAAAATCCTGGTCAAGCACCTCTCATAATTACAAAAGTCCAAACGGACTGGCGTCTTAGAATTTTTATATAGTTTTTTCTCCTTTCTTAAAATGTGTATGCATGTTTTGACATTCTCGGTACATACATGTATCTTAGTACTTTTGGTTGCTGGCAGATAAGAGTTTGCTCACTTTAACCTCCATGAATAAGGGCAGGGTACATGTTAGAAAAATAATCTTCCTATTAGTATTTACTTCTGGTCAGCCCGATGTCAATGTCACATATTTAAGCTTGGGTGCAAAAAATGGGGAAGGCAATGCAACCGGATGAGTAAAGCAAAACAGTTTGAAATGAAAGATGGAAAACATAAGAGTTCAAACTCACTTGTGAATTCTACTTATTATTCTTTTAAAAGCCCTTTATCTATTGTATCCTGCTTTATACTCGAGGAAACCACTCATAAACAGTAATAACAATGGTACGATACATTGTCTCCAGTGGATTCCAGTACTTTCAGTAAAGGCTTGTATAACAACGAGCTTAAACTATATAGCAAAGAGTAATTGGAAAGTATGTGCACGAATTATACTCTTTATGGTCTCACTTCATATTGTTAGATGCTCATAAATATTGTGTGTATTAAAAAGACACAATGCTATGAAAAAAAGAATCCCGTCATTACAGCAGAGAGAATAAGCCTTGTAAGGACAATCAGTAGGCGAACTTCAAAGTATTTGTAAAGGAAAAGAAGAGAAAATTGTCATTGGGGGAATTTTTGTATGCTTTTGATTCTGTGCTCATACACTTCTGTTATTGTGACCTATAAAACTCGGGCATCACTTCACCGTGGTTTGGCTTTTTGTACATCTGGATTTAGTTGGTGGGTTCAGTCACGTGGTCTTTTCCAACATGGGCTTAGTCTACGTTTCGTTTCAGGATTTTGTGTTAAGAGCATTAGAGAAATTTTGAAGATCTGGGGAATCATGCCTAGAAACTTGGGTTTCAGCAAAAAGATCAGCGTACATAGCCTTTCATAGTTTCACCCAGGAATATTGTCAATATTGGTCAAATTCAGAAAGTACAGAATATAAAATCATGGTATTCTTTCCATCTGCTAATATACAATATAATTAATAATGTGATGTGTAGGCCCGGCCTCTATAGCTCAGTGGTTAGGGTGCCAGCCACATATACCGAGGCTGGCAGGTTTGAACCCAGCCCAGGCCTGCTAAACAATAATGACAACTACAACAAAAAAATAGCTGGCGTTGTGGTGGGTGCCTATAGTCCCAGCTACTTGGGAGGCTGAAGTGAGAGAATCACTTAAGCCCAAGAGTTTGAGGTTACTGTGAGCTGAGACCCTATAGCACTCTAACGAGGGCAACAAAGTAAGACTCTGTCTCAAAAAATAAAATAAAAAATGTGATGTGTAGGTTATAAGGACCAGGTAAAAATCAGGGGGCACTTTAAATCTGTGAAAAATTCTGCATATGCAAAAAAAATGAAGTGATCATTCAAAGTATGACTTGTCATGGTGTAAGCTGGAACTTATAACCAGTGTAGCCAGATTAAAAACTATTGCAAGGACGATTATAATTATAGCAGTAATAAATAATAAATGATGTGAGTATGAATGAATGCAGAAATATTAATGTCATAAATTACGATATAACATAACTATATTAAATTGTGTATAATAACATATATGGTATAAAATGGAATGATATTATTTAAAGGTGGGGTAATAATAACACTATAATTCTATAATTAAAATACTAATCAAATACTGTTTTTACATTATTCCATAAGTGTTATGTATGCTTTCAAATGAATTCTGTAAAACAATTATTTTCCTAATATTTAAATAATAACAATTATAACAATAAATAATAACAATTATTTTCCTAATATTTAAATTTATTTCTTTGAAAAGGCAGTTATAGAAAACAGATGCACAGAAGTATAGAAGAAAATAAATTAAAATAAATAAAGAAATTAATTTGTATTCAGGTTGTCACAAAGGATACTAAATGGCCATTTTTCTTTTATGAAAAAAATGACTGAGTAGTACTCCACAGTATGCATATACCAAATTTTATTAATCGTTCTAAGTGAAACCTTGCAAGAATGGGGAAAAAACTTGCATACTTACCAAATTGCAACTAAATGAGCAACCCTTAAGGGCACTTATGGAAGAAAAATCTCAATGAACAGCAAGCTGGGCAGGGGAGAGGGATGGGTGAAGTCATACCTACCGGGGACAGTGCACACTGCCTGGGTGAAGGGCACACAGAACTTTGACTCAATCTCTACAAAACCAAAGTATGCAAACAAAATGTGCATATCCTGTAATATTCCTAACTAAAAAGTACTATGAATCACTATAAAAGAGAGAGATGTACACTGTCCTTTGAATTCTGACACACTTCAAGTGTACTGGTCTCACAATGGAAGATTAAAATTTACCTTATAAATCAAAAACAGAAGAAACAAAAAAATAAATTCATAATTTGAAATTTTTTTGAATCCAACTATTTCTAGAATCTAATTCTTAGTATAGCACATACTTTCAACATTCTGGCTGATCATTAGTTAACAGAAATAGTGGTTACAGGATAGTGGTGCACTTAAGATCCCAGGCTAAGAGCCAAACTACCAGAGCTGGACTCTCACCTTCATTAATTATCAGCTGTGTGTAAAGAAAGATGGAGATTTTACGTCCTTCATGTTCACATGGATGGAGCTGGAAAGTGTTCTTCTTAGCAAAATATCACAAGAATGGAAGAAAAAGTATCCAATGTACACACCCATATTGTGAAATTAATTTATACCTTTTATATGAAAGCTATAACCTAATAACAGCCTAAGAATATGGGGAGGGGGGAGGGAGAGAGGAAGGGGAAATGGGTGGAGGGAGGGGGATTGGAGGGATCACTTCTGAGGTTTATTTACAAGGGTACAAGTGAATCTTTCTAAGAGTAGAATGTGAACATTTTAAAACAATAACTAAGAAAATGACATGAAGGCTATATTTGATGGAAGTGTTTTGGATTGTGTGTGAAAACCCCACACTGTACCCCAGAAGTGCATTAATTTACATAGTTACCATTCAATAAAAAAAAATTATCAGCTGTGTGACTTAATCTCTTTGTGCTTCAGTGTCTACAACTGAAAGCAGGCTGTAATTCAGGATTTAGGTCAAGGAGAAACTGTATGTGGATGTGCATGTACACGTACATACACACATTGTATCCACATAACACATACACACAAAATAACGCTCGAAGCGTCGCCTCCATCTAGGAAGTCTTTCAAAACTATCAGATTTTTTTGATAAAAATCAGTCATATTACAGGTGTATTTAGAAGCACAGCTCTTTTCTTGCAGAATTCAAATTTTTATAAACAATGATTATACAATGATACCTACGTTCGAAGTTAAAAAATATTTTTACAGGAATTTTATATGAACAATAAAATTGTCTTCACTGTAAAAAAAACTTCTCTCTTGAAACGATGAGGCAGACTACTGTAGTCCTAGAATTGTGCAGCAGTAAACACCAACAGTCATAGAATCACTGAAAGACATTTATTATAATCACCATTTTTCAGAAGAGAAAATGTCTTCTATTTTCACGAGGGCATCTAATTTTTGTATCTACTTTTCTTTACCTTATGATCATTTAAAAATTTCATCTCATTTTTAAGAAATTACATCCTCATGCTTTGGAAAACCAAGAATGTGTCTGCCTCTAAAAGAAGGGAAGGAATAATGCAAGATCCGTAAACACGAGGAGAGATAAACGCACATCGACACATCAAATAGGGGCTTAAAAGTTTTTTATGAAACTGAGAAGGGGTGGAAGTTGGAAGCAAGAGTGGGAGAAAACAGAATTTTGGAGAAAAAAAAAATCTGAGAAAACCAGTCTTCAATGTCTAAATTGACCATTTTTTTTCATTCAGCAATTCGCATCAAATGTTAAATTTCGTTTTTCAAGCCTCCAACAGAAGCTTTTGTTGACGATCACATGTATTCAGTTTATCACTGAATTCATGGGTGAGCTGTTGTATGATAAAACCTAAAAATGATGTGAAAAGAATTATTCAAGAAATTTAAAACTTTTAGATCAAAGCACATTTTTTTTTTTACAATAATTACAATTTGTTTCTGAGCATCAAGGGCTATAAAATAACAATATATTGTATTTGGAGATACCCACAGTAACAGGATGCTGTTTTGGAGGGCTTAAGGATGCTCGTGGTAGTCGTAGGACATTTTAGAGGCTTTCTTTAGAACAAAATAGTTTTCACAGAATACGTAATCGGTAAGTGTGGCTTAATCAAATGAGTGGTTGACAAAACCGATGATCACTGCACATGGGGACAGTCTCCTGTCCTGCACTAGTTCTGCTGAACGGCTGGGGGCAGCTTTGGAACTGGACTGTGGTGTGTCTGTTATGCTTCCTCCCACAGGGGTGTGCTGGGGCCAACTGGTATTGCCTTTTGAGAGTGATTTTTGTCCGAATGCTCTGCTTAATAAGGGCATATTAATATATGTCTGAAATTGGACATGGTGGGAGAGTTAGCAACAGGAAAATAAGCTGATAATTACAAATCAGGGCTTTATTTGTGTATTTTTTTTTCTCTAAGAACACAGTTGTTGCTCTACATTTCTGCTATCCTTAAAAATTGTTTATGTGTACACACACAGACACACACACACACATCTATAGCTATCTATCTATCTATCTATCTATCTATCTAACTAGTTGTTAAACATTCACAGTATGCCACTGGTTATCTTCTCTAAGCTAAGAAGCTGGACTCACTTCATTGAGAAAATTTTAAAAGTTGAGTCTTTTCCCTCAAAAGTGTGGGCAATTTCAAGTCTTGGGCCAATGAGCCCACTCATGGGGGTATGAGGGATGCTCCCTTCACACATAGGTGCTACTAAGCACCCCCAGCTAAGACCAACAAGAAATAAGGAATCAAAACAAAAATTAAATCTATAAAGACTGGTCTTTCACGGTTTAAATCCACAAAGCAGAGCTGAGGTTGCTCTGTTTTCCTAGCCACATGCAGGGACAGGAGGAACATTATTTTTCAGAAAAGAAAAATATGCAAAAAGGGAAAACGGTTTTGAAGTGGGGGCTTGAGAAAGAGTGGGGACATCAGTCTGCTTACGGGACGGGAGTCAAAGGGCTGCACTTTGGTGCGGTTCCTCGCTTTGCATAAATCTGACTCTCGGCCTGAGCCGTCACTGTAAATATTTGTCAGCGCTCCACGTGATAAAATATTGAGGCTCTGTATCTCAGGTTAAAGCTGTGTGACACTCGAGAAAAACGAGCTGTCAGAAACTGCGTTAGGAAGAGGCTCTGGGAAGACTCGGAGTGAAGGCATTTTCTCGTCATGTCATACATTAAATATCAGAAAGATAAGAGAGTTCACTCCTTCGGTAAAATACACGCTAAAACATAGCGCTTGTAGCAGCAAAATTGGTAAGTGGCACATCCAATTCCTTCTGAGGCCAAGTTTCTTGGTGTTTGGCTCTGATATCCACAGTTGACAGGTAACTGCATGAATTTATGGGAAATGAGAAGAGGGACCCAGCTGGGATATGGGACCAGTGATCTGTTTTTAATACTGTTTGCTCTCCTGGGAACCAAACGTTATTGGAGGTGTTTTGTTGTTATTGTGACATTGCCCTGTTCGGTCTTTTCCTCCTGAAGGGGAGTGGGTCTGCATGTCCATCTTTATCTTCCCTTTCCAAAATACTGCGTTCAGGATTTTTGAGAAGGAAGTAATTGTGGGGGGCTGGGGGTGAATCTCAATAGCAGTTCAGTACTACAGAGAGACACTTTAGCAGTCAGGGTCTGGTCAGAAGACTGTTCTGTGTTAATTGCTTTCATTGAGACTATTTACTACAAAAATATTGTGCAATTACTTTTAAAGTCCTTAGAAAAATGAGATCACAGGGGTAAGAACCTGGCTACGGCCCTTAGGGAAGAGGTTGGGCTTGTCGCCTCTCGAAAGCTTGGAGGAGGCGTCAGGAAGCCGTGCAGCTTAGACCTCTGGTTGATGTGCGCTGCTCAACTCCTGCTGAATCCTGGGGTTATCTGAAGGGGCACGACAAAGCTGCTTTTACAGATTGAAATAAATTGCTGCTGTCAGGATGAAGAAATGTTGCAGTCAGGGCACTGTTAAGACCGGGAAGCCGACAGGTGGGCGCAATCTCTTCCTCCCCCAGACCTCCAGACTCCACTGAGCATTCACTTGGCTCAGCCAACAGGAAGGCAGCCGGCGAAGCAGAGTGCGGTTTGCACAGTTCCGACCCCAGAGCATTAGCCGGAAGGATGGGTCTGACGCCGAGGGAAGGCTGGAGCTTGGTCCTGCGCCGCAGAGACACCTAGTTTGTAAGCTTAAGCGCAACAGCACACAGGTGGTGTTTGAACTTCATAAGGTTCCGTCACGTCTCGGCATTTCGGACGAGATCAAGGGAAGTTAATAAGGTTTGGAATGGCTAGTTGTGCAGCAATAAATAACTAATCCGCTACTGTTCTGGGGAAAAAATGCTATTTTCAAAAACTCCAGGAATTTTTCTACCATGATTTCCTAACGAACAAACTACTGGAGGATACGCTCTGTTTACAGCCATGTGATACGGTGCAAAAGGGCTTGGGTGAAGTAGAACTACTGTCAAAGGCAAGTACAGACATTATTAAAGAGAATAATGTCAATATCCTAAAGAATAAGAACGGCGAATAATCTTACATAGCCAAAGAGTAGAAATGGAAGGAGATTACGGTAGACACGGGTTGAGCCGAGCTCCTCACCGCCTCTGGCAGAACTGTGCTCAGGACTTTCTGAGGCCCATCTCCCTCTTACTCCTTCCAGGAGAGAGTAACTCCGCTTTCTTCTGCAGGAGTAACTCCTGGCAGATTTGTGTCTGTGAGCCGTCCCTCTCCCCTATTTGCAGTTACAGGGTAGGTACAAGCATATCCTTTTTATGAAACCAAGGTTCTGAGCCTTAGCACTATTGGACACGTTTAGCCAAACGATTCTTTGTGTTTTGAAGCTATTCTCTATACTGCAGTGTTTAGGAGAATTTATGTCCTCTACTCACGACATTCCAGTCGCATTCACCTGCTCCGTCCACTGTGACAAGCACAACTGTGTGTGTGTGTGTGTGTGTGTGTGGGTGGGTGGGTGTGTGTTGCCAAATACCCTCATGGGTACAAAATGGCCCCTGCCTGAAAAACAGAGATCAAGATAAAAAGAGATGCCATTTTTTATTAATTTGCAGAAATAGAAAAAAAAAAAAAACATACTTTTAAGTAAGATGATGTGTAAGTTCAACAGCTACTGAAGCCATTTTGCAACCACAGGAGAAATTGGGAAGGATGAGAAGCTCCAAATGGTAACACCCAGAAGCAGAAACCATCACAACATTGGAGTCCAGATCCCAGGCTGACCCAGGGGGCTGAGCCCACTACCCCTTTGCTGACTCAGACTTTGTGTTTCTTACAACAGAAAGAGGCCCAACATAAAGGGATAGCAGGGAGGAAGTAGTATGCCATGCTGTCTTCTCACATTTAATGTTAGTTGGACTACACAGATATTGTTTTAGAATCACATATCAAGTAACAAGGGGTCCATACTTTAAATATTTAAGGGAAATTGAATTCAAGGGTAATGTAAATATATATGTGCCGAGTGCTGGTGGTAGAGAGCTCATCTACTAAAGGAAGATTCTACAATTACATAGCAAAGCAAAACTGAAGAGTATACTGCATCTGAGGGAGATGTCATACACAAATTATCTCCACATGGACTATTTCAAAAGTGTGCCCAGTTATTTGCTCTCCTTTGGCATATTACATGTCTATGTCAATTGCCCTGTGACTTGATGGAGGGGTGGGCTTTACATCCATCCTCAGTGACGTCCCTTGGTTATGTGACCAGCTATGGCAAAGTGACTGTGAAAAGCTGTTAACAGTGTGTGCTACCAGTGTTGAGAAAAATCTTTATGACCATCACATGATTTCCCAGCTCTTTTACTCTGTCCCCCCACATCCCATATAGGAAGTGTACATGATGCTTAGAAGATGCTCCTGGCTCGGCGCCTCTGGCTCAAGTGGCTAAGGCGCCAGCCATATACACCTAAGGTGGCGGGTTCAAATCCAGCCCCAGGCTCGCCAAACAATAATGATGGCTGCAATCAAAAAATGGCCAGGCGTTGTGGGGGGCGCCTGTGGTCCCAGCTACTTTGGAGGCAGAGGCAGGAGACTCGCTTGAGCCCAGGAGTTGGAGGTTGCTGTGAGCTGAGATACCACGGCACTCTACCCAGGGGGACAGCTTGAGGCTCTGTCTCAAAAAAAAAAGAAGATACTCCTTCAACCTGGCTCTTAGAGCAGAGAAGATGTGGAGGGAAGCTCTAGACAGCCTTTGACTTGCAGTTGCATGCAGCATGAATCAAAAATAAATGCTGTCTGCACTAAGCATCCAGATATTAAGTCTGTGCTACTGGAACAGAACGTAGTGTATCTGTCAGATACCAAGTTTGATACCACAACAAGATGTAAAGCAGTTGTAGAGAGATTATATATATTAATCGACTAAAAAGCCTCTTCTTCAGATCATGTCCTGAAGGGAATATTCTTTATGGCTGCTGAAGAAGCAGAACTCTTAAAGGAAAGGTCATCCTTTCTTTCATGCGCTGTAACTTTAACTCTTTTAGCTTGTTTTTCTGCAAATATAATCAATATAATTATAATAAAAAAACTGATCCTAAAAAGATAATCACTGTTCTAAAAGTATCTCAGATATTTTTGGTACCCCCAACAGGTAATACGTCGTAATGTTGGGGCATGTGGTATTTGAATTTCACTTGAAAACTGTTCTTGCTTAAAATGTGAAATAAATAACAGCAGCAAAAATGAACCAAATAAGATGTTAACTTTGCAGGATCTGGGCTCTGATTTATTTTCCTAAAAATTGTGTAAGATACAATTTTAACTAATTGCAATACTGAGACTTAAAGAGTTAATTAAGGCCCAGCACCCTTCAGGTATTAAGTTTCAAACTTGACTGTGTGGCCTCGAAACCTATCCTTTTAATGTTTATATACTATGTACTTGCACACATTTAAATTTTCCAGAAAAATTATATTCTAGGATATTTTAAGGTATACATAATGACTGTATTTCAGCAAACAAAAGATTTAACCAGAACACAACCATGCTGTGTAATATTACATTATCTGTTTCTTTAAAATAAAATGGGGAAATATTTGATATATTTGAATATGATAATTCATCAAAATAGAAAATGGAACACTTTCTAGAAAACCACTGTCTAGATTTTGTTACGTGAATAATAAACACCATTTATGTTACCATGATGTATGTTTCAGAGGGTATGTTGCATGGATAAAACAGCTAAATTCTAGTTCTCAGTGTTCTAGAATGACTTAAGTATATAAAATGTATGTGATCGATGTATTTTGTACAATCTTTTACATACTTAGAAGACATGCATTGTTTAAAACGTCATAAGCTTCCTGTCCTTACTAAAGACCCTTTTATTCTTCATAATGATTATTTTTAAAAAATACATTTCTCATCATTCCCCAATGATTGACTTAATGTAATCTGAGAAATTTCTTCAGAGGTAGAAATTCTGAGATCATGGAAATCTAAAGGTGAGGTCCCAACTGTTAATATATCGATCAATGATTCTGATTTTAAATTCAGTTAGTAGAATCATTTTATAGAAATAGCTTTTCCCATCTTTTGTCAACGGATCCCTTTTGTGCTTATACAATCAATGTCATCTCCAAGTTTAACCTAAGTGTGTAGGAGATTTGCTTTAGGAATAAATAATTACAGGGTACAAAACATTGGAGAAAATAAAATAGAAAGGCTCGGAGCCTATAGCTCAACCGGCTAAGGCGCCAGCCACGTACACCTAAGGTGGCGGGTTCGAATCCCCAGCCCGGACCCGCCAAACAACAATGACGGCTGCAACCAAAAAATAGTCGGGCGTTGTGGCGGGCGCCTGTGTTCCCAGCTACTTGGGAGGCGGAGGCAGGAGACTCGCTTGAGCCCAGGAGTTGGAGGTTGCTGTGAGCTGTGATGCCACGTCACTCTACCCAGGGGGACAGCTTGAGGCTCTGTCTCAAAAAAAAAAAAAAAAAAAAAAAAAAAAAAAAAGAAAATAAAATAGAAAAGAAACTGCTGGAATTTGACAGCTTTTCTGAATCCCTTTAGTCTAAACCCATCTAACGTATAGGGCAGTTTGAGATCTTTCTAATGAGTCTCAGAATTTTCCTAAACTCTGAATTATAATTATTGAATTATAATAATAATTTTTGAATTATAATAATAATTATTATTGTTATTATTTTTTGAGACACAGTCTCACTTTGTCACCCTTGGTAGAGTGTCATAGCATCAAGGCTCACAGAAACCTCAAACTCCTGGGCTCAAGCAATCCTCTTGTTTCAGCCTCCTGAGTAGCTGGTACTATAGGCTCCCGCTACAACGCCCAGCTATTTTAGAGACAAGGTGTCACTCTTGCTCTAGCTGGTCTCAAACTCCTGAGCTCAAGCAATTATGTGACCTTCCTTTTTTTTTTTTGAGACAAAGTCTTAAGCTGTTGCCCTCGGTAGAGTGCCATGGTGTCACAGCTTACAGCAAACTCAAGTCTTGGGCTTAAGCAATTCTCTTGCCTCAGACTCCCAAGTACCTAGGACTACAGGTACCCCCCACAATGCTTGGCTATTTTTTTATTGCAGTTGTCATTGTTGTTTAGCTGGCCCGGGCCGGGTTTGAACCCACCAGCCTCAGTGTATATGGCCAGCACCATAACCACTGTGCTACGACCACTGCTGTGACCTTCCTAATATCACCTAAACCTGTTGCTGTAGGCCTATGAGTTTTGGCTATATGTGGCTAGAACAAAACTTAATTTCTCTATGAATTTCCCAGTATCCTGTCTAGCTTTGGAATGTCATGATCACTGGAAGTCAGGTCAGACTGAGAATACAGCTTGAACTCATTTGACCATAATGGGGCTGGCCTTTTGTGAGGTCACTTTAAACCTTGAGATGTAATATAGCCTCAAGGACTTCTGGCCAAGAAGAAGACAGTGATGCGAGTTGCTGGGAGTGATACGGGCATAAATTACAATGATCAAATTCATTAAGGTGGGTATAAGATTCCTTGTGTCAATCAAAAATTCAAAGCATTCAATGTTTGGAATTTTGCTCCTTTTTAGTCCGAATTTTCTTCTTAAGAAAACAATTTTGTTTATGTTGAAAATTCTTCAAAAGATGCATTCAAATGTAAAGTTATCATTAGTGAAGTTGAGGGATTTATAAAAATAAACTCATAAATGATAGGAGTGACCATATGTAAGAATTAAGTCTAATCTGGAGGAGAAAAGTACTTAAAATAAACCTATAAGAATTTGGTAAAAATTGATAAGCTGATTGCTTGTGTGCCCCTTGTCTCAAATTGTAGACTTTCATAACCTCCAGTTGGAAAAAGTGTGGACAATGTATTTTCTTAAACAAAACAAAAGAACACTGAGAAAAGCTCCCGAAGGTTTTGATCCATGTCAAGGAAAATGTTTTCTTATAAAGAAGCTAGTCTAACAATTATATTTACTCATGATTCATCAGAGCTGATTCATGAAATTATTAGAGTTATGACTGTTTCTACACTATTGATTTTTCTTTAAAATTTCTGAACAGAATAGATGAAGACATCTGTGAACTCAACAGAAAATATAAAATAAAATCAGAGCTACAATACACATGGAGCTGATTTCATCATCATGATGGAGACCCCCAGGCAGGAGGCCCAAGAAGTCCCAGGTGAGCTTGCTCCTTGCAATTCTGGTGAGCATGTTTGTTTTGAGGACAGTGGAATATCCAAGATTGTTGACCTGCCTACTCCATGGAGATACCCTAAAATATCTGTCAATCCAGGAAAGTGAGCTGCCTAAACTTTCTCTAGTATGACCATTCTCTTGACAAGCCTTAGTAGTATCTCAAAAGGTAGAAATTAGGAAAGGCCATCTGTAGGTTTGGGTTTTGAAGTACAACTTTTTCATTGGCCTAATTTATAACATTATAATTTAGGATAAGAGGGCGTGCATTATAGCAGAATAAGGGTCTGAGTCAAATTTTGAGACACGAAACGTTGCCTTAGAAGAAAACTATTCTTTCTAGGTTAAAAAACCATGGTTTGACTAAGAAAGCTTTTTGTGGAGATGAGAAAACTGGTTGCCTTGTTAAATCGGTTTATACAAATACTCTAAGGCAAACAGTGAAGAAATGTACTGGTTTGCATTTTTGTACTTTGTGCAGCAAACAGATAAGTTATATTTACATTAAAGGTTTTGGTTTTAATATATATTTTGGGAGCAAAGGTCTAATAGGAGTCCACCCTCATATTTGTAAGGTATAAATTTCCTATACATATACCAAGTTGCTGATTAGCTATTTCATTTCTGGTATGTTTTAGATATAGATTTATTTTTAAATTTCATTTAGTTTATCGTAAGTTTTACTCATCAAATTTATTTTTATATGAGTGCTTTGAAAATTCCTTCAGAACATGAAACCATTAGCCTGCATTTCCTCTATTCCATGTGCAGTTGCCACAGTTCCTAGTTTTTTCTGGAAGCTTTCCATCTACCCTCAAGATTCATGTGGTGAGAGTAGAAGCAGGCATATTTGAACATTACCGAAGATAGTTCAGAGTCTCTTCTCTGGGATTTTATCTGAGAAATAAATTATTTCTCCATAACTGACATAAAAACTCAAGTACTCCCAGCAGCCATATCTCTCTGTGTTTGTGAATACACATAAGTGTTTGCTTTATGGGTCAGAAAATCAAAGGAAGAGTTAAACTGGGAAAAAAGAAGTGGAATAATAAATTAAATATTTAGAAAGCAACACATAAATAGCAGAAGTATTACTGGTACCTGGGATGGCTACATAATTTGTGGGCCCAGTGCAGATTGTAAACACAAGACCTCTTGATCAAAAATCAGGAAAAGAGCTGCTAATGGTATTGAAAGATAAACTTTTTTCCGTTTCTTCTCTGGTCCCTCATGACCTGTTATGGTCAAGTTTATTTCCTATTTAATGTTGTGATCCCTGTGAATGAGGATATTTGCAAAGACCCTCAAAAGCATCCACTCATGGATGCCTTCTGGAGTCCGCTTGCTGCCAGGGTTGGCAGAAAAGTGATCTCTTTCCAGAAGACCATTGCTCACCCCATAGTGACAGAAAACCCCCAAGGGATTGTGACCTCTGTGCTGGGACACGCTCAGTAACTCACTGACTTACTGGTTCAGAACAGTCTCAACCTGCTGGGCAGGGGGGAGAGGTGCAGCCACACAGGGGTGACCCAGGGCAGGGACAGCAGGGGT